>NC_053171.1:12492035-12855785 GCF_016835505.1 Polypterus senegalus
TACCTACCCTTAATCCATTCAGCAGGTGTCCGGCTATGTGCCTCTAAGGTTTCATTCACTTATCTAAAAATGTGGTTTTTCAAATGGCTGCCATTTTAAAAGTGGAAGGGGTCAGACCCTTTTATGGTTGTTTCTGAATCGTAGAGATGATCAAACACTTCATTGATGTTCTGTAAGTGCTGCCAAGACCCAATGAAGTGTTTGTGAAGGTCTTGTGTTACTCATTCGAACACTCTGGACGAGAACAGGCCATTCAGCCCAACAAAGCTCGCCAGTCCTCTCCACTTGTTTCCTCCAAGAAAGCATCAAGTCGAGTTTTGAAAGTCCCTAACGTCTTACTGTCTACCACACTACTTGGTATCTTATTCCAAGTGTCTTATCATTCTTTGTGTAAAGAAAACTTCCTAATGTTTGTGTGAAATATACCCTTAACAAGTTTCCAACTGTGTCCCCGTGTTCTTGATGAACTCATTTTAAAGTCACCGTCTCGATCCACTGGACTAACTCCCTTCATAATTTTAAACACTTCAGTCAGGTCTCCTCTTAATCTTCTTTGTTTAAACTGTAAAGGCTCAGCTCTTTTAATTTTTCCTCCTAACTCATCCTCTGTAGACCTGGAATCAGCCTAGTCGCTCTCCTCTGGACTTTATCTTGTGCTGCTATGTCCTTTTTATAGCCTGGAGACCAAAACTGCACACAGTACTCAAGATGGGGCCTCACCAGTGTGTTATAAAGACTGAGCAGAACCTCCTGTGACTTGTACTCCACAGATCAAGGCGCTATATAACCTGACAGTCTGTTAGCCTTCTCAATGGCTTCTGAATACTGTCTGGAAGTCGATAGCTTAGAGTCCACTATGACTCCTAAATCCTTCTCACTAGGTGGACTCTTGATTTTACGACCGCCCATTGTGTATTCAAACCTCACATTTTTACTTCCTATGTGTAATTCTTTACATTTACTGACATTAAATTTCATCTGCCACAACTCTGCCCAAGCCTGTCTGCTGTCCAAGTCCTTCTGTGATGATATAACGGATTCCAAATTATCTGCTAATCCTCCTATCTTGGTATCATCTGCAAACTTCACCAGCTTGTTACTTATATTCCTATCTAAATCATTTATGTATATTCAAAATAGCAGCAGCCCCAACACTGACCCCTGCTGGTCACCACTCTTAACATCAGCCAGTTCCCATTTCCTATTATGTAACATTTTGCAGTACATTAACTAAACTGTTGCCAGAAGGCCCATGAATACGACGCCACACAGAACTGTTGGAAGTTTCTAGGGCAGCAGAATCTGCAGGGACTCCAGGAATTCCCAAACTGTTCTGTGGTATCACAGGCCCTTGTCTTCACGCTGACCATTTTCTTGATCTGTAATTAGACTGCAGCTCAACTGGACAGCTGCTCTTGTTGTTGTCGTTTCTCCATTTAGTGAGCAATTCTCAAACTTCGCTGTCACCGTTTGCTTTATTTTAATAAGAAATTCAGCAAAGCTTTGTATGTTTTATTCACAGAATTATATATTTTTTTTTTCCCGGAGATTACTTTTAAGGTTTCTCTCACACTTCTTTCGCGATGTTTGTTTACGAAGAAGTCATTTGATTAGGCGGACAAAAGCTTCCATACATGTAAATTAACATCTCAT
Organism: Polypterus senegalus; assembly: GCF_016835505.1. Classification (NCBI taxonomy): domain Eukaryota; kingdom Metazoa; phylum Chordata; class Cladistia; order Polypteriformes; family Polypteridae; genus Polypterus; species Polypterus senegalus. The sequence goes on from NC_053171.1 coordinate 12,493,689, forward strand.
GTTTTAGAACCCAGTGCTTGCTAGTTGTTAATTGTCATTTTTAAGGAAGCTATTTAGAAGCAATTAAGAGAAAACAATAAGCAGGCGAATTCTTACTATGAAAAAAGTAATTGTATGCGGTTCATAAAGGGAGCCTGTTGTGCTAAAAGCATTAGCAACGGTATTTTCATCCTTTTATTTTCTATACCTGCTGATCCTAGTCAGGGAAGTGGAACAGCAGCAGTCGTGCAGCATTCTAACGTTCTTACAAAGCTGAGTCACACTCTGTGGAATGACAGAAGAAACAAGGAAATATTAAATATGACCTGAACTGAACACGGGGTCTAGCACCAAATGAATTATTTGGGAGAAACACAATAATCCATAGGCGTACTTTTTGGACTGTTATTGAGAATGTGAGCTGAAACTGCTGTTTGTATTTTTTTTGTACTTTTAATTTTAAATTTGTGCTTTTTTTTTTTTTTAAATGCAGCTTTATGTGTTGTAACAGTCAGTGTTGTCCTCGCAGCTCTTCTCCTCACTCGTAATGAAGTCAGGGAGTCCTAAATATCCAAAATGGTGCGCCTGAAACTACTCAAGGGATGGACCATGACGAAGGGAGAGCACAGAGAGTGAGTAAAATGCCGCTAACTGTCCACATCTTCCCACACGTGAATCTGAAACCCTTCTTATTGCTTGTTGTGACTCGTTCTCCTCTATATCCAGAATACTTTTGCTTCCCACCTCAATTTGGACCTTTTGGAGTGAGATTTTAGTCTAGCCATCCACTCTTGATTTTCATTCTGGCCTTTCTTTGTCTATGGAGACAGCAGAATAGAATTCCCGCAGCAGCCCCGGTGTCCTTGTCCCTGAACCCTCACTGGCTCTTCAATGGCCAGGTCTCTGTGACCACATGTGAGGTTGAGATTTGAAGTTCTCGATAGTACTGCTGGCTGCCACACTACTAGGTTATTTATTCCATGTATCTGTGGTTCTTTGTGTGAAGAAAAACGTTCTAACATTTGTGTGAAACCTGTCCTTACCAAGTTTCCAACCATGTCCCTTTGTTCTTGTTGAATTCTTTTTAAAGTAGCAACCTGGATCCACTATACTAATTCCTTTTGTCATTTTAAATACTTCAGTCATATCCACACTTATTCTCTATTTACTTAAACTGATAAGGTTAATCTCCTTCACTCTTTCTTCATAGTTCATCCTTTGCAGTCCTGGAATTGGCCTAATTGCTCTTCTCTGGACTTTCTCTGGTGCTGTGATGTCTTTTTTGGATTATGGAGATCAAAACTGAACACCGTACTCCAGGTGAGGCCACACTAGTGTGTTATGTACCTTAAGCAAAATGTCCCTTGACTCGTACTCCGCATATCGTGATGCATAACCTAACATCCTGTTAGCTTTCTTCATTACTTCTGCACACTATCTGAATGTAGATAGTCTTTAGTCTACCATGACTGCTACATCCTTCTCATGAGGTGTACTTTCAAGTTTCACACCTCCTAGTGTGTCTCCAAGTCTAACATTTATACTTAATACACGTAATACTTTACCATTTAGTTACATTGAGCTTCTTCTGCCACAAAAATGTCGGAGTCCCTGTGTAACAGTTGTGAACTAAGAGCTATATAGCGCCTGACCCGGCACAGATTCACACTGAGGCAGGTGTTAAAAAGACACAAGCTTTACTTTTCTTCAGCGGAGGGCACATCTTCCCCGTAATCCCTCCAGCCACAACACAGTCTCAAATAAAGCACTTAAGTCACAGACCACACTCTTCCTCTGGCTCCACCACTCCTTCCAGGCAGCCTCGTCCTCCTCCTCCTCCCGATTCTGGCCCTGAGTGGTGGTTGCTGGTTCCTTTTATGGCCCTCCTGGAAATGTGCTACCGGTGCTTGCTCACCTGTTGCCAATTGCACACCCGGGTGGGGCCGAAGATTAGTCCATCTGGGCTCAGAGACCCACGCCGCGCCCCCTGGCGGCCATCCCAGATCCCCACAGGGTTGTGGAGAACACCATCTCCCATGGAATCCTGCGGGAAACTGTGGCACCGTCATATCAAGAACAGGAGTGCTAGGAAATATTTAATATAGGGTCAGACGAGGAAGGTCCTGTTTCACTAACACACTGGTATTCTATGGAGAAACAACAAAAGCATACAATACGAGAAGTGCGTATAATATTATTTCAGAAGACAATTGATAAGGTACCACATGAGAGTTTAGTGATCAAACTGAAAGAAGTGGGAATTATGGGTACAAAATTGGCTCAAACACAAGAAGCAAAGAGTAATGACGAGGGGAACTTTTTCAGAATTAGGTGACGTTAAGAGTGGCATCCCCCAGAGATCTGTGCTAGGGTTGCTGTTATTTTTAACATGTATAAATAATGTAGATAAGTAGTGTCGGTTGAGGCCCCTATATAAAGCCCTAGGCAAGGGGGACCCCCCCCATCGGCGTCAATGGTGCAGCTGGGTAGTTAGGATTCCAGAGTGCATGCCCTTCAGCTGGGCGGCTACCTATGATGCCTAATGAACTGACCAGCTCTGTGGACAAAAATATAATCAACCAATAATGGCGCACTGCACGATAATGTGCAGGGAATATACTTGACTTGAGTATTTCTAATTTTGGGCGGCACGGTGGCGCAGTGGTAGCGCTGCTGCCTCGCAGTTAGGAGACCCGGGTTCGCTTCCTGGGTCCTCCCTGCGTGGAGTTTGCATGTTCTCCCCGTGTCTGTGTGGGTTTCCTCCGGGCGCTCCGGTTTCCTCCCACAATCCAAAGACATGCAGGTTAGGTGGATTGGCGATTCTAAATTGGCCTGGGTGTGTTTGTGTGTGTCCTGCAGTGGGTTGGCACCCTGCCCAGGATTGGTTCCTGCCTTGTGCCCTGTGTTGGTTGGAATTGGCTCCAGCAGACCCCCGTGACCCTGTATTCGGATTCAGCGGGTTAGAAAATGGATGGATGGATTTCTAATTTTCCTCCTCTTTCTCTGTACGTTTAGCATTCGTTGGCTCAGAGGTCAATGCGCTTGCGCCTTCCTGAGCAGCTCTTCTTCGTTTCTCCACCCTAGCTGCCCGCTTCTTCTCTTCTTTCGTCGGCATCTTTTCACGTGAAAACTGATAAAGTCAGTGTTTGTGTTACGATTACTTTGGATGTTTTCTTAAATTTTTCACTTAAGCTGCCACTTAAGTCTTCAATCTGCCTCAAGAATGATTTAAGATATGAAGAGGTAGGGGAAGTGGTGGCGAAGGTGCTAGGGATGAGAACGGCACTTGTACACCTGCGTCGCACGGCTGCCCTGCTGGCCACTGCCAAGAGTTGATTCTACAATAAAATAAAAATAAAAATAGGAAGAACCTTGGAGGTCAATTATCACCCCGAAAGCGGACAGGAGACGTCACGTAGTATATGTGCACCACATCTCAGGTCAATAGTTCAAACGGTTTGCGAGCGACAGGTGACTTAAAATCCTGGACAGGCAAACGAACAGCCACAATAGTGTATTGTATATGAAGATAAGCTGGTTAAGTTTGCAGATGATGCCAGACTAGGTGGAAGGGCAGATAAGAGAGAATCAGCTAAACTGTGTGGCGGACGGCTGGGTCCCATGCCCGGCCGGGACGCCCCTTCTGCTTGTGTTCCGGTGGCTTGTGTTTGAGCCAATTTTGTACCCACGTACAGACCATGCCCATAATTCTCACTTCTTTCAGTTTGATCACTAACCTCTCCTGTGGTACCTTATCAATTGTCTTCTGAAATAATATTATACGCACTTCTCATATTGTATGCTTTTGTTGTTTCTCCATAGAATACCAGTGTGTTAGTGAAACAGGACCTTCCTCATCTGACCCCATATTAAATATTTCCTAGCACTCCTGTTCTTGATATGTGCTGCCTGATTTTTTTTCCTTAATATTAATTTACCTGTGCTGCATGTTAAACTTACTGGCCTATAGTTACAAAGATCAGCCTGTTCACCGTTTTTTACAGTGGGATAAGATTTGCTAGCTTCCAATCCTTTGGAATTTCACCTGCAGTGTGCAGAGATTTTTGAAAAAAAAAATGTGCCAAGGGCTTATATTTGTACTCACTAACTTCTTTAAGCACTGGAGAGTAAACGTTATGCGGTCCTGGTGATTTGTTAGATTTTAGTCTCTTTATTCTAAGCAGTATTGCCCCTCAACAATTTCCGAATCACAGGTCTAAGCTAGCAACCCTTAGCTGGACGGCTTGTGGCCCCTTTGCTGATCCTCGCTGGCGTCACTTCTTCACTACGAGTGATGGTCTGAGGCCTAGAAACCAGCTGCCAGGCTGCCTCCTTATTGATATCATTTCTGGCTTTCTTGTTATACATTCACAAATAATAATGAGACAGCTAATGCATTGATTCTTAATGTCAGTCCTAGACAAGTCAAGTCAGGAATGTGCGTTGCTGCACCCACTACACGATGAAACAACTCGGGATCCCAGTTTGCAACCCCCCAAGCAGACACCCAGTCCAGTCTCACCCTCCGGAAATGACCCTCTATCTGCCGAAGCCAGGTGTTATGTGGGTGACCCCTTGGCCTGGTCCAGCCACTCCGATCCCCAACAATGGGGTTCTTACAAGCTGGGTCACCCTCTGGGAAACGCTCCACATGGCCGTAGTGCCGTAACTGACGCTCCCTCACAATGCAGGTCATGTACCTCATTCGGGACTCCATGAGCAACTGCTCATTCGACACCAAGTCAAACCAATGGTACCCAAGGATGTTCCGTAGAGACACAAGGACTCCAGTTTTCATCTCAGGTCACTGGATAGCATCCATGTCTCACAACTATATAGCAAGACAGGGAGCACCAGAGCTCTAAAAACTTGGACCTTCGTCCTTTTGCAGAGATATCAGGAGTGCCACACACCCCTTTCCAGCGACCTCATGACCCCCATGTTCTCCCAATCCGTCTACTGACTTCATAAGAAGAGTCACCAGAGACATGAATGTCACTGCCGAGGTAAGTAAACCTCTCGATTAGGTCAACACTCTCTCCGCAAACAGACACAATGCTGATGGCCGTGCCCAGGAGGTCATTAAAGGCCTGATCTTTGGTTTTTATCAGGACACTTGCAAGCCCAGACACTCAGTCCCCTCACTCAATCTCTTGAGTGCCCCGATCAGAGCACCCATTGACTCCGCGAAGATCACAGCATCATCAGCAAAGTCAAGATCAGTGAATCTTTCTTCACCAACAGATGCCCCACAGCCGCTGGACCCCACGACGTTGCCCAGCACCCAGTCCATGTGATCATTGAACAGAGTAGGAGCAGAACACACCGCTGACTGACCCCAGAATCAACTGGGAAAAACACAGAGGTCCTGCCTCCAATCTGCACAACACTCACAGTACCAGTGAACAGGCCGGCCATGATATCCAGCAACCTCGAGGGGATCCCGCGAACCCTCAGGATGTCCCACAGGGCAGCTCGATCAACTGAGTCGAACGCTTTACTAAAATCGACAAAAGCTGCAAAGAAACTCTGCCAATATCCGCATTTGCGCTCTATGAGAACCCTCGGTGCCAGGATGCGGTCGATGGTAGACTTCTTGGGCGTAAAACCAGACTGTTCTATATTAGGGTGGTCCACAAACCAATGCAAAGAGTTAATGTTTTGTAAAATCATTTCTCCACAAGGCTTATTTTTGTCCTTTAGGGATGGATAGCTTGCTTACCTATGAAATTTTGGCCTGACAGTAAAACATTTAGGGGTCACTCCATTCCATTCCACTCCAGACTCAGCCGGGATGCCTGGAAGGAACAGGAGGAGGTCTATACTTCCCCCGGGCTGCGAGGGGGCAACCGCCCTGGATGATGAGGGGACCATGGAGATGGAGCAAGGAGGCTCAAACTCACTGGGGTCCGTGACCACCACCAGGGGGGCGCCCCGAGCGTCGTGGAGCCCGGGCGATCAACACTTCCGCCACACCTGGGAAGGTGGAGGGAAGGACCTTCCAGGAACGCCTGGAGTGCTTCCGGGTGCTAGTGCGGAACTTTCACCACACCAGGAAGTGCTGCCGGAAGATCATCAGCAAGCACCTGGAGCACATCTGGGTGGATATAAAAGGGGCCGCCTTCCTACAGTCGAGGAGCTGGAGCAGGACAAAGCTCCAGTGACAGGTGGAAGAAAGGCGGCCCGCAGATATTGAAGGCCTGTAGAAGGGTGTTGTGGTGCTGGAAGCTCTGTGTGTGCGCGGGACTTGTCTATTAAAGCGTGTGCATTTTAAGAACTGTCGGTGTCCGTCTGGTTGTGTCCAGGCTGAATACCTCACACCGTGTACATAGTCTTGCATGGGGTCCTTAACTGGCTAAGTTATTAGTAAACAATTAAAAAAAAAAAACGAGAACATTCTAGTACTAAAGTGGAATCCCAATAACATTGTAGCAGTAAGTGGAAGTTTCCAGAACATTCTAGTATCAAGTAAGAGCTCCAAGAACATTCTAGCAGTAAGTGGGAGCATTCTAGCCATTGATGGTGACAGAATCTCAGAGGAAACAACGGAAAAGATGTTGCAAAGCCCTGCAGCGGCCACCATGACCAGACATTCCTTGACGTCTTAAGCCGACCAATGAACAGCTGAAGTTGGAGGATTTGGTAACGGAAAGAACAGCATTCATCTCTGATATCCTTACGGGAAATGGAAAAGAAAATGATCAATTGTTTCTCAAGAAACCGGTAGAACTGTGAAGAGACGATCCAAACTTCAACGAATTATTTTGTGAACTGTTTGGCACACGTGATGGTAGTAAACAACGCAGCTGAAAGATGAGGAGGTCTCTTTGAAAAGAGCAGTGATATACTGACCAAAGGACAAGGAATAGAAACAGAAGAACAAACGAAGAACTTTCCAGCTTCGTCAAAGACAGTGCTGATCGTTGAAGAACTACACGTGTGGAACAGTTGTCTGCTGTTCAGTTCAGATGACATAAAAAGAGCCAAATGGAGTGACCTCAAAGTGTTATTTACATTCAATTTCTGTGTTTTTATAAATGTGATAAAGAAAAAGACTAGCCTTGTGGAGATTTAATTTGTTGGACCCGCCGAGTGTACACCTCTCCATTCAAATTGTATTTTTAAAGAAGAAATCAATTGCTGGCTTTTAGTGGAATGTGACGTCTATCAGTAATTCGGCAAATTGTTCATTCTGTCATTTGCCTGGTTTGAAATTCCTGTCTCTGCTTATTTACTTACTTTTCTAAAAAAAAAAAAAAATATATATGGACTGGCACCCCTTATTTCAAAGTTTTTTATTTAAAAACACATCATGTATGAATGAGCAAACCTATTCTTCAACTGCACTGGCTTCCTGTCTGGTATTAAAAGATTTCCAGAACTCCATTGGCTTATCACCAAAGCCCTGCGTTTCAAGACGTTTGAAGTGCAGATTTATGTCGAGAGCGTTATTTTCTAACTTATGTGAGTTTGAGGTTCCACTTCAATTACTTCTTAGTTGACTTTTATCTAATTTCAACTTGCAGCATGGTGGCGCAGTGGGTAGCGCTGCTGCCTCGCAGTTAGGAGATCTGGGTTCACTTCCCGGGTCCTCCCTGCATGGAGTTTGTTCTCCCTGTGTCTGCGTGGGTTTCCTCCCACAGTCCAAAGACATGCAGGTTAGGTGCATTGGCGATCCTAAATTGTGCTTGGTGTGTGTGTGTGTGTGCCCTGTGGTGGGCTGGCACCCTGCCTGGGGTTTGTTTCCTGTCTTGTGCCCTGTGCTACTCATTTAAGACCTCAGCATTAATGTTTGAAGTGCACCATCCATTACAGCTTGTAATACATGTAGTAAAATGAGCATTACATTTTCATTCCAACAGATGGTGCACCACAAACCTTTGTAGAAATAAAATGCATTACTACAAATGTTTGTGCTGGAATAACAGATACAGTGCATGTTATTACTTACAAAGACATAGTAATCGGACATACCCTCATATACACAGACACGCCAACACTTATCCTTTTATCAAGGTGGAAAAATAACCTGCGTTATTATTGCCCAAGCAGTACCAGTACATCGCTTCTTTGCGGGACTCAGTCACATGGCCAAGCAGAGCTGCATGCAATCTGAAAATATTAATAAAGTACCAATTTAGTTTTCATCCAGCTATTTACTGTAGATATGTTGAAACAAGGGGCGGCATGGTGGTGCAGTGGGTAGCGCTGCTGCCTCACAGTTAGGAGACCCGGGTTTACTTCCTGGGTCCTGCCTGTGTGGAGTTTGCATGTACTCCCCGTGTCTGCGATTCTAAATTGTCCCGTGTGGGTGTGTGTGTGTGCCCTGTGGTGGGCTGGCACCCTGCCTGGGGTTTGTTTCCTGTCTTGTGCCCTGTGCTGACTGGGATTGGCTCCAGCAGACCCCCGTGACCTTGTGTTAGGATATAGCGGGTTGGAGAACGACTGACTGAACTTTTTGAGAGATACGACTGGTTACATGTCTTTAGTTTTTCCAGTTGGAGCACAGGCAGGTGACGTGACTTGCTCAGGGTCACACAGTGTCACTAGTGGGATTTGAACCCCTGCCCAGTACGCCACACAGCCTGCAGTTCTCCAGACGCCTGTCCCCTAAGTCGGTTTGTGAGGCTTTAACACCTGAATATCTGCTGTGTCTCTTTTGCATTTTAGACGGGCAGTGTGTGCCTTCTGACTGACCCTCATCTTGATGCTCACTCTGCTCTGCTCTTTACGTATCTTTTCTATCCATTCACTCTCATGTGCATTCAGTTTATTAGAATCTTCCCAATATTTATTTCACTATGATTTTTTAATTTGCTTTTTTAATTATCTTGTGTTACAAGTCCAACTCCTCCTTTAAGACTGCTCAGTTAATTCTTGCCAAGAAATCAGTTGTGTTAAAAAAAAAAAAAAACTTAGCAGGATATTCCATCTGTCCATGTTTATGTATTCATTTCTTTCTGGTCAGAGTGGCACCCTGACAATGTCCATCTCAGAAACTCTTTTGAGTGAAAGACAGAAATCGGAGCAGGACATGGCACGAGTCCTTTTTGACTTTCTCATGCCTGTTGGTCACCTCTGTGGGTTGGTCCTTGATAAGAAGTGACAACGAGCAGAGAATCCAGCGTGGCTAATTACCTCAGGTCAGGCTGAAGATCTACAGACATGCCAAGAGTTAGGTGCTTAGCACCGACCTTACACGATGTGCAGCTGCCAGCGTTTTAGAAAGCCGCCTGTGACAAACCCGTCTTGTACTCTGGTGTCAGTCCAGGACGCCAGAGGGGCACAAGGTTTCCTCTTCTTAAATGAACTGTGAGTGAAGAGCCTGAAGAAATGGCTGCTGGGAAACCGAGCTCTTGGCATAGTTGGTCATCTTTCTCTCTTGAATCGAGAAGACACGGTGCTTATTTGTGGAAGCTGATGAAATCAGAGAAGGCGGTGAGATTCAAAAAGACCCTCATAAATAACCCGGGAGTGTAGTCTGTTTTTTGTAATGGTGTTTTATTGCTAATTGAATCCACATCAATCCCTCAATGCCGGAAAGGAATCTGTGAGAATGGGATGGTGCTGCATAGAGTAAGAAAACAGTATTTCACAGAAGTGAAAAGCAATATATATATTATAGATAGATAGACAGAAAAGGCATTAGATAGATAGATAGATAGATAGATAGATAGATAGATTGGAAAGACACTATATAATAGATAGATAGATAGATAATTCCCATACTCCAGCAGCAGCATACTGATTAAAAAACAATATTAAATTAAAGAGTGATAACAATGCAGGTATAACAGACAATAACTTTGTGTAATGTTAACGTACACACTCCACTGCACCCCTCATCGGGGATCGAGCCTTGGACGTCAGACAAACACACTTCGATTGTGACATTGTGAGATAAAAAAAAATCCACATTCAGCCCATACCCTCCCAAAACAATTTTTTTAAATCCCTTCTTTAGTCGATATAAATTGGGACGCTAACTAGATCATAGCCGGAGTCACGCAGTAGCTTGCGCGTTTGATCGTGCTTGCGGGATGATCAGTGTGTTAGAAGAAAAGAGACCTCAAACCTGGCCGTCCTGTATGTCAATCAAGTGGCAAATACCATAGGGAGGATACAGTGGTGTGAAAAACTATTTGCCCCCTTCCTGATTTCTTATTCTTTTGAATGTTTGTCACACAAAATGTTTCTGATCATCAAACACATTTAACCATTAGTCAAATATAACACAAGTAAACACAAAATGCAGTTTTTAAATGATGGTTTTTATTATTTAGGGAGAAAAAAAATCCAAACCTACCCTGGCCCTGTGTGAAAAAGTAATTGCCCCCTGAACCTAATAACTGGTTGGGCCACCCTTAGCAGCAATAACTGCAATCAAGCATTTGCGAGAACTTGCAATGAGTCTTTTACAGCGCTCTGGAGGAATTTTGGCCCACTCATCTTTGCAGAATTGTTGTAATTCAGCTTTATATGAGGGTTTTCTAGCATGAACCGCCTTTTTTTACTTGTGTTATATTTGACTAATGGTTAAATGTGTTTGATGATCAGAAACATTTTGAGTGACAAACATGCAAAAGAATAAGAAATCAGGAAGGGGGCAAATAGTTTTTCAGGTCACTGTAGATAGATAGATAGATAGATAGATTGGAAAGACACTATATAATAGATAAACAGATACTTTATTAATCCCAAGGGGAAATTCCCATACTCCAGCAGCAGCATACTGATAAAAAAACAATATTAAATTAAAGAGTGATAAAAATACCGGTAAAACAGACAATAACTTTGTCTAATGTTAACGTACACACTCCACTGCACCCATCATCGGGGATCGAGCCTTGGACGTCAGACAAACACACTTCGATTGTGACATTGTGAGATAAAAAAAATTCCACATTCAGCCCATACCCTCCCAAAACAATTTTTTTAAATCCCTTCTTTAGTCGATATAAATTGGGAGGCTAACTAGATCATAGCTGGAGTTTTGCAGTAGCTCGCGCGTTTGATCGTCCGTGCGGGATGATCAGTGTGTTAGAAGAAAAGAGACTTCAGACTGGCCGCCCTGTATGTCAATCAAGTGGTAAATACCATAGGGAGGATATATGATAGACTAACGTTTAAAAAAACATTTTTGGATGCAACGCGATCTACCTGCACTACCTTTGCGATCTACCGGTCGATCGCAATCGACACATTGGGCACCCCTGCTTTAGACCAATAGAATTAGTCTGCCTGTTATCAATAAGAGCGCTCAGATACGACTCGTCCCCCAGTTGCTTTGTTTAGGCCATTCATGGCCTTCCTGCTGTGGATGGCTTAAAGCCTCCAAGTGCAAACAGAGTCACTCTTGTCAAAGCGGGTTTAATGCTCCATCCGCCTCACCATACATTTCACATCGTGTGTCAGTCCTAAAGGCTCGGGTATGGGGCAGTGAGTTAGGTAAATATCAAAGCACCATTGTTCTCATCAATGCAGTAAAACATGCCTCCCCAAACGGCATCTGATATTACAATTGCTTTGTCTAGCTGGCATATATTATATGTATTTATCAAATAATAATAATACATTTTATTAATATATTCATTTATATACCGCCTTTCCCATGCTCAAGGCACTTCACAGAGTTTAAGAAAGAATGGCAGGGTATACAGTATATAGCATTGTACTAAACCAGATAAATAAATTAAGAAGAGTAAAACAGTAAATCGGCACGGTGGTAGCGCTGCTGCCTCGCAGTTAGGAGACCTGGGTTCGCTTCCCGGGTCCTCCCTGCGTGGAGTTTGCATGTTCTCCCCGTGTCTGCGTGGGTTTCCTCCCACAATCCAAAGACATGCAGGTTAGGTGGATTGGTGACTCTAAATTGGCCCTAGTGTGTGCTTGGTGTGTGGTTGTTTGTGTGTCCTGCAGTGGGTTGGCACCCTGCCCGGGATTGGTTCCTGCCTTGTGCCCTGTGTTGGCTGGGATTGGCTCCAGCAGACCCCCGTGACCCTGTATTTGGATTCAGCGGGTTAGACAGTAAATTCAGAGAAAGCCTAACAGACAACAGAATTGGTGGTCTCGCACACACACACACACAGGTTACATGAGCATCTTGACAGAGATGTAAACTGAGAGAAGGGGAATGAAGTCAAGTAGAGCTAAAAGCCTTCCTGAACAGATGAATTTTGAGTTGTTTTTTAAAAGAAATCATGGAGTCAGCTGACCTGATTAATTTTGGTAGGTCATTCCAGAGTCTCAGCGCTATACAGCTGAAGGCCCTGCTGTCACCCATGGAGTGTAGGTTAGTGTGGGGCACAACAAGATGGCCAGAATCTGAGGACCTTAGTGGGCGGACAGGCACATAGTGATGGAGGAGATCACTGATGTAGTTTGGTGCAAAACAAACGGCCTGTGACATCCAAGAGGGGGACCTTTCCAAGCCTGAGCTCAATGTTGAACTTATTCAGGTTGGTCTTCTAGAATTTGACTGAACTGCTTGCCTTGTTCTTTTGTGAAGAAGCCCACCTCTACCATCAGTCTCTACTAGACATCCTTGCATTTTGTGGTGAGGCTGCCCTTTTGAAAAGTACCCCTATAAAAAGAAAGGATGTCTGATCCACAGACTGTTTGGTGTTACACTCCATTAAGGACACCCTCAGGGTGGTTACCTTCCCGTGGCAGTGTATCTCTCCTGAAGCCCGGAGTCGCCCTGCAGTGTATTACGGATATCCCACGGACTTCCTTTTGCCCTCTGTCTCTAGTCCTTATCGTCACTCAGGGGCTCTACTCATGATGCTTGTTTTTAATGGTTAGCCAATCAGCCATCTGTTTCATAAATCTGGTCAAGGCTATGAGAGGCACAACCTAGAAGATCATAAAATTAATCCATCTATCCATTTACTGAACCTGATTCTACCAATGCAGGGCTACAAGAAGATAGCCAAGGTCAAACGCAAACTGTAAGATGAACCTCAGACTTGTGCCCCCTGGAGTGGCGTTCACTAAAATCAGCTCCAATAGTAATAATAATACATTTTATTTATATAGTGCCTTCCCAATGCTCCAGGCGCTTATTTAAACAGCTGGATATACTGTATGTAACATTGGGCACAAATATTTCTGCATGCGACACAAAGCATTAAACCAGAGTAAAATACTAAATTCAATACTAAAAGAAAAGCCTAACAAATAACATCACAGGAAAATTAATGGAAGGAATTATTAAGGATATGATTGAGCAACAGTCAGCATGGGGTCAGAAGAGGGAGGTCGTGTTTTACTAACATGTTGGAATTCTATGAGGTTTCAACAAAAGCATACGATCAAAGTGGAGCATTATGAGATTATTTATCTGGACTTTCAGAAAGCATTTGATAAGGTGCCACATGAAAGGGTGGGCATCAAGTTAAAAGAAGTGGGAGTTCAGGGTGATGTTTTTAGATGGGTGCAGAGTTGGCTCAGACACAGAAGGCAGAGGGTGATGGTGTGAGGAACCTCATCAGAACTGGGTGATGTTAAGAGTGGTGACCAGCAGGGGGCAGTGCTGGGGCCGCTGCTATTTTTAATATATATAAATGATTTAGATAGGAATATACTGTAAGTAACAAGCTGGTTAAGTTTGCAGATGATACCAAGATAGATGGATTAGCAGATAATTTGGAATCCATTATATCATCACAGAAGGACTTGGGCAACAGACAGGGTGAGCAGATTTGTGACAGATGAAATTTAATGTCAGTAAATGTAAAGACTTACACATGGGAAGTAAAAATGTGAGGTTTGAATACACAATGGGCGGTCGGAAAATCGAGAGTCCACCTTATGAGAAGGATTTAGGAGTCGTAGTGGACTCTAAGCTACCAACAGTGTTCAGAAGCCATGAAGAAGGCTAACAGAATGTCAGGTTATATAGCGCCTTGACATGTGGAGTGCAAGTCACAGGAGGTTCTGCTCAACCTTTATAACACACTGGTGAGGCCTCATCTGGAGTCCTGTGTGCAGTTTGGGTCTCCATAAAGACATAGTAGAACAAGAGAAGGTCCAGAGAAGAGCGACAAGGCTGATTCCAGGGCTACAGGGGTTGAATTATGAGGAAAGATTAAAAGAGCTGAGCCTTTACAGTTTAAACAAAAGAAGATTAAGAGGAGACCTGACTGAAGTGTTTAAAATTATGAAGGGAGCTAGTCCAGTGGATCGAGACGGTGACTTTAAAATGAGCTCATCAAGAACACGGGGACACAGTTGGAAACTTGTTCAGGGTAAATTTTGCACAAACATTAGGAAGTTTTTCTTTACACAAAGAACGATAGACACTTGGAATAAGAGACCGAATAGTGTGGTGGACAGTAAGACGTTAGAGACTTTCAAAACTCGACTTGATGTTTTCTTGGAGTAAACAAGTGGAGAGGACTGGCGAGCTTTGTTGGGCTGAATGGCCTGTTCTCGTCTAGAGTGTTCTAAATATGTTCATATATCTGAATTATTTTTTGTAACTCACATTAGCAAATAAGGAAAACATGAGTATCGTCTACATCACATAACCAACTAACATAATTTGTGATTAGCATGCATACACAAATTATCCTGCGCATCTGGACAGAGAGGTAAACGGAAAGAAGGGGCAGAATGTCAGGTTAAGTTAGACGCCTTCCTGAACAGATGAGCTGTACGTTGTTTTTAAAAGGAATGAATGGAGTCGGCTGAACTCGTTAATTTCGAGCAGTCATTCAGTCAGTCTGGGCGCTATACAGCTGAAGGCCCTGCTATCACCCATGCAGGGTAGGGAGGGGCACAACAAGATGGCCAGAACCAGAGGACCTTAGTGGGCAAACAGGAGCAGAGCGATGGAGAAGGTCACTGACGTAGTCCATGCGAGGCCATTTAAAGCTTTGTAGGTTCTGTACTCGATCCTGTAAGACACAAGGAGCCGGTGGAGGTGACGCAGGATGGCTGTGATATGCTCGCTGTTACTGTTTCATGTTAGGACTCCTGCAGCCACTGGAGCTGTGATAGAACATTAGAAGGGAGAGAGCTGCATATTGTTATACCCTTAAACCCTTTTAATGTGTATTCCCATAAAAAAGACAGAACAGAAAAAAACCCTGCCCTCTGATTATTTACATATTTTGCCTTTCTGGTGCTCATATTTTTTCTAACAATAATTATTTGTATTTTGGAAATAAGAGCTTCCCCCTGTAATATTTAGCCACCAACTGGCTTGCGCTCCTTTTGACTGCACGCTGTGCTTTCCATTTCCTTGTATACAGACTGGTGCCTGTAGTGTTGTGTGTACGAAAGATACCAAATGAGACGGCTGGCTGTTACGTCTCAGCAAGGCTTCCTCCCCAGGCTGGGGGTACAGATGCCATGTTCATATCCATCCATCCATTATCCAACCTGCTATATCCTAACTACAGGGTCACGGGGGTCTGCTGGAGCCAATCCCAGCCAGCACAGGGCAGGAAACAAATCCCTGGGCAGGGCGCCAGCCCACCGCAGGGGCACACACACACACACACGCCAAGGGCAATTTAGGATCGCCAATGCATCTAACCTGCATGTCTTTGGACTGTGGGAGGAAATCCACGCAGACACGGGGAGAACATGCAAACTCCACACTGGGAGGACCCGAGAAGCGAACCCAGGTCTCCTTACTGCTAGGCACTGTGCCACCGTGCCGCCCATGTTCATATCTGTCTTGTTTATTTTTGATTCCTTTGTCTATGTTAATATTGTTGATTATGTAGCGTCTTTATTTTTCAGTATCTTGTCCTTTGTCCCCTGTGTTTTGTGAGGGGTGGGGTCCCCTAGAGCCTGGACCACCTAGCTCAGTGGTGCTCAGACTGTGGGGTGGGCCCCCCTAGGGGGGCACAAAGATGTGGAGAAAAAAAAAACAAGAATAAAAAATATGAAAAATACATCTATTGAAACCAAAACAAATTAACTTAAACCACATTCTGATACTAGAAAAATAAATATAGAGTTAGATAAATGTTCTACGGTGGGTTGGCACCCTGCCCGGGATTGGCTCCTGCCTTGTGCCCTGTGTTGGCTCCAGCAGACCCCCGTGACCCTGTGTTCGGATTCAGCGGGTTGGAAAATGGATGGATGCATGGATGGATAAAAGTTAAGTAGGTATAATAAAATATGCATCTATGATATATCATTAATTAAAAAAGAACAAATTGGTATTAGTGGGCTCCTTTCAAAAAAACATTAGGGGGGCGCGATTAAAACTGTTATGAAAATTCGGGTCGCAAATACTTAAAGGTTGAGAAATGCTGAGCTAGCTCATCACCACAGAGGACTGCCTCATAAAGGCGGGACCAACCGACAGTCCCTTGCGGTTCATTCACATGCACTTGAGAGCTGGTGAGTGTTTCAGTGGGATTTTGCTGGTGTTGTGACCTCTCTCCTCTGTGTTTCGACCACTCTGGATTTTTGATTGGGTCTTTGTTTGCCATGGATTGCCTTTGCCTTTTTAGGCGACTCCTTTTTGCCTTTTGTACTTATTTTTGTTCAGAGCATTTCTGAAGAATAAATCTTTTGTTTAATTAAGATCCTGTGTTTTTGCTGTTGTTACTAGCAGGGTGTTGGCGGGTTGCACTTCTACTGGGCATTTAGAGTAATGTTGCGACTTTGTTTGCTCTGGAAACTTTCCAAGTTCATAACAGTGTGTTGTCAAAGAACGACAAAAGTGCCACAAAAAAGTTTGGGGCAGCCTCCCGTATACCTGAACCCGGCTGCAAAAGGTTGATAACTAGATAGTCCAGTTGTGTACAGATTGGAGTCCAAAACAGAACTGCTTGGGTGAGGTAAAGATGGCGGCTTTAAAGCAAGGCAGAGGAAGTGAGGTCATCGGGGCCAGCGCTGGAAGTGACGTAGTCAGGGCCAGGCGGAATTTCCTGTAACTGGTCTGCAGTGGAAAGAGAGAAAGGATTAGCTCACTGCGCCACCCCCTGGTGTGTCATGGACTTGCCCTCATTTGAGCCCTTTAGCTGCCTCCTTTGCGCACATGTGTGACAGTGTATCAATCTCATCATCAACATTATAAGCCCTATTTAATATAAACAGTAAGTACTGGGAAATAATGATTTTCATTTCTATTTTAGTGATATTATTTTTCAATAAATATAATTAAGTTATTATTACTATTAACAGTTATGAAAAATAGAAAGAGCAAAACAAAGTCACACATAAATGAAGAAAAAAAAAAGCAAAAACAAACAGTTTTCCTTTTATATAGCATCCTTCTATACCAGACACTCTACAGTAGAGTTCTACAAATGCTTTCACACATTTATTTCCACAGTTAAACTGCCAGTCTTTTGGTTTAGAGTTCTGTTCCTTAGCCATTACACCACAAGTACAAAAAAAAAACCAGACTGTTAGGAGATGAAACAATAAGTGCAATACAGTAGTCACTCCTGCAGGTGGCGCCATTCAGAACTGGATTTAGATAGATAGATAGATAGATAGATGATAGAAAGGCACTATATAATAGATAGATAGATAGGAAAGGCACTATATAATAGATAGATAGATAGATAGAAAGGTACTATATAATAGATAGATAGATACAGTAGATAGATAGATAGACAGATAGATACTTTATTAATCCCAAGGGGAAATTCACATAATCCAGCAGCAGTATACTGATACAAAGAAACAATATTAAATTAAATAGTAATAAAAATGAAAAGAATTAAAATAAAATTAATGTTTGCATTTACTCCCCCGGGTGGAATTGAAGAGTCGCATAGTGTGGGGTCTCCTCAGTCTGTCAGTGAAGCTACTCCTCTGCCTGGAGATGACACTGTTCGGTGGATTCTTCATGATTGACAGGAGTTTGCTTAATGCCCGTCGCTCTGCCACAGATGTTAAACTGTCCAACTTTACTCCCACAATAGAGCCTGCCTTTTTAACAGGTTTGTCCAGGCATGAGGCATCTTTCATCTTTATGCTGCCACCCCAGCACACCACCGCGTAGAAGAGGGCACTCGCCACAACTGTCTGGTAGAACATCTGCAGCATCTTACTGCAGATGTTGAAGGATGCCAACCTTCTCAGAAAGTATAGTCTGCTCTGACCTTTCTTACATAGAGCATCAGTATTGGCAGTCCAGTCCAATTTGTCATCCAGCTGCACTCCCAGGTATTTATAGGTCTGCACCCTCTGCACAGTCACCTCTGATGATCACGGGGTCCATGAGGGGCCTGGTCCTCCTAAAATCCACCACCAGCTCCTTGGTCTTGCTGGTGTTAAGGTGTAAGTGGTTTGAGTCGCACCATTTAACAAAGTCCTTGATTAACTTTCTGTACTCCTCCTCCTGCCCACTCCTGATGCAGCCCACAATAGCAGTGTCATCAGCGAACTTTTGCACGTGGCAGGACTCCGAGTCATATTGGAAGTCTGATGTATATAGATTGAACAGGACCGGAGAAAGTCCAGTCCCCTGCGGCGCCCCCGTGTTGCTGACCACAATGTCAGACCTGCAGTTCCCAAGACGCACATATTGAGGTCTGTCTGTAAGATAGTCCACAATCCATGGCACCAGGTGTGAATCTACTCCCATCTCAGTCAGCTTAGCAGATCTAAGAAGAGGTTCATAGAGGTGGTGAGAGGGGAGGTGCAGGTGGTGGGTGTGACAGAGCAAAATGCAGAGGAAAGGAAAGGTGGATGGAAAAAGGTGATCCGCTGTGGCGACCCCTGACAGGAGCAACCAAAAGAAGAAGAAGAAGAAGAAGAAGTGTGTTTCTTTACACATGACAGCAGATAATTAATTACATTTATATAGCATTTTTCTAAATTACTCAAAATGCTTTACATGGACTGTAGGGAACACTTCAGCCACCACCAATATGTGGCATCCAACTGGATGATGTGGTGGCAGCCTTTCTTGTGCCAGTACACTTGCCACACATTAGATATTTGGTGGTGAGGCCAATAAGGGAAAGGGGATAATTAGAGACCAGAAAGGACAAGGCCAAGTTGGCCAGGACATCAGGAAACACCCTAGTTTTATTCAAAAGATACCCAAAGAACTTTTATTAAGTTGTCAGTGTGTCATCTTTACATCTCATTTGAAGGACAGTGACAGATTACTACAGCACGATGCCCCTGTCACTGCACTGGGGCTTTGGAATCCACTCTCAGACAACAGGATAAGTGACCCCTGATGGCCTCACCAGCATCTCTTCCAGCAATTTGGGGTAAATTTGCTCAAACAATCCAAAGTCAAGTAGGAAATGGGAAGTAGGCCTACTCTGTGAAATAGCATTATAGCATTATTATGTGTCAGTCAGTGTGAAATAGCATTATAGCATTATTATGTGTCAGTCAGTCAGTTTCTAACCCGCTTAGTCTTGAACAGGGTCGCGGGGGTCTGCTAAAGCCTATCCCAGCTAGCATAGGGGACAAGGCAGGAACAGATCTTGTGCAGGGTGCCAGTCCATCGCAGTGCAAACATACACACACACACACACACACACCACTTACATCCCAATAACAGACTAGGGCCAGTTTAGGAAATTAGGATTTAGGAAATCAATTAAAAAGAGTGTATAAATTAAAAAATGTAGGATCAGCGGTAGCCAAAGACAGAGAATTGGATGCAGAGATCACCACAGAGAGTCGTGCGGAACAAGTGGAAGACGGTGGCAGGAGTATTGTGTGATATAAGAATTAAGGTGAGGGTTAAAGGTAAGGTTTTTAAGACAGAGTGTGTTTACATGTGCTTTAATAACTCGGTTATTCACAGGAAACCTGCAGTGAGAGATCAAGCTAACTAAAAAGATTACAATATGCAAGCTTTCGAGGCAACTCGGGCCCCTTTCTTCAGGCAAGATGTAATGAAAATGCCATGTAAACCCTTATTCCAGTTAGAGAAATCTAGTTGGCAGACATAGACTTCTCCGCATGTAAACCCTTAACTGGGTCACAGCATGGGATCTTGTAGCCTGCACATGTCCGCTGCACTTTGTTCGACCACTTAACTTTGCAGTCCACAAGATAAATTTCCACATGCAAATGCTCAGGCAATTATAATGATTACTTTTCCTGTTTGAAATAATCAATTTCAGCATTTCAAAATTGCTAGATTTATGTTGAAGACCTGAGTGCACAGTCTCAGTAGCAGTGTTGGGCTGTAACACCTTAAACGTAACATGCGTTATGTAGTCCAATTACTTTATAAGGCAGTGAGTAACCAACCTAATGTAATACTTATCGAAGTACTAGCTGTGCTACTCATTTAAGACGTCAGCATTAATGTTTGAAGTGCACCATCCATTACAGCTTGTAATACATGTAGTAAAATGAGCATTACATTTTCATTCCAACAGATGGTGCACCACAAACCTTTGTAGAAATAAAATGCATTACTACAAATGTTTGTGCTGGAATAACAAATACAGTGCATGTTATTACTTACAAAGACATAGTAATCGGACATACCCTCATATACACAGACACGCCAACACTTATCCTTTTATCAAGGTGGAAAAATAACCTGCGTTATTATTGCCCAAGCAGTACCAGTACATCGCTTCTTTGCGGGACTCAGTCACATGGCCAAGCAGAGCTGCATGCAATCCGAAAATATTAATAAAGTACCAATTTAGTTTTCATCCAGCTATTTACTGTAGATATGTTGAAACAAGGGGCGGCATGGTGGCGCAGTGGGTAGCGCTGCTGCCTCACAGTTAGGAGACCCGGGTTCACTTCCTGGGTCCTGCCTGTGTGGAGTTTGCATGTACTCCCCGTGTCTGCGATTCTAAATTGTCCCTAGTGTGCGTGTGGGTGTGTGTGTGCCCTGTGGTGGGCTGGCACCCTGCCCGGGGTTTGTTTCCTGCCTTGTGCCCTGTGTTGGCTGGGCAGACCCCCGTGTAGTTAGGATATAGCGGGTTGGATAATGGATGGATGTTGAAACAATGTGATTGAGTGACACAGTGGACAATGTTCATACCATGAATCATTGGTGCCTCAGGTTTATTGAAGATGTTAAAAGGGGATGAATGTTATTTACTTCATTGCACATGAAGGACTAATCATATTTATAAAACGCAAGAAAATGATCACAGGCTTCATTCTTGCATTCAGATTTAATGATTTAATTCTAATGGTAGAACATCTGGGAAATGGAGGAACTCCAGAAGTGTACTTGTTCATGTAAACACAGATTTTTAAGAAACCAGGTTTCTGCCTTAATCGAGTTACTCACCTTATACCGGTTTTGTGTGTACATAGGGACCACCAGGGACAAGTTCCAGTGGGGACAAGGGGTTTTATTGTTTGAAACTCTCTCTCTCTCACACACACACACGTTTCCCAGACTCACAAACTAAAAATCAAATTTGCAGCCATCCTTGTGTCTCTCCTCTGCTCCTCCAGGTAAGCTTTGTTTTCCTCCTCCCCACTCTGGCCTCCTGTATTGACGCAGGCTGCTCCTTTTAATCAAAACCCAGGAGAACTTATGGTGTCCCAAGACTGTGGCTCAGGAGTACTTCTGGGTACGTTTCAAGCCCCACTCAGTAGGGCTAACTAATCCCCACAGCACCCACGGACCCTAAAAGGACTGGCCCAAAGAACTACAATTCCCATGATGCTCCCATGGGTGCCATAGCTCAGGAACACTGCCACCTAGCATGTGGGGAGGAGACAATGACCTCAATACATTACCTTCCCCTGACCCTTCATGATAGTGCTGTTAGCACTGTCATTGCGTTTACAGGCTGCGAGAGACACCATGCTGGGACTGGTGTCCCAGCGAGGTAAGGATCCCAGTTCAACTCCAGCTGGGATGCCAGTCTCTTAAGGCAAGTAAATGCACTGATAGCGCTAAGAGCAGCAAAGGGGACTGCAGGAGAAGAAGTTAGATGTGCTAAAAATGAGAATGCTAAGATGGATCATCATCATATCTTATGCGTCATTAGCATCTTTAAGATCTTCATCGGTACATGTAGGGCCTCGGGAACATTCATAGAGAATGTGGTCCATTGTTTGGGTGGGCTCACCACAGGGACATTCCGCACTTGTTGTGAGGCCCCATCTAAATAGGTTGTCCCTTCTTTTGCCCACCTTTGACCTAGCTCGGTTAAGCGCGGCCCAGTCTTTCCTAGAGAGGGATGTTCCATTGAGGTGTAGGAAGAGCTTCATTGGGAGGGCTACAGTCAGTCTCTCGCCACCTCTCAAGCCTGTGTTTTGTGAACTGCTTTGGGTTAAGGGGTTCCACTGTGGCGACACTCTGACGAGAAGGTAGTCGGCGATTTACCTCCTGGTGATGGTGAAGTGGGTGTCTGGAGTCCATCAGTTGCTTGAACCTTTCTACTCTTGGCCTACTTTCTCGTCGTATATGGGGAGGTGCGATCCCAGCCAGCCTGTATAAAGCAGGAAGGCACGTTGTTCGCAATGTGCCGGTGATGATTCGGCATCCACTATTTAGCTCAGGGTCAACCTTGTTGGCATGGGTTGACCTAGTCCACACTGGTGCGTAATACTCTGCTGTTGAATAACAGAGTGCCATGGCCGTTGATTGCAGGGTCTCAGGGTCTGCTCCCCAGGATGTGTTTGCTAGTTGCCAAGATGGATGTGTGGAGTTATCAAAAGTAGGAAAGAAATCTAAGAAAATACAGGACAACAACATTTATTTCTATAGAACACATATAGGATGTAACTCCAAAGTGCTTTACAAGATGTCAAAGACATAGTTACAAGCAATGAAAAACAAATTCGAATTAGATAATAATAACATACAAAAAATCAATAATGCACACTTAAATTAAATAGAAATAGAATTAATAGAAAATTAGAGTCGCTATATGTACTGTAGGCCATTTCTCTAAAGTCTCTATCGAGTCCAATGATAAAGTCAGATGGCTAGGCTGGAGAAAATACAAAATCGTAGGGGCTCAAAATACAACCCAGGCCTCCAACAGGCAAAGGTATGCCAATTGAAGTGGCATGAATGTGTGATGAGAATGGAATTATAGGTGAAGAGAAAGGGAAGAGAGGCCAGAGCGGAGGTAGATGGATAAAGTAAAAAAAATAAAATATTTGAGGGAAAAGGTCTGGGGCGGCACGGTGGCACAGTGGTGCCTCGCAGTAAGTAGACCTGGGTTCGCTTCTCGGGTCCTCCCTGCATGGAGTTTGCATGTTCTCCCCGTGTCTGCGTGGGTTTCCTTCCCACAGTCCAAAGACATGCAGGTTAGGTGATTTGGTGATCCTAAATTGTGCTTGGAGTGTGGGTGTGTGTGTGCCCTGCCCAGGGTTTGTTTCCTGCCTTGCACCCTGTGTTGGCTGGGATTGGCTCCAGCAGACCCCCGTGACCCTGTGGTTAGGATATAACAGGTTGGGTAATGGATGGATGGATGAAAAGGTCTGACTGGCGAGGAGGAGCAGGGCTGAGCTGTTAGGAGAAGGTTGATCAGGCATGTGGGAAAAGATGAAGTCATTTTGATTGTGCGAGCAAAATGAGAATGAATTTTTATGAAGATGTAACCATTAACAGCCTAGAAGAGTGCAGCTCGAGTGGAGTGGACCTGCCTGCTGTATACGTTGAAGTCAGTGCACCCTTGGGAGTTGACCTTGCCTGTTCCTAACCCCCCTACTCCCCAGCCTCTGGGCTGACAGCCGGCATTTGGCTGTATAATATTAATCAGACCCTCCACAGGCCTGCTTCAGTGGTAGGCTGTGTGGGTGTGCAAAGCTGTTATCTATGGCATGCGCTGTGCTAACAAGCCACTCGAGTGGTCTGCCTAGCATTCTATCCGCACCTTCTAGATGTGTCCATTCCTCTTTTTGCATTTCCATCGATTGGGCTTAAACGCGCCCGCACACACAAGGCACTATTATGAGCAGACATGCTGCAGATCGCGTGTACCTCGCTGCACAGAACGACGCAGCAGGCCGGATCCTACATCGCGTGCACGCGTGTGTGTGTGTGTGTGTGTGTTGAGAGAGAGAGAGAGAGCGAGCGAGAGAGTGCGCGCGCGTTTCCGTGACTACACTGCCAGCCCGCTACCCTGTGTCCGCACGCAGTGCCGCGCTTTTCTCTGTTGTTTTTCTCTCATTCTCACGTGGCACTAGCATGGGGACGAAACGGGGAGGGGGGACAGCCACAGTGACCTACTTTGAGCCAATGGGAA
Organism: Polypterus senegalus; assembly: GCF_016835505.1. Taxonomy (NCBI): domain Eukaryota; kingdom Metazoa; phylum Chordata; class Cladistia; order Polypteriformes; family Polypteridae; genus Polypterus; species Polypterus senegalus. The sequence goes on from NC_053171.1 coordinate 12,517,799, forward strand.
GCGGCAGGGGGACGGGGCCTGACCTACTTTGAGCCAATAGCAGCGAGGAAGCGTGGTCCGGGAGGCTGGACCACGTGTGTTAGGGACATGTGCGCGGGTGAGCGCCCGCCTTAAAGGGGCCGCAGCTCCATCTGGCGGCTTAGAGCCGTGCAGGTCACGTTTTCCAAAGCGCTAAAGGCAATCCAGGCAGGCAGTCACATTTCTGAAATTATGAGCGGTAAACCCTAGGGCGTGTGGGGGGCGGGGGTGCTGGGAGCTGTTTTGGTGTTCTTTCTTATGAGGCAGGTGTGCGCTACTTTCGAATTCGTGCAGAACAAATAAAGTTAAATCTGACAGTCAGGATATGTTTTATACCTACAGCCCACTGCTGTAGTATTGTCAATTTACATTATATCTGAAGGGACTGCGTTTTCGATCTCGTGTTCCATTGCAAGCAGATGAATTAATTAAATACGTAGAAAAAAAATAAAATAAACCGTAATCTAAAGATACCAAACACTCCAGACTCGTTTACAACATTAATAATAATGATAAGTTTGTTGTATGTCACTGTGCAGTATCTCGGTGTGTTTTAAAAGCTTTAGTCTAAAAAAAAAACGGAGGTAGAAGGTGACAAGTAACTTTTAAAGTGAGCCGTAAAGTTTGAGAAAACGTCAATCGATAATTAAAGATAATCAATGCATACAGCAATTCTTTATATAGCACATTTTCATATATAGGATGTAGCTCAAGGTACTTTACAAGATGTCAAAGAAATAGTTATAAACAAACAAAAGCAAATAAAAGGTAGATAAGAATAAATGAACAAATAACATACAAATGTAATACACATGTATAATTAATAGGGAAGTTGAATCCTTTAAATATAGAAGTCTCTAAAAATGAGTCCAGTGTTAAGGTCAGATAGACAGGATGGCAGAAGATAAACACAGCATTTAAGAAATTTCACAGATAAGAGGACACCATTCCGTCCGTCACGCTCCTTCATTTTATCCTGATTCTTCTTAAAAGTTCTCAGAATTTCTGCTTCATCTCCAAATCTAGGTAGTTTGTTCCAGATTCCCACAACAAAGAAGTGCTTCCTGGCTTCAGGCCTAAATGCGCCCGCCCCCCCCATAATTTCCACTGGTGTCTTCCTTTTAAACTGGAATAATTCTGTTGGATCTACTTTATTGATGGCTGTGAGAATTTTGAAGACCTGGATTAGGTCCCCCCACAGCCTCCTCTCCTTGAGACTACACAGGTTTAATTGTTTGATTCTGTCCAGTAGGACATATCCTTAAGTCCCATGATGCACTTGGTTGCTCTCCTCTGCACAGCTTCAAGTGTTGCTATGTCTTTCTTGTACCGTGAGGACCAGAACTGCACAGAACACTTGGGAAGTGACCTCATTAGTGCATGATATACTCTGAACATCCATCAATTTATATTCAGCAGTCCTAAATGCGTTTTTTTCTTAATTTCCACTGGTGTCCTTGACTATGTGACTCACTGTTAATTTTAAAGAATTCTGAAGGATCTACTTTGGGACAAAACAGCAGTGACACTACCACCCATCAGTTTTAACAGCAGTCAGGTGGAGAGGGTGGACAGTTTCAGATACCTCGGTGCCCACATCACCGGAGACCAGACTTAGTCCAGTCGCACCTTGGTGAGAAAAGCACAACAATGTCAGGGATTTCAGATTGCTCTCTGAATTACTAAAGAACTTCTGCAAATCCACCATCGAAAGTATCCTGACGGGAAGTGTGACATGTCTAGTTTGGGAACTGCACACAGCGGGTCTGCAAGGCTCTTCGGAGAGTGGTGTGGTCAGCGAAACATGTCGCTGGATGTGCACTTACTAACCTCCAGGACATCTACACCAGACGATGTCAGGCAAGGGCAAAGAAAATTATAAGAGATATCAGCTGTGGCCTCTTTTTCTGTGCTGCTGACAGGACAACCATACGACTAACTGAAGACCAGTTCAGAGAGACTGATGGGGATCTTCTATCCACAGTCCATCCGCTTCTTGAAGGAGGAAAACGTTGGGATGTACAAGGTGCCCTGTCGTTAACTCCCTTATATTAAGTTGTTTATTTAGTTTTTATTATTGATCACATATCTAATAACTCTTATTATAATGCATACCATTGCCCTCATTTGACATAATGATTTGTATGATATCTATAAAATCATGTATTATTATTGTCCTTTATATTCTTGTTAAATACACCGTCTTGGAGTTTAGGAGCTAAGCATTTCGCTACATTGCGTACTGTTATGTATAATTTCTATGTGACAAGTAAGATTCAACTTGACTTTATCCACAGCTTTAAGAATTATGAAGACCTGGATTAGGTCCCCACGCAGTTTCCTATGTTTAAGGTGATAGAAGTTTAAATCTGTGAGTCTGTCCTCAAGTCCCATGATGCTCCTGGTTGCTCTCCACTGCACCGCTTCAAGTGCTGCTCTCTCTTTCTGGTCACGTGGTGAACACAACACTGCAGGTGTGGTGCCACTAAGTTGAAATTAGGCACATAGTATGGCATAGTGGTTAAGGCTTTGAACTTAAGACCTGAGGTTGTGGGTTCAAATCCCACTACTGACGCTGTGTGTGACCCTGAGCAAGTCACTTTACTTGTCTGTGCTCCAATTGGAAAAACAAAAAGAAACGTGGCTAATTGCGCCTCAAATGTTGTTGTAAGTCACGTTGGATAAAGGCATCAGCCGAATAAGAAATAATAAACCATAACACTAATGTCCCTTGATTTATATTCAACAGTTTTTACAATATAACCTAACATTTTATTTGTCCTTTTAATAGCTTCTGTGCATTGCTGAGACAATAAAAATGCTGTGTCAATATAAGCCCCCCAGAGGATACCTCCTGTAGGCCAGAATCTCCCATCTTGTGTTTATAATCGACGTTCCTTTTGCCCACGTGTAGCACTTTGCACTTTTCTACATTGTTAGAAAAGAAAATAGAGCGTTTACGCTTTAAGGAGTTTCCAGCCAACTTTTTTGTTTTCATAGAAAATAGAATTAATATAGTTCAGGCTCATACAATAAACGTGGCGACACTTGGCAGAACGGCATCCCGTAATTTGCAATATGTCCATCAAGGCGTCTGCTGGGATGGTAGCACACCTCTCCTCAACTGCTTGACTTTGCAGCTCCCTATCCCTGTTTTTTTGTGTTTATGTGTGTATAAAATGTATTATTATTATCATCTATTGTGTTTTTTCCAACACAGGTCACAAGGTCAGGATGATGCATTGTGATACCCTGCCATTGTTTACAAGTTTCTTGTAAAACTGGACCACAGAAAGGTCTAAGAGGGTCGGAGACAGGATGTTCACCGACAGCCCTGAGGTTTATGGTCGAGGGCCTTCTCTGTATCTGTAGTCGTACGTACTTTCATCCATTATCTGAACTTGAGCCTTTCCAGTATGAGGTTGTGTAAATGGCACCTTGGCAGCACTGGGCAGGAGCCAGGAGGTAGCCCTGGACAAAGCTCTGGTGTGATGCATGATTACCTGGCTAATTTAGAGTTGGTAGTAAAGCTAACATACATGTAATCTAATGTGCACATACAGTTATTAAGGTTTAGATACCAAGAAGTAATCTTTGTGTATTTTTGACTGAATGCTTATAGTGATGGTGAATGTGACACACCATGTAGAATATGGTTTGTGATGAACGTGGCAGTGTTTTACTTTTTCAATAAAGGCGTTTTCAGTGTAACCACAATTATGTATTAACCTATGGATTTATACCGTAGGTCCTCCCTGCGTGGAGTTTGCATGTTCTCCCCGTGTCTGCGTGGGTTTCCTCCGGGCGCTCCGGTTTCCTCCCACAATCCAAAGACATGCAGGTTAGGTGGATTGGTGATTCTAAATTGGCCCTGGTGTGTGGGTGTGTTTGTGTGTGTCCTGCGGTGGGTTGGCACCCTGCCCAGGATTGGTTCCTGCCTTGTGCCCTGTGTTGGCTGGGATTGGCTCTAGCGGACCCCCGTGACCCTATTTGGATTCAGCGGGTTAGAAAATGGATGGATGGATTTATACTGTAATAGAGTTAGAGGTGTGAATTTATTGTCAGGAGTGGAGCAGCGTTGCTGTGCCAATAACGAGGAACTGGAGCTGCTCAGTTTGCACGAGTATTCCTTTAGCCCAACAGGGGACGTCGCTGCAAAGATACGAGTCCATGAAGGACGCCAATGTGCCTTAGATATAAAAATGAGCCTTTTGCATTGTCTAGCATAAGCACGATTATGCTATGCTATATGCTATTAGCATAAGCTAATATATTTAACCAATAATTCAAACAAAATCTTGTCGGGGTCACATTACAGAATCAAGGCTGCGTGGTAACGTGCTGGTTGGAGCTTCCTCCTGCATCACACACACACACACATGCAAGTTATGTTGATTGATGATTTCGGGACACAGCTACAGGGGGGGATTTTCTGGCCCAGGCCCCCCCATTCAGATGCCAGCCCCCGATATTTCTGCTTGATTTCTGTTGATCATCAGTTGTCAATCATTTGAACAGCTTGCCTCCGAGGGGACCCCCGAACCTTACATCAGTCGTGGATAAATCGGAATACAGAACTTGCCTCCGGTCCACAAAAAAATGTTATTATTTAATAACAATGAGTGGGCCACCCAGTTGTTCCCAGCCCCACCAAACCTCCTCCCCACCAACCTACTTTGCCATTTCTGGCTTTGCTGCTGGGTGATTCTAAATTGGCTTTTAATGGGAAAGTGTGGGAATGTCATTTAAGGTGCCCTTTGATTGGCTGGAGTTCCATCCAAGATTCGGAGGCGACAGGTGACTTTGTTTGTAATCAACTGTTTATTAAACATTTGACAAACAAAAACAAACAGAGTCATGAAAAGAACAGAGCAGTAAAGGTGTAACCATCCCTAAGGTCATCTCAACCCCACCACCATACTGAGCCAGCAGACAAGTAATCAGTAGCTACGGGGTAACCTAAGAAAGGGAGCAATGGTGTAACTGCGGGCACCCCAACAGGTAATGGGAGGATAAAGTAGAACAGAGGAAACAGAAAGGGCACCGTCGGAGAGCAGCAGACAGCCCGCAGGTAATCCAGTCCTTGATGGCCTAAGTGGATGCTCCTTTGACTTGAGATGCAGGAAGTTGCATTTGTAGCATGCTGTAAAATAAAGATAACCATTTATTTATCAGCTATGACTAGCTCAGGGGACAAACAGCACAAATCAGCAAGGAATTTTAGCAGCAAGACTGCCTGAACATTACGAATCACCCGGATTGGGACCCGAAAGCAGCCGTGCAATGGGTGACACCTCAGCACCACACCGGAACAGTGTGAGGTTTTTTTTATGGCGGCTGGAGTGCCGATCCTACCACCAACACCCAAGGTTTCCCTGCAAGTTGGGGGACATGCTCGCTGGGCTGGACGCAGGTTAACGTCATACCCAGGACGTAGCAATTGCAGATTAAGGGCCTTGCTCTAGGGCCCAATGGAGTAGAGTCATATCTGGTGTTTATGGGATTCAAACCGGCAATCTTCCTGCCGGTGCAGACCTCTAGCCTCAGCACCACCCATCCTCTCGAGGGGATAGCCTTTCGCAAAATTTTATTTGGATTGTTGATGATTAGGATTTCTAGAGAAAAGCATTGACATCACTGAAAATGGTATCCCAGGCAAGAGAGGCAGGGGAAGGATAGAGGCCTTTGAGCTAAAGTGAGGCTCGAGAGAGCCGTTTATGAACAAGTTAAACTTTCCAGTCTTGTCCACTAGCATTTCACAGATGTGTGTAGCTTGATTAAGTATGTACGATTCACAGACCAGTTATATGGACAATTGTAACGTGTACTCTGGGAAATCAGCTAATGAGAAGGGTCTGTAGTGCCTGGCCCTTAACATTATACAGTTTTGAGAATGGCCTCTGCGTGAAATGTTAAGCGCCCCCTGTTCTTCCTCATTGGTACAAAGATTCCTGAAGACTTTCTAGGAAGTTAACGAGAAGATTTTTGCTGACTTTCTAACATTTGGCCTGCAAGCAGTGCATATATTGTTTGGCCCCCAACAATAATGCTCAGTGTTTTGAGTAGCCCCCTATCTTAAAGAGTCTGTCCCACATGCTGTGTGCAAAGGCTTGTTTTAGATATTCAGCTTCAGACTATAAAGTACAGCGAGAATGAATGTCGTCTTTTGTTGATGGATCACCCACCTCTGAAGACCTTGTTGGACAAATTATAGCACATTTGTATATTACCCATGGCCTATTATAATTAGAGGCTTTCTGAGGGGCATAGTTTAATGCAGACATTTAGATAAACATCACATTGCCGTAATGCAGTAAAGTGGAATGCCAGCTGAAGATCCTTTCAGAAAGAAGAGCCTTTTATCACTGCTAAGATTTTCTGTATAACACGCATATATTACAGAGCAGAATTGTCAGGTGTGAATTGCATTGATAAAAAAATGAAAATGTTTTCCTCATCCAAAGTGTATATTCACCTAATAAACATTTGGATCCTTTCTTTCAGTAGTTTTGCGTGAGGCCATACTTGTTTTTCTTTTATCTGTGCAGGAAGGTAGCATTGATCTCCTTAGAGTCCTTCAAGGTAGTCTTCTTCTGTCACTGAATTCACATTAATGTAATAAATGACTTATCTATGAAGCTTCATGAACACATACATTCTTCTCCAGTTCTGTTACCTTTACAGAGCCCTCACAATAACTGTATGTGTGGACACTTGTATTATAATTCTGTACCTTGGCAATAAGGCCCAGGGTGATGTGCACTAGAAATACACTTAAATGTGTGGCCATGTCTGATGTATATAAAATAATAGCATTCTCAAACCTGAATTAATCCAACTGAGGGACCAAAGCCTATTCTGACAACACTAGGCATGAAGTGGGAAACAACCCCTTGGTTAAAAAAATAAAATAGATTTTTCACTTTCTGATTTGTTGGAGCATTATCCTTCGAGCATGGGAAAGGCAGTGTATAAATAAAATGTATTATTATTATTTATAACTACAGTATTCTATATTCTGCACCAGGACCCTAAGAACTTCTTCTTCATCTTTTCATACTTCTCGTACGTGCGGTCGATGTGCTTGATCAGCCTTCTCCATGCAGCCTGGTCCTGCACCTCGTCCCCAGTCAGGCCCTTTTCCTTCAGATCTTCTTTTACTTTATCCATCCACCTCCACTTTGGCCTCCCTCACTTTCTCTTCCCTTGGACGTTCATCCCCACCACTCTTTTGCCCAAGTATTCATCTTTCCCTATCACATGTCTATACCACTTTACAATTTACTGTACGTTCCTCAACTTTCTTAGATTTCTCTTCCATTTTTGCTGTACCTCAGATCGCGCCATTTCTTATTCTGTCCTTCTTTTAATTTCATACATCCATCTCCGCATTCTCCTGAGCTCCCATTTACTTACCATGTCTCTGCTCCATAAGAACCTGAATCGGAAAAGGTGTTCAGAAAATGAGGTATGACGATTATGGCAGATCTCCCATCAATAGTAACATAGTACAATGTGAGATGTACTGGCAAGAAGCGGTCCTCCAAAGTTGGCTCCTGCCTTGCACTCAGTCGTGCCAGGATAGGCTGCAGTTCCTTAGTATTGGGTGCAATTAAGGAAACCGCACTGGAGCCCGTTCATGCCCACAATGATAATTCGCCATCGACAATTAACCTAACATTCACGCCTTTAGGAATGTGGGCGGAAGATCTACGTAGATACTGGAAGAACGTGCAAGCTCGAGAGGATGGGGTGCGGGTTTCGAGCAGAGAACGCTGAATCCGTGAGGAGGAAGGTCTACTCAGTGCGCTAATCTCTGTAAAATAATGTATTAGTAAAATTATTGTCCGCAAAGTATTGCTTTTTAACGTATAGTTCAGCCAGTAAATAGATATTCAGTCTTTATTAAAATGGTACTTATTGGTTAGGGGTTAATTCCTCGATACTCGTGGAAACTAGCGTGTGTGTGAGCGTGTTCCTAGCTGAGCGGCTGAGTGGGTGGGGATATGTTAATAAAGCCAATGGGTATTGGGTTACCGATACGGTGTGTGGGCGGGATCACTCAGGATAACTGAGGCGTGGCCAATTGGCCGGCAGCTTCTCATGAATAATAAGCAGCCCCTTGGCGCCGACGTCACCGCACGGGCCCGTGTTCTGTGCAGCTGACAGCCTCTGCTGATCCATAAGCGAACTTGGCGATCTCAGGAATTGGGAAGAGAAGAAGCGTCCTGCTTAGTTTTCATCTTTTATTTCTCGTCATATTCTGTTCGCATTTCCTTGGTTCCAGTGCGATTAACATTTCATTCCAATTCAGATTGATTTTTTTTAACTTTTTTTTTTAACTGTCGCGGGATTGCATTTTAATTTTTACGTTTGTGAAGGAAACGAGGAAGCGCCTTTCATTTCAGTTTCCAAGTGGCGACTTTTCAATTTCTTTGCTTATTATTTTTTTGCAGTTTTACGGCTCTTCGTCGCGTGAACTTTTCGCATTACACAGAATCCTTACCATTTCAGTGATTTTTTTTCTTTTTTTTTTTGGCTCATTTTCCCAGTCACCTTGCAATCCAGGGAATTTAAAGGATCTTCAACGAGGCCAGTAGATGCTACACATCCCGTGTCATTTGTGGCGATAAGAAACGAACCCTCGTACTTCCTTCGCCTCACAACCAGCCTGAACTGATTTGTTGGTGTTGTGACATTTAAATATCATCGCGACTGAAGATGGCTCGCCCCATGTCTCAGCTCATACCTCCCGACCTGCCGGGCTCCAGCCCCCAGTATGGCACCGGCGGACAAGCAGGCGCACCTCAGGGGGGCCACTCGAGCTCCATGGCCAGTCTCAAGTCCCTGCTGCAACTGCCTATAAAACAAGGTGTCGAATTCAGGAGTAAAGAGCTCAACGGCGACAGCAAAGGTGAGCGGACCGAGATCGCGGCATGTTCTGCCCTTTGCCTGCGTGTGCGCGCTAATTTGTGCGCGCGCACCTGACTCAGCGTTCCGTGACACGTCTCTGAAGAAGCACCTGGCAGGTGTGCGGCTCGGGCACTTGCAGAGGCTACCTGCGAGGCGCGGTAACATAACTGCTGTGTCTTTGGTAATTATTGTTCTAAACGAAAGGGAATGTCATGTTCTTTTAGCGCCGCCGGTGGTAACAGTACGTACATGCAGCTGTACTTGTTCTGTTGGAACGAAGCGTTCTGAACTTGCAATAGAGACGCACATGCGCAGTAATGCAAACTCAAGCACCGTTTGAATACATTGATGTAAATAGTACTGACACACACACACACACACACTTGAGATGATCTGCCTTCGTGCACGGATACCGGCACACGTGCAGCGTTCGAATTCAAACTTATTTCTTCCCTCAGTATCACTTTTCATTATAAATGATACTATAGACATCCACTGGGCAGTTAAATATTTGGCTGTACAAAAAAAAAAATCTTTTCAGGATGCCACTCGAATGGCAGTGCACCTGATGTGTTTGAAATATTCACAAGAATTGTCAATTGTGCCTTTTTGCGGTCAGTTCTAGCCTGTAAAACTTGACATATAAAGTATGGCTATCTTACATTTGAAGCAAAAGCCCGACACTTAACTGGCATTTAATTCTAGATAGATAGATAAATAGATTCTACCATCCTTCCATAAAATGTTCACACAGACTCAGTCCTTTATATTTTTATTTGAACTTTCTAAATTGCTATTTGAATGTGCCCTCTGTGAAAAGTGCTTCATAAGGGTTGATTGACTTAAAAGCAGTGACATTCGCTCACACCCACCCACCCACCATATCTTTGGCTTATCATGCATGCAAACAGCAATCCTTTGGGTGTGCTACCTTTGACACACAGCAACCTGCACACTGTAGCTTAAGGCAAAAACAAAATACTGTCAGCCTGCTAATACAGTCATACATAAGCTCATAATATCACATCCTGACAGACATGACCAGTGGATAAATGTAGGCGGTTAATCACCTGGGCATGCGGACACATCTGTGTGCTCGTGATCACGCGGTCATGGTGACTTGAGCAGAGGGTTACTTGGAAATTGGCAGTCGTTTATACTTGGCCATATTGATGCAGATGTGACAGTTAACAGGATGTGATTTTATACGCCGTATACACATTCATAAACAGTCACCTTGACACTTCACATAAAACACTATGACTTGGATGTGTTACACAGTGGCAGTCTTGGCACATTGGCACGTGCCCAGTCACATGTTCATAAAGCATTAATGTATGCACACTAAGTTGGATATATACAGTATGCAGGCAACCACACACACAATCAAACAGACAGACTAATGACCACAAGGATATCGACTTATAGTTACAATTCTTTTGAATAAATTTGCAAAATAGCACATTCAAAGCACATAGAATTATTTGTACACACGTACCAGGCAGACACTTATTTAGTAAAGATGCACTGGCACAATCTGTTGGGCATACTGGTGCATTGACAGCTACGTGGATTTACTTATAAAAACTGGGCATTCACATTGACAAGCACGTGAAAGCCATCATTTGAACACTCTGAGACAGAACACATTGGTGCACCCTGGCATGCAGTATAACCGAGTAGGCAGGCATACAAGAACTTGAACTCGCAGTGCTTACATGTACTCAGTCGCCTTTACACACTAATATGCACAAACCTGTTACACTTTGCACATTTTTTCACACAAAGAGAAATCAGAGTTCTCTCTAAATTCTGGCTCAAAGTACTGCATCAGAATTATCAATACATACTGCAGGAATAACACAAAACTGAATAATTGTATGCATTCCCAAAAATTAGTGCTACAAATCATTTTAATCCCCGGTCAATCCCATAAACTTGGCATTAGGCATTTTAGCAGACCAGTAAGAAATCCATCATCTATCTATCTATTATATAGTGCCTTTCTATCTATCTATTATATAGTGCCTTTCTATCTATCTATCTATTATAGTGCCTTTCTATCTATCTATCTATCTATCTATCTATCTATCTATCTATCTATCTATCTATCTTTCTATCTATCTATCTATCTATCTATACACCCTTCCACTGATATTTAGAAGTCTTTCTTAGTTTGGACTTCATTTCCTACCCTGCTGTCACTGTTTTGTGATTATGACGTCCCACCATAGCCGCATTATCAATGGTCTGGGCCATCCCGTAAATTCTGGCCACTGTGTCATTTAAGGGCCTGAGCAGGAAAATCTCCTTGTAAACGACGCTCACTATTAAATTGTTAATATTGTGCTTTTTAATGGAAATGGAGTTATGGCAGCCCTTGTTTAGAATTTTTCTTTTCACACTTGTAGGTGTTTGTTTGCATGTGGTGCCCCATATGAGCTTATCAGTCCTTGCTTCTTATATATATACATGTATACATCCTTTTTTTATTTTTTATTTTAAGTTTAGCTCAGCTGATTCACGTGTGCTGCCACACGTGCTTTAGACAAGAGACAAGCTTCAGCAGATCACCCGGCATTGTGCCCTGCAGACCTTGTTGACCATAAGCTGGTCCCTTTCACAAATGGCACACTTTACTAAACCCCCTCCTCCTTGTGCATCTGCTGCCTTGCCTGGTAAGGGCTGATTGTGACCCATTAGAAGATCCATTAGGCACCAGCCATAGGTGTCAGAAGCAGCTTGAGCTCTACTGCCTTTGTGCTCTGCTCCTGCCATGCAGTTTTAGATGAGCTGAATGTATTCTTCAGTCTTGCTCTCAGTAGATGCTGATAGACCGTATCAAGTGCCATCTCCTGTCATTTTGCTTTCCAACCCCACTCATACAATACAATACCTTGTGTGATTTTGGGCTATACAAAAATAAATTGTATCGTAATAGGGCGGCATGGTGGCGCAGTGGGTAGCACTGCTTCCCGGGTCCTCCCTGAGTGGAGTTTGCGTGTTCTCCCCGTGTCTGTGTGGGTTTCCTCTGGGTACTCAGTCCAAAGACATGCAGGTTAGGTGCATTGGCGATCCTAAATTGTCCCGTGTGTGTGTGTGTGCACGCCCTGCGGTGCGCTGGCGCCCTGCCCAGGGTTTTATTTCCTGCCTTGTGCCCTGTGCTGGCTGGGATTGGCTCCAGCAGACCCCCGTGACCCTGTAGTTAGGATATAGCGGGTTGGATAATGGATGGATGGATGGATGTATTGTAATACAATTTATTTTTGTGTAGCCCAAAATCACACAAGGATTGCCGCAATGGGCTTTAACAGGCCCTGCCTTTTGACAGAACCCCCAGCCTTGACTCTCTAAGATGACAAGGAAAAATTCCCCCCAAAAAAAACCCTTTTAGGAAAAGTAAAAATGGAAGAAACCTTGGGAAAGGCAGTTCAAAGCGAGACCCCTTTCCAGGTATGCTGGGCGTGCAGTGGGTGTCAAAAAAAGGGGATAAATTTAATACAATACACAGAACAAAGCACAAGTAATCCTCAATACAATATAATATAATAGTGCAATAGAAATATTACAAGTACTCATCTGATGTTGCTTGCTGTTTCTTTCTAGTCTTGGAAAAGGAGAAGCTTGATCCAGACGACGACTGTTTGTTAAGCTGCGGCCTACGCTCCTCGCAGTCAGCGTTCCTTGTACCCCTGCTGTGGGAGAAAACCCTTCCCTGTGATGGGGGGCTTTTCCAGCTGCAGTACATGGACCTGGAAGAATTCCTCACGGAGAATGGGATGGGGCCATCGACGGGTGGAGCTGAAGCGCAGGTCCCGAGCCAGAGGAATCCGACTTCGCCGGCATCAGCTTCCGTACCCAGCCAGTCTGGTCAATCTCAGAGTCAGATGGGTAACCCTCATCACAGTCCTCTGCATGGCCATCAATCCCAGTTGTCCCAGCTTCCACAGATTGCACAGTCGCCATCCCCTACAGCTTCGATGACTCCAGGAAGCAATGGCAGCCCCACCATGGAGACTGCAGCCCAGCAGCAAGGCATTATAGGAAACTGCATGCACGGGCCTGCTCTTCAAGGTAGGAAAGCAGCTCCTCCTTGGGTTGAGTGTGTTTTTGATGTGTGTGTGTGTGTGTGTGTAAGTGGTCTGTGACGTGGCCATTAAAGTCTCTGGCCTGTGTGCTGTCTAGCCATTTCTCCATCCATCCATCCATTTTCTAACCCGCTGAATCCGAATAGGGTCACGGGAGGTCTGCTGGAGCCAATCCCAGCCAACACAGGGCACAAGGCAGGAACCAATCCTGGGCAGGGTGCCAACCTACCGCAGCTAGCCATTTCTCAATATTCTTTATTCATATTTTTCCTCATCTTGGTTGTGGGTGCCAGAAGAGGTACACAGATGCTAGCAGTTACTTATGCTGGGGCAATTTCAAACTGTGTTTCTGACCAGTGAGGTGGATGAGACACACATGAACATGAGAAGAAGATAAAAAAAAGTCCACACGGGAAGAACTGTCGAGTGATTCGTAGGTCCAGGTACTGTGAACTGGCAGTGCTCTCCCGTGTTTCCAGTTCCAGTCTGTGATATCCTTGTTTTACTGTGGATGTTTGGTCAGCCTTTCCGTCGTACTGGCAACCAGATACTAAACTACTTATCACTAAATGGCTCGCATCTCCTATGGCTGCAGGGGTTTTCAGCAGTTTTATCTTTACTGCATGGTATGAAATTATTCTTGACCTGGCAGTGCAACCTGGTAGCTAAGGAAATGGACCTTAGAGAAAGATTAGAAGGTTCAGTGCCCGCTTCTGGTTCATTGTGTGACCTTAAACGAGGCACTTAGCATGCCTGCGTTCCTTGCATTCAGATATGGAAGCCGTTGTATCAAATCCATACTGTGCCATAGTGAACGTTGGATCTCACATAGGAAGGTGACCAATAAAATCAAACGTTCTCAGGTTCAATTCCAACCGTTGTTCGGACCATGTGACCTTGAGAGAGTCTGCAAACCTGTCAGTGGTCAAATCGTATAAGGGAAGACATTTTTATATTTTAGCCATAATGTACATTGGCATCATAAGCATTGTACAAAATGGAGAAATTTTACATGAACTTTACAAGGCATTGTAGCTTAGCGGAGAAGATATTGAGGCGTACAGCACACAGATGCTAGCTCAGTATCTGTAATTTATCAAATACGCAGCAGAATAAAAAAGACCTTAGTAGGTTTGTCCAGTTTTAAAAATGGAAGTCAAGAATAACTAACAATTCTAAAGGTTCCTGACCCGAATGTAACGGAAAACGTTAACAGGTAGCTAAAGTGACAGGGTCCGCTTTCTTTTGCGGCTTTAGAAAATCAATCAGCCTTTATCTTTCATCGAGCACCTTTCCCTGCCAAAAAACCACACTGCAAATCGAGTGAAGAAGTGGGGACAATGCTTTGGTTTGGTGGCCTTTGTGCCTCTGTGTAGTGTTCCTTTATGCCTTTTGTTTACCGCGATGATCGGTAAAACTCGAGGAATTCGGTTGTAGTTCACAGATTTCTTTCCTACACAACAAACAGAAAGGGGTCTGCTTTCCCGCGTGTCTCCAAGTAAAGGCCAAGGCTGAAAAATAGGGATTGGGAAAAAAATAAACAACTGAACAACATTGAGGGGGCCAGGCAGGTACACGTGGGCCTATCAGGTGGCCTAGTAGGGTTGGCTTATGTTCCACTTCCCTGCAGGTCAAGGTTGACACGGTGGGTAGCGTGTCTGTACTTGGGTGGTACGAAGCCTCTGGACACCGGGAGTCCAAATGAGTAATCGAGAGGAGGCCATTCAGCTCCACATAGTTTGTCGTGGGCAGAGTGGTGGCTCTGAGGCGTAGGAACTGTGCGGGTATCCAGAAGGTTGCTGGTTCGAATCGACCTTACTGCCAAAGGGGATCCTACTCTGCTGGGCCCTTGAACGAGGGACTTCACCTTCAATTTCTACTGCTGGTTCTGTAAAATGGCTGACCCTGCACTCTGACCCCAAGGGGTATGTGAAAATGACCAAATTCCTAATACAAGAAATTGTTTAAGGTGAAATAAAGAACAAAAAAAAAATCCCATGTGTTTGTGGATCCCATGGAGAAGAGACGCTTTTAATGTTTCTATGAAATTTCCCTTTAACCAGCTTCCATTTGAAACTATGCTTTAGTTACAGTAAATTTAGTTAAGCTGGCATCGCCCCCACCTTTTGCAATATTTCAACATTTCTATCTTGTTGACTCTTATTTTGCTTAAACTAAAAAAATGTGGTGCTTTCCATCATTTCTTATAGCTTGTAAGTTACAGTCGTATAGCAAGTCCAGTAGCTTTTTGTGGACTTTCTCTGGCACTTAGTGTGTAAAATATGGAGGCCAAACCTACACACACACACTGTTGAAGATCACTCCTACCAAGTAGACTGTATTCATTAAGAAGACAGCTGACTACAACTCTTCTTTGCAGGAATGGATGTGAACAGTGACGAGTCCACTATAACTATGACGTTCACCTTAAACATCCAACCATCCATTATCCAACCCGCTATATCCAAACTACAGGGTCACGGGGGTCTGCTGGAGCCAATCCCAGCCAACACAGGGCGCAAGGCAGGAAACAAACCCTGGGCAGGGCGCCAGTTCACCTTAAACACGGTGCTTTTAAGTTTTACCTTGAATGTTCTTAAATTAGTGCAATATGTTGACTCTTAAAACCTAATATTTGATCCCAGGGCTCCAGCTTCACTCATGTAACCCAATGGGGCAGCATTTTAGTTCAGAGAGGTGTGATGTTATCTAACAATACCGAATGTCCAGAATATTGTCTATGGAAAGCCTGCCATCATGTAAAACCCAGTAACTAGTAAGCCTTCTTGGAAGAAGTCACTGGAGCCCATAGTGTGGGCTTATAGATGCCAGTAAGTGATGTGGAAGACAGCAGGGCCTGCCTACCGTCTCTTTTGAATTAGTCTGTGATCATATACAGTATATGTGATGGGCGCCCAGGAAGCAACCATGGACAGCTCAGTACCTCCCCCGGGATGCTTGGTGGCAGCCACCCTGGCCAACGGTGATTCCCCAACCTCCCGCATGGCTCCATGGGAGATGGAGTCCTCCACAGCCTGGTTGGGAGCTGGGGTGGCCGCTATGGGGAGCTGCATGGACTCAGAAGCCTGGCTGGACGAGTCTTCAGCCCCACCCGGAAGTGCAATTGGGACCAGGTGGTCAAGCATCTGGAATGCTTCCAGGTGGGCTATAAAAGGGGCCAGCCTCCAGGTGGGCTATAAAAGGGGCCAGCCACCACCACTCGATGGCCAGAGTCGGGAGGAGAAGGACTAAGCTTAAGGAGGAGTGGTGGTAAAGGGAGGAAGGAACTGTGTTGTGGGTTTGTTTTGTTGTTGGGCTGTGGGGCGCGGGGAAGTCATGCCCCACGGCTGAGGTGAAAATAAAAGTCTTTGTTTATTTTATACGTGCCTCTGCGTCAGTCTGTGCCGGGTCGGAGGCTATATAGCGCCGTATTACTATATATATATATATATATATATATATAGTTCTTTATTTTCTCTTATATAATTTCTTGTATTAGGAATTTGTTAGTTTTCATATACCCCTTGGGGTCAGTGCACAGAGTCGGCCATTGTACAGCATACCCTGGAGCAGGTGCAGGTTAAGGGTCTTACTCAAGGGCCCAGCAGAGTAGGATCTCTTTTGGCAGTAACAAGGAATCGAACCGGCAACCTTCTGGATACCCACGCAGATCCTTAATTTCAGAGCTGCCACTCCACCCCATATAACCCACAAGGTCTAGTCTGTTGGTATAGAGGAGCCTCCAGTCATGTGACCTCTAGCTGTGCAGTAATTCTGTTCATGGAGGCCAGCAGGACATGGTGTTTGTGTAGCCTGAATCTGATCTTGTCAGTGCCAAATGAATGGCTCAAAAATCTTGCAATGTTTATGATGTCTTTTGTGCGCTGCGTGGCACACACTCCGTAGTAGGGCATTTGTGCCATATAAATTGGAGTGGAAAGATGACACATAGTGGAATAGAAGGGTATACCTAACTAGCTTTTGGTGAGACAACATGAGAAATGGGGTGAGATGGTATTCCTATAGTCAAGGATCTGCCCCTGTCCGTGTTCCTACTTCAGAAGGACATAACCTCTACTGCATTTTCCCAGGCATGGAGGTAAGCTGATCATACATTGTCCGCAGACGAGCATCTAAGTACAGACAAAATGTGCGTCTTGTGTTATAATCTCTGGGCAGTTGTTGAATCAAGCATTGAAAGACGCATGAGGCTGCATGTTAGTTTAGATAATGTTAGTTTACTCCTCTTCTTCTTTTGGCTTGAACACAAGCTGACCGCTCTCCCATCCTGCATATTACCTTTGTCCTCTTAAATAATTCCAGAAACATATGTTGTTCTGGAAAAAAGGTGTCTTCCTTTGTTAACTGCTGTGTGTTCTGTTTGTATGAATGTCTTAAGGTATGTAAAATATTCTTAAAGTAAGACACTTTATATAAATGTGATATTTATCTGCTTCTCTACAACTGAGAGGACGTGGTGAACGTTTGCCAATGGGCCGACCAACCACAAGCGTTACCTGGTAGATAACCATCCAATTAATCAGTGTGTGTTTCGGACCTAAGAATGCAACACTCTGATCTTCACCCTGTCAAATAAGTGAAACAGCCACTACGGTGCAACGTCAGAGGCTTTGCTTCAGGCGCAAATTACGTACACCTGATGAGCCCCAATAAAGGCGAAACACGTGTCATGTAGTCTTTGCATTATTTGGCAGATACAGTTTAACGTATCTATGAGATGCTTCTCGCAGCTGGGAGGACGTGGCAGATGTTTGCTGACTGGTCAACCAATCACAAGTGTTGCCTGGTAGGTAACCATCTAAATAATCGGATTACGATTTAGACCTATGAATATATATATCTATCTGTCTATATATATATATATATATATATATATATATATATATATATATATATATCTGTCTATATATATATATATATATATATATATATATATATATAATAGTGTAAGTTAAATTTGGAAAATATTGAACTCTGATTCCTATGTTTGCCTCTTTAAAAGTCAAGTTTCAGAATTTCTTTCTTCTTTATTACTTTTGAGCCAATTAGTTGTGTTGCTAGCTGGGTATAAATAGCACTGCTTGATAGAAAGTCTTTGTTTCTAGCTTTGGTAGTCCAAATTATGGCAGTAACCACTCAATTTAGTAAAGAGAAATGACAATCCATCAATACATTAGGAAGTTA
Organism: Polypterus senegalus; assembly: GCF_016835505.1. Taxonomy (NCBI): domain Eukaryota; kingdom Metazoa; phylum Chordata; class Cladistia; order Polypteriformes; family Polypteridae; genus Polypterus; species Polypterus senegalus. Next base: position 12,536,023 of record NC_053171.1, read on the forward strand.
AGATAAGTCCACCTGAAAATTGTAAGATTTTTAAAGTGCAGTCTCAAAAACCATCAAGTTCTATGATGAAGCCGGCTTTCTGGTGACTGCCACAGCAAAGGAACACCATGAGTTACCTCTGCTGCACATTAAAAATGTATCAAACTCGACAGCTTTCAAAGTTTCCAGTTTACTGCACCTCAGATTATTTCCCAAATAAATGCTCCAGAGAGTTCAAGCAGCAGATGCATGACACTGTCTGCTCAGAGGTGGAGGTTGTGTGAATCACATCTTCATGGTATAATTGCTACAATGAAACCACCGCTGAAGGAAACAAGAGGAAGAGCCTTGGTGGGCCTGGAAACACAAGGCAGAGGACACTGTCCTTTGGTTTGATAAATTTGAGATTTTTGGTTCCAAAGGTGGTGTCTTCACAAGATGCAGAGAAAGTGACTGACTGATGTCTGGATGTGCGATTCTCACTGTGAAGCATGAGGAAAGAGGTGGGATAATGTGGGGGGACTTTAGCTGTATTGGCATGATGATATGCCATCCCATCTGGTTTGTGCTTAGTTGGACTGTCATTTGTTTATCAGCAAGGCAACGACTCAGAACACCTCCCAGCTTGTGTAAGAGTTCCACTTAGAGGAACTGAATGATGGGGCACTGCAGCAGATGATCTGGCCACAACAGTCACCTGCTCCTTCAGTACTGTTAGGAAAGTGGCCACGGTGGCTTTGAACCTCATCAGGCTGGTTGGGGGAAGTCCTAGAGTGCATGAAGTTGTCATGGTGGCTACTTTGAAGGATCTAAAATAGAAGAGAGTTTGGATTTGTTTAACAATTGTTTGTTCACTACACAGAAAGTAAGAAGAACTCTTTGATGAGTAGTGATGTCTGTCTGTCTATCCATCTATCTATCTCTGTCTGTCTGTCTGTCTATTATATAGTACCTTTCACATCTATCTATTTATCTGTCGGTCAGTCTGTCTGTCGGACGGACAGACAGACAGATGTGAAAGGCACAATATAATAGACAGACAGAGAGTGATAGATAGATAGATAGATGTGAAAGGCACTATATAATAGACAGACAGACAGAGATAGATAGATGTGAAAGGCATTATATAATAGACAGACTGTCTGTCTGTCTGTAAGGCACTATATAATAGACAGACTGTCTGTCTGTCTGTCTATTATATAGTGCCTTTCACATCTTTCTATCTATCTATCTATCTATCAATCAAGGCTGCAGTTACTGCTGATTTTTGATGGGCTGTAGTTCTATAATGTCCCGTTCTCTTGACCCTACAGAGACCCTCAAACATATCATTTCAGACTGTAAATCAGTCACACTGGAGCCCTTTTGTTTCTTCATTCAACTGCCCAATTGTCCTGTAGTTATGGAAGTTGTGTTCCTCAGCATTTCTCACCAGGTCATCTTCTTTAAGTTATTGCTCATTGGTAGCCTGTCAAGCCAGATCAATCTTTTTTGTTATTTTACCAGACTAACATTTTAAGATGTTGTGTGTCCATGGTTCAGGGCCAGTTCAGGGTCTTGGCTTAGTGTGTCCACTTATACTCTCGGCTCAGATACATGACAGGAGTTCATTATTTTAGCATTCCTCTTGGTAGGTGGAAATATTTTCTCCAAAAACAACAGAGGCTTTTATGTGGAGAGCAGAGATCTCCATTTACAGCACTGATGAGATCTGGTTTGCAGTGATCCAACAAGTAAGTGCAGGTTCAGTCTAAGACACGGGAGCTTTCTTTTTACAGAAATCTTTAAAAGTTTAAAACACTGTTGCCTTTCATGAATTTGGACCCATCAGGAGCCAAACTACCCAATGAGTTAATACCAGGCTTTGCAAACAGGGATTGGGGGAGGAGGAGGAGGAGGAGGAGGTTGAAGGCATGTGTGATAAGGACAGGGCGGGCGAGCGAGCGAGAGAGAGAGAGAGAGAGAGAGCGCCGCTGTGTTGTTAACCGGATTGAGGCTCACACGCCACCGCCATGTGCTGGAGTCACATGCATAAGCTACAGGGATGGAGGGAGGGAGGGAGGGAGGGAGGAATGAAAAAGGCTTTAAACAAGTCAGAGCGAATCAGTCAGTGCAACTCTTGATGGCCATTCTTATTGAAGAATAACACTGAAGACTGGTAAAGCCACGGTTGCAGGAGTTCTTCTTAGGCGTCACTGCGGCCATAGGCGATTCTCTTTAAATGCCTGCTTATTTTAACCTGAGGCACACAAGCTAATATGTGCTCTTTACCCTCTTCACTCTACAGATGTGTTTAGCTTCATTTTCAGACTTGTTATCCTTCATTTTTGTTTTTATCACATTTGTTCTCTCGGCTTCCTTTTTGGCCGTAAACTTTTTCTTTGATCATAAAGCATTTTAGTTTTAAATTAATGAACTTGTGCAGCAGTACTCCAGACTGACAGAACGGCTTCTCCATCTGCAGGCCAGATGTTATAACTGCAGGTCATATTTCATCCCTTGGAGCCTCCTCACGTTAGCTGCAGGAGCTTATCGCCAGCCTGGCATTACCCAGCCGTGCACACTTTAGGGTGAACCCTGCCATCAGCTGGTAATATTCTGTAATAACATGTTGCACAAAGCTTACATTGACACAACTCTATTGCTGCACAAAGAGAGGAAGGTCTTGATTTTTTGTGGAAGAATGTGGTGTGAGAGCAAAGCCAAAGGAACTCCGTACACTTTGGCCTTTTGGTCAGGGGGTCCCAAGTTCAGTCCTGGAGGAGCACTGAGGCTCCAGGCTTTCATTCTAACCAGTATCACAAACCAGTGGGTCACTCTTACGCCTCGTCAATCTAATTGTTAAGCTGGCCTTTTCTGTTTTCTTATTCTGCATTCAGAAAAGTGCTCTGGCATGATGTTTTGCATTTAGAACAAAATCAGAATTGTGTTCTCTTTGTCAAAGTTTTAAACACGTGACTTTCTTTGACCATTTTTTTATTTCAATTCCTCGTATTTCTGTTGGGTTTGCTCCTGAAATTGTGCAAATGACCCTGAATGTTAAAGAAGAGCGGCAACGTCTGTGTTACATTTATGTGTGTGAGCCTAACTAGGTGGTCCTCAAGGTCAGTTCTGAGGACCACCATAACTGCAGGTGTCCATCCCAACCATCTCCTTCTTTTAATTGAATTCCTGCTTTTATTAAACAAGCTGTTATTTTCCAGTTTCTAATAATAATGAATAATAATACATTTTATTTATACTGCACTTTATATTTTAGCAATCTCAAAGTGCTACAGAGAACAAGAAAATCTATTTATACTTTAACAAAATATCTTTCTAAAAAGATGAGATTTTAGATTCCGTTTAAAAACAGTTTCTGCCTTCTTTATGCCATTCCAGAAATTACAGAATGGATTTACTAAAGGGCGGCACAGTTGGCGCAGTGATAACGCTGCTGCCTCGCAGTTAGGAGACCCGGGTTCGCTTCCCGGGTCCTCCCTGCGTGGAGTTTGCATGTTCTCCCCGTGTCTGCGTGGGTTTCCTCCCACAATCCAAAGACACACAGGTTAGGTGGACTGGTGATTCTAAATTGGCCCTACTGTGTGCTTGGTGTGTTTGTGTGTGTCCTGCGGTGGGTTGGCGCCCTGCCCAGGATTGGTTCCTGCCTTGTGCCCTGTGTTGGCTGGGATTGGCTCCAGCAGACCCCCGTGACCCTGTATTCGGATTCAGCGGGTTAGGAAATGGATGGATGGATTTACTAAAGTTTTAGGGAAATGTAGCAAGTGTGTGACATTTTATTTATTTTTTTTTCTCATGCTTTTTAAGATTTGCTCTTTTTGTGTTCAGGCCATTTCAGCCTTTTTCTTATTAATTAGCCTACTATTGACTTTTAGACCGAAGTGGCTTCTTCTTTTTAGTATTTATTATTATTTTTATTGACTCTTTAGTGTCATTTGCACTCATGGCTGTACAGCACCACACTAGTAGTCAGTATTTGGATACAATTAACTGGACAGTAAAAGGTGAATTTAAAAGAACACAGGAAAAGTAAGCGAACATTTAAAAATGGGGCAAAATATGCACTATTCTGAATTTTGTTTGCATGTAAATATAATAGCACATATTCTGTAATGCCAAATAAGAGAAGAAAAAGACGAATTAAACAACCAGATTGTGTAGAAGTAAGAATGAAACATTAATTTGTGAAACTGGTTGGAATGAAAACATGCAGCCACTCGGGTACCCCTGGACTGAACTTGGGATCCCCTGCTGGAATTCAAGTAAAAATAAAATCAGTAAATTAATGAGATCACATTAAATGCACCTTTTTCACCAATTAACTAATGCCTAACCTTGCCTATAAAGCTGTTTTTTCCATACTAGCTGAGAAAGCGGACGCCACTTGAGACGGCCTTCCCCTCACCCAAACACTAACCCTTAAGGTCAATGAAATAGGCTCCCGATGTTAAGTCACTATTTTAGGGCTAAAATGATAACAGAAATGTGAAACCTATTTATATACCTCATCTTAATTATTGTGAAACAACTTAGTGGTGTCCGCTTTCTGAACAAGAGCCGCGGTGCTACCCGTCTGAGACGGGTTGAAATCTAAGTATTCGGCAGAGCCATCAATGTATTCAGAGTTAACGTTTGGAGTTCACCATCTGTTGTAATGTATTTTGCATTGCATGTAATAATAAAGGGCGGCACGGTGGCGCAGTGGTAGCGCTGCTGCCTCGCAGTTAGGAGACCTGGGTTCGCTTCCCGGTTCCTCCCTGCGTGGAGTTTGCATGTTCTCCCGTGTCTCGTGGGTTTCCTCCGGGCGCTCCGGTTTCCTCCCACAGTCCAAAGACATGCAGGTTAGGTGGATTGGCGATTCTAAATTGGCCCTAGTGTGTGTTTGTGTGTGTCCTGTGGTGGGTTGGCACCCTGCCCGGGATTGGTTCCTGCCTTGTGCCCTGTGTTGGCTGGGATTGGCTCCAGCAGACCCCCGTGACCCTGTATTCGGATTCAGCGGGTTAGAAAATGGATGGATGGATGGATGTAATAATAAAATGCATCACATCTTTAATTCCAACCGATGGCGCATGACAAACATTAGCACTGCTTTTTCGAATCTTATACCAAACGCCATTTAATAGGGACACAGCAACTAGACAGACACACACCCACACATGCGCGCACACACAGACACAGACCCCTGTCCTTTTCATTAGCGTGGATGAGCTGATTTCTGTCCTTCCAGCGCTTTCTCTCTGTTGGATATATTCAGTATTAACGTTTGCAGTGCACTGTCTATTGTAATGCATATAGTAATAAAATGCATTGATTTTTTTATTCCAACAGATAGCGCATGACAAACGTTAGCACTGCTTTTTCAAATCCCTTACCAAGTTGCATGTTACAGAGACATAGTAACTGGCTGGACACACAGATACGCAGACACCTATCATTTTATTAAGGTAGATTCTGTCCATCCGTCAGTTATTCTCTGTTGGACGTATTCAGTGTTAATGCTTACAGTGCACCATCTGTTGGAGTATATTTTGTAAAGTATGTAGTAATATGAATCATTGCATTTTTCATTCCAGCAGATGGTGCATCACCACGGCATTTATGAATCCCATACCAAATGGCACATGACAAAGACACACACACAGACTTTTTTCCCTTTATTAAGAAGGATATTGCTCTCACCTTTGGTTCTTTGCAGTTTCATCTATTTGTATATTTGGCTGATGCTTTTATGTAAAACCACTTGCACGTCACTAGAACATTAGAACAATCTAGACAGGAACAGCCCATTCAGCCCACTTATTTCTTCTAAAAAACATCAAGTCGAGTTTTGAAAGTCCCTAAAGTCTTACTGTCTACCACACTACTTGGTCGCTTATTCCAAGTGTCGATCGTTCTTTGTGTAAATAAAAACTTCCTAATGTTTGTGTGAAATTTCCCCTTCACAAGTTTCCAACTGCGTCCCCGTGTTCTCGATGAACTCTTTTTAAAGTCACCGTCTCAATCCACTGGACTAACTCCCTTCATCATTTTAAACACTTCAGTCAGGTCTCCTCTTAATCTTGTGTTACTTAAGTGCTGCTGTTTCCATGTTCCCGTAGTTGGACTGATGCCTCAGGGTCACACGGTAAGAAAGTGTGTGAGGGTTGAACAGGAATCCTTGTGCTTTAAAAGCGTTCGTCGCTGCCTCCTCTCCTCATGTCTGTTGTCACCTTAGCTGGTTAGAATTGACACCCTGGCACAGGGACAGTATTTCTTTATATTAGTATATTGTCTATTGTATAATATTTTTCACTTTGTCTTCTGCTGTTTTGCTGTATGTTTTTATTTTCTGTGTTGCTGCTGCAGCAAGTGAATTTGCCCTTGGGGAGCAATAAAGTGTCAAACTATTAATCACTCAATCTGCGTTAACCACCTGGGTTACATATTCCCCAAACAAGTTTGATTTAAATGGGAAGTTTTAATATATATCTTCCTTTGACTTTAGTCACTATTTGATATTCCATTTTCCCATACAGTACTCCTTTTCAAAGTGACCTAAAAGATTTTGCTAAGTTGGCCTTGAGTGGCCGAGTGCTCGAGTGCTCAGCAGTTACTGGAGGATTTGGTTGTGCTTTATTTTCATTTGTTCTGACGTCCTCCCCTTCCTGTGTTTCCTTTGCTCTTTGTTTCACCAGGCCAGGTGGCGTCCCCCGACCCCTCCAACTGCCCACAGATGGATGGCACTGATGTTATGGTGAACTTTGACCCCGACCCCGCAGATCTCGCTCTGTCAAGTGTACCAGGACAGGAGGCCTTCGATCCACGGAGACACCGGTTTAGTGATGAGGAGCTCAAACCCCAGCCCATGATCAAGAAGGCCAGGAAGATGTTGGTCCCAGATGAGCAGAAGGTGAGGGTCTGGATGACTTTTTTTTTTTTTTTAGGAAGAGTGATAAAGCACGATGAAGTTTGCGTTTAGTCCATCTTGTTCCTTAGGTTAGTTTCTAGCTGTCTGGTCCAGCGACAGATTTCTTAGTCTTGGTTTCCGGGGAATGGCTGCTTGCATCCCGAAAAATGTTATTTCTGCTTTCAATTCAAATCTTTTTGAAATAACCCAATGTATGTGTTTAAATGTCATTTTCAGATTTCAAAAATACCAATTGTGTATTTTCCTCTAAAGAATGTTTGTAAAATATGTATTTCTGTGAAAGTATTTTTGAAGATTTTGCTCTTTTATATTTTGGTCATTTCAGACTTTTCTTAGGGTGGCACGGTGGTGCAGTGGGTAGCGCTGCTGTCTCGCAGAAAAGAGACCTGGGTTTGCTTCCGGGGTCCTCCCTGCGTGGAGTTTGCATGCTCTCCCCGGTTTCCTCCGACAGTCCAAAGACATGCAGGTTAGGTGGATTGGCGATCCTAAATTGTCCCTAATGTGTGCTTGGTGTGGGGGTGTGTGCCCTGCAGTGGGCTGGCACCCTGTCCGGGGTTTGTTTCCAGCCTTGTGCCCTGTGCTGGCTCGGATCGGCTCCAGCAGACCCCCGTGACCCTGTAGTTAGGATTTAGCGGGATGGATGTATGGATGGACTTATTAATTAGCCCACAAGTGATGGCATATCCTCCTTTTTTTCTTCATTTTCTTCAGTTTCATATTTTTTTTGGATAATTTATAATAATAATATAAATGATAAATCTTTGTACATCAGAGAAGGCTTTTCCGTGCTATTTGCTCCTCTTTGTGTGTACTTTTGATTTAAATGGATAATCCTGTCTGCCGTCAAAACACGAATTTTAAATTCCTTTGCAATTTAATTGACAGAACTGCTTCTGCAAGCATTTAGTTGAGCAGCATCCTCTCTGGGTTTCTGACTGGCATTTCTGACTTTGGCCAACTGTTAAACGTAAGGCTTTCAGATTCGTCCTTTGACGTCCCCTTCCTTTTCAAACTAGAAGTCTGGGTAACGCGCCTCTGACTAACAAACCCAGCTACAATGTGACGGACAGAATATGGAGAGGCGCAGGGCCCTGAGCGATTTCGCACTAATGGCACGTATGTGCATTCTTATTATGAATGCTTATTAATAAAGAAGCGTAAGCGAATCGGTGAAGATGTGCAAATGATTGGTCAATAGTATAATCTTTACTGATAATGGTATGTGAGATTTAGGAGCTGGAGGATGTTTCCGTTGCTTGTGTTTTATGATCCTTGTTAGTTTTTTTAGCTGCGACTTTTACCCAGATCAGTCACAAGTGCACATCTATAGCCGCTTTACCACCGCAGAAGCTTTTTTTTCAGGAACTGGAGACTTTTTAGAAACTCTGGAATTTTTGTAGCCTTCCCACCGCAGGGATCGGTCCATTTTATAGTTCCTGGTACTCCAGGGTTGTGTAAGTTTCATTCAACCAGGACCTGGTATGGAAGGGGCTCGGGCGATGAATTGTGCTGATTGGTTGACCACAAGTTCTGGCACCGTCTATTTTCATATCTGAATTTCACGACTGCCTCGGGTTCGCTTCCCGGGTCCACCTTGTGTGGAGTCTGCATGTTCTCCCCGTGTCTGCGTGGGTTTCTTCCCACAGTTAGGTACATTGGCGATCCTAAATTGTCCCGTGTGTGTGCGCCCTGTGGTGGACTGGCGCTCCGCCCGGGGTTTGTTTCCTGCCTTGCGCCCTGTGTTGGCTGGGATTGGCTCCAGCAGACCCAGTGCAGGATTTACGTATAAGCTACACAAGCTATAGCTTAGGGCCCCCGCCTTCTTGGGGGCCCCCAAAACAAATTGTCCGAGTGAGCAATTGTCATATATACTTATAAAGGGCCCCATGTCTCAAATAGCTTAGGGCCTTATCAAGTCTAAATCCGGCACTGAGCAGACCCCTGTGACCCTGTAGTTAGGATATAGCGGGTTGGATAATGGATGGATGGAATTTCATGACAGTATTAATGAATGTACATTTAGTGAATGAAGTTAACGTTACCTTTTTTTTTTTTTCTCCCGTCTTATTTTTTTCCTTGGAATCTTGTAAAAGTCATCTTCTTTTTTTGTGCCCTTAGCTTTCGTTTGTTTTTAACCCTGTCGACGTCTTCTTCTGCTTCTTCCCCTTCATCTTTTCCCACTTCTGTGTGGGGTCGATGTGTTTGATCAGCCTTCTCCATACAGCCTGGTCCTGCACCTCTTCACCAGTTAGGCCCTTTTCCTTCAGATCTTCTTTGACTTTATCCATCTACCTCCACCTCCCTCCCTTTCATTTCTCCTGTACTCCTATTCCCATCACTCTTTTGTTCATATATTCTTTGTCTTTCTTCCTCTACCTACTCTCCTATACTTTTTTAGATTTCTCTCCCACTGTTGTTGTACCTCTGATTGCCTCATTTCTTATTCTGGCCTTCTTTGTATCTCCACATATCCATGCTGGTCTTATGATTAATAATGATACCAATAATACACTTTATTTATTTATGGGCACCGTTCTAAACACTCAATGACACCGAACAATAGAGAGAACACACATTTTGAACAAAACTAAAATACAAAAATTAAAATCAGACAGAGCCATTGTAGTCAAAGAGAAAAAGCAGTCTTAAGCAAATGAGTTTTAAGTTTAGATTTGTAGAGAAAAGCCAAGCAAAGTGACACCGTTTATTGGCCAACTAAAAAGATTACAATATGAAAGCTTTTGAGGCAACTCAGGCCCCTTCTTCTGGCAGATGGAATACAGAAACTGGAGTTCCCTGTGTGTATATCCACACACACTAGGACAAGAAACGACACTGGTAAATCTTTAAATGTTAAAAATTAATAGATTCATTCAGGCTAAGATTAATTTAACAAGAGAGAGAAGAACAATGTATGGTCAAGATCTTTGGATAAGATGACTGTCCATCAAAGTCCTTTTGAAGTTCAGATTTGAAAAGTGAAAATGATTCAATATTTCTAAGCTCGGATGGTAACGAGTTCCAGAGCTGGGGAGCAAAGTAACTGAATCTTCTGCTTCCCATGGTGGTAAGATGGACAAAGGGGACAGTCAAGTGGATGGAGGAAGGGGATCTAAGGGTGCAGGAGGGAATGGCAACATGGAGGAGGTCAGACAGATATGGAGTTTGTGGAGAGCCTTAAAAGATAACAGAAGAATTTTGAATTGAATGCGGAACTTTACTGGAAGCCAGTGAAGCTGCTGCAAGACGGGAGTGATATGGTGAATAGAGGGGGTTCTAGTAATGATGCGGGCAGCTGAATTCTGAACCAGTTGAAGCTTATAGAGATATTTGTGAGAAAGACCAAAGAAAAGGGAATTGCAATAATCCAGACGAGAAGTGACAAGGCTATGAACAAGGATAGCAGTGGTGTGGGGCGAATACGATTCATGTTACGCAAGTGGAAATATGCAGACCGGGAGATGTTACTGATGTGGGACTGACAGGATAAAGTACCGTCAAGGATGACGCCTGTGGGGAAGGGGAGACGGAGGAATTATTAATAAGTAAGGAAACATTAGTTTTGGATAATGTTGATTTTGTACTAATGAGGAGAACCTCAGTTTTGTCACTTTTTAATTTAAGAAAATTTGAAGTACTAGGGTGTTGTACCGTGTTAGCCATTATGAATGTAGAGAACAGCCAAGCAAAATGACCCCTTTTATTGGCTAACTAAAAAGATTACAATATGCAAGCTTTCGAGGCAACTCGGGCCCCTTCTTCATTTGAAGAAAACCAGGATTTGATTTCTGCTATGCAATCAATAAGTGAGGAGGGTGGAAAGGAAGCAGTAGGTTTGCTAGTGAGACAGAGCTGGGGGTCATCAGCATAACAGTGCAAGCTAATGTTATATTTATGAAAGATATTACCAAGGGGAAGGAGGTAAATAATGAAAAGCAGGGGTCCCAGGACGGAGCCCACCTGAAGTAACAGCGGTGGGTTGGGACGTGAAAGGTTTAAGCTGAACAAACTGAGAGGTAGGATCTGAACCAGTCTAGTGGAGTGTGGGTAATGCCAATCGAAGATAATCTACTGATAAGAGTCGTGCGACAAATAGTGTCAAAGGCTGCACTCAGCTCAAGGAGGATGAGAATAGGAATAAAACCAGAATCAGCTGCCACGAGGAGGTCGTTAGTCATTTTTATAAGTGCCGTTTCTGTACTGTGGAGGTGACGAAAACCAGACTGGAACTGTTCATACAGATTATTTTGAGATCAATGAGAATGAAGTTGAATAGCCGCTATTTTGTCAAGAATTTTGGAAATGAACGGTAGATTAGAAATAGGACAAAAATGACTGAAATTAGTCGGATCGGCTTAAAAACTTTACCTTTAACCTCCATCTTAATTCTTTGATCTCACGACACTCCAGATACCCTCTTCTGACTGTTCCACCCACACTGCACTCTATGGGTCATCTCTGCATCTAATTCTCCATCTTGGGCAGCCACTGATCCTAGATATTTAAACTTCTCTACTCTTTTCAGTGGCTCTCCCTGCAGGCTAACTTCTGAATCCTGATTATCGTTAAACCTCAGACAGTCTGAATTCTTCGTAGAACAAGTTGTTAGTTCTTGCGCTGTGTGCTGTGACAAATGCATTTATTGATATTTCAGAGGATTGATTTATGGGATCTCAAGATTGAAGATTCAAGAGTATTTATTGTCATTTCATCCATATGTCCGTAGAACAGCATACAGTGAAACGAAACAATGTTCCTCCAGGACAATACGAGGGATATCCAGAAAAAAAGGTTACAACAGCTGTTAAAAATCGAAAAATGAATATATTTCAACCAAATTACAGGGTATGTTCCAAAATATGTGTTTATTTCTCAACATAATCGCCGTCAACTTCGATGCACTTCTTCAGCCTGGGCACCAGCTTTTTTATACCCTCGTCGAATACGCTCCGCTCCACCTCCGAAAGCCACTTCTCCACTGTCTCCTTCACCTCCTCATCGTTGGAAAAACGTTTCCCACCCAAGAATTCTTTCAGTTTGGTTTCCACAAGCTGACGATGGATCTCGGCCACAGATTTGCGATGTAAAGTGAGGAACTTGATGACCGAACGAATCTCGCATCGGCGATAGGTGGAGCAAATGGCCTCAGCAGAGGTTAACGAACTCGCTTGCTGTGATGACATTTCACAACTGACTGACGCGGTCCCGGGCTTATTTTGACCGTTAGGACCCCCCTACACGCAGGTATGCCAACCTTCGAAAAAAAAAATTCCCTGCACCCTCCAGGGCACTTGTAACCCTTTTTTCTGGATATCCCTCGTAGAACACAGGACAATGAAGAATCCATGACACATAACATATAGACACATAATATATAACAAGGTGCATGTGAGTCCAATGTGCAACATTGCAGAATAGAAAACATATACCAGATATCAGACCGGTCCACGAGCGTTCAGGAGTCTGACTGCTTGTGGGAAGAAACTCTTACACGTTCTGGTGGTGAGGGCCCGAATGCTTTGGTACCTTTTTCCCAATGGCAGAGGTGTAAACGGTGAGTGTGAAGGATGTGTTGGGTCATTCACAATGCTGGTGGCTTTGCGGATGCAGCATGTTGTGGTGCAAATGTCCATGATGGAAGGAAGAGAGACACTGATGATCTTCTCAGCTGTCTTCACTATCTGTTGTAGGGCTTTACGATCCCTGACCGTACAAATTTCCAAACCAGACAGTGACGCAGTTGCTCAGGATGCTCTCTATGGTTCCTCTGTAGAGTAGCTGGTGGAAGATGGGCTTTCCTCAGCCTACGCGGGAAGTAGAGCCACTGCTGGGCTTTCTTGGCTAAAGAGCTGGCGTTGTAGGCCCAGGTGAGGTTCTCTGCCAGGTGGACGCCCAGGGCTTTGGTGCTATTGACGACCTCCACAGTTGAGCCGTCAATGTTCAGTGGCAGATGGTTACTCTTAGTCTTCCTAAAGTCGACAATCGTCTCCTTTGTGTTGTCTACATTCAGAGACAGGTTATTGGCTTTTTTTGCAGGTTTTCATTCTAACCCTTTACTTAATTAGTGATCTGTTTTTGCTGCTAATGAACTTGTTTTGAATTCATTTTAATTGACTTGTGTTTTAGAATTTGCTTCCTTGAATTTCTTCATCGTTCCTCTCAGTTACTTCATTTCTTTCCTTAAATGGCACCAAAACAGAAATGAAATGTGAAGTGAGTGAGCCAACAGAAGACCAACTAAGTCAGGGCCTCAAACTCCAACCAATTTCACTCCAACCAGTTACTTAATGAGGTGCTTGTTGTTAATCAAACCTGTTTTTTTTAATTCCATGCTCTCATGGTGTAATAGCAGACATTTCTGAAATTGTTGATTTTCTCTTTTCTAAGAGCTCTGGTAAAACGTTTTGTGGACCTGAGCAGATCGGCATTCCCGAGACCTTCATCTTTCTTTATTTTCAGATATTGTGTGATGGTCACCAGTTGTTTTGGCTCCTTTTGTATCTCATTATTGTTTGGCAGCTAATTAAGTAAAAAAGAAACAATTAAGGGGTCTGAGTCTTTAAGAGCAAGTCAACTGAAATGAATTCAAAAGAAATTCATTAGCAGCAGATATAGGCCCTCCTCACTCATGCACCAGTCTCAGCGCATACCGGGTACTCTGGTTTCCTCCCACAGTCACGTCCCTTGTGTTTGCATGTTTTCCTGGTGAGTTTCCACACTGTCTGTCCTTCCAAAGTCATGAAGGTTTGGGGATTTGGTGACGCTACAATGACGTTAATGTATTTGTGTGCTTGTGTTCACCTTGCGATGAGCTGATGCCCTGTCCAGAGATTTTGTTTCCGTCTTGCGCCCAATGCTTGCTGGAATGGGCGCATCCCCTAATTGATGGATGTAATCATTAAACATCCTTTTCAGAGATATTGTGACAAGGTGTCCTCGGAATTTAATGGATGTTTCGGGCACACGCGGCACATCGCGTGAAGTTGTGACGATGCGGGTTCTGGCTCCACACTCCCATTGCTATTTGGAAGCCTTTGAACCCAACACCGTTGATAATGTTACCGAGTGAGCTAGTCAGTGAAGGCAATAACTGAACAAGGGGATGGTAAAACATGCAAAAGTGCTTTTATTTAAAACAGTCAACAAAACAAACAGTGTTCATAAAGTGCAGTGATTCCCAAAAAGTTCAATAAATAATCCAATAAAACATGTGGAGGTTAAAATCAATAAGTAGAAGCAATCCTTTAAAACGAGGTTAAAACGTTCAGGAAGCGGTCTTTAAAAACAACAATAACAACAAGCCCGGTGCTGCTTCTCTGTTAGCGTCTCGCCTGCTTCTCCCAGTTGGGCTTTGCAGCAGGCGAGACGCTCCCTGCAGCTGCCCCCTTTTCTCACTGCGTTTCACGAGACTGCAGACCTCCCGATCCCTGGCTTCAGTTTTGGCACTCATCCCAGCCCAGCCTCGAGACTTAGTTTCCAAACAATGGCCAGGACGCACACATTGGGGACTCCACCACCAAGTCTCCCGACTTCCGCTGCCTTTCCACGGCCTTCTGCGGCTCGTTGCCTTCTCCTGGTCGCTCAGCGGGAGCAACATCAACTCAAACACCTGGGCTCGTTGGCTCACCACACGCTCCGCGTGTCTGTCTCTCTCCTGCACCGCCTGCTTCCTCGCTCCCTGTAACCTCCGTTCTCTTCCTTTCTCGTACTTTTCCTGATCTCCCTTCCCAACCGACTCGCGCTTCTTTTAAAGAGCGAGGGGCCATAGCAGCCTATTAGCCACGGGAGCAAATCACGGATGTGGGCAGTTCCTCACCTGTGCACTGTGCCCACACCACAGAACCCCCTCGTGGCTTGCTATGGCCCAATGCCCCCTCGTCAAGCCGCTGCGAGAGCGGTGATTATTTATTTAAAACGAATGGCCTTTGCTCAGTGAGCTGTGGACCCATAACACCACAGAAGTATAAACCTGGCCTTAGGCGCCTTACGTTTCAGCTGACGATCTTGACTAGGGCTTATTTTTGGGATAGGGCTTATCAATCAATCAATCAATCAATCAACATTTATTTATATAGCACATATTCATACAAAAAATGTAGCTCAAAGTGCTTTACAAAATGAATAGAAAAATAGAAGACACAATAAAAAATAAACATAAGTCAACATTAATTAACATAGAATAAGTAAGGTCCGATGGCCAGGGTGGAGAAAAAAAATAAAATCTGTAGGGGTTCCAGACCACGAGACCACCCAGTCCCCTCTGGCCAATCTACCTAACATAAGTCAAACAGTCCTCTTTGTATTTAGGGTTTTCATGGAAGGACCTGATGATGATGGTCATATAGACTTCTGGCTTTCAGTCCATCAATGTTGGAGCATCAGGATGCTTTGAGTAGGTGGTGTTGGCGCAGGTCGCCACCACAAAGAAACCATAAAAAGAAATGGAAGAGAGAGTTGGGGTCTGTACGGATTTTGGAGCCACTGTGAATAGTTATTATGATGAATTGAACATACAGAGTATCAGGATTAAGTTAAAGTGAAGTTATGAGAAGGCCATGTTACAGTCATGTGTTTTCAGCAGTGTTTTAAAGTGCTCCACTGGCGAATTCCTATTGGCAGGCTATTCCAGATTTGAGGTGCATAGCAGCAGAAGGCCGCCCGCCTCACCACTTCTTTTAAGTTTAGCTTTTGGAATTAAAAGGAGACACTCATTGTTACATGTTACACTTATGTTACAGAGCAGCCTGAAAATCATGCCAGGGCTTATTTTCGGGGAAACACGGTATTGATCTGTAAAGGGATGGCAGCTATGGCGGTATCTGCTGATGATCGCTTATTGCTTGTTAAAGCTGTTCAGTTTTAGGTTGGCATTGCCGTGTTTCAGATATGTGCAATGGTAATGCTGTACATCTCTTCTGGCACATCACACGACTTGTTTTCTGCAAATTTATGCAACTTTTATGTTCATGTAAAAAAAACTTGTAGATGATAAGTCAATTTAATTGTATCTTTCTTTCATTAATGCCAGCACTGAATGAGCCAGAAAATGGACTGAAGAGCGACTTTACAGTCCAGCGAATTTGCTCATCTCACCAGGTTTCTAATCACACGATTTGTCTTTTCTTTTGTTCCTGTCAGGACGAGAAGTACTGGAGCCGACGGTACAAGAATAATGAGGCGGCCAAGCGCTCCCGGGATGCACGGCGACTGAAGGAAAACCAGATCTCCGTCCGTGCCGCCTTTCTTGAGAAGGAGAACGCCGCCCTGCGGCAAGAGGTGGCCGAGATGCGCAAGGAGCTCGGGCGCTGCCGTAATGTACTCACCAAGTATGAAAGCCGGCATGGAAACTTGTGAAGTGCTGCGTGTGAAGGCAAACAGACTGGAAACTTTACAACAAGTGGCAGTGTTTGAGCCATGGGAGGAAGAGGAGGAAGAGGAAGAGGAGGGCACATTCTCTCTCTCTCTCACGAGTGAAAACGGATAGTTAGGGTACTCTTTGACGTGACATAAGCCACAAATAAAGGTGCTGGTTGACCTCGCCCCTCACTCCAGGGGTGTTCTTCTGAATAAGCTAGGACTAGGACTAGAGGTGCTTGGCTGCCAGGGTGTCTGTAAGGTCTTTCAGGGAATGAGCTGTTCCTTCGGGTTGGGTTGCAGGGGTGAGCAACAGACAGAGATGTTTTTCCTCTTGCGGACCACAGGTGATGGAGTTCTACATTGGCCTTCAGACAAAAAGAAATTAAACTCGCTGGCTGTTGGAACAGAGTTACATTTCTGCCACTTGTTGTAAAGAATTATCTGTCAACGCAAATCATTCGTTTCTTATTGTGAAGCTGCAAGAAGAGGAGGAAAAAAAAAGAAAAAGAAAATGGCATTGGTTTCTGGGTTTAATGTTGCGATACCATTAATCACTATGGTAAGAGCGGACCTTGGGACTGGTCATCCTGGGTGGGCGACGGAAAGACGTCTTGAGAAGGAAGCTTTCTTAGAGCCAGCCTCGTATCTTCGTAGAGTTTTAAACCCACGCTGCCCTCTGAACCATCCGACCTGCAATTTTGCTCACCAACGAGTAGCACTTAATGAATTTAATCTTTTCCTTGTAAATAATTCTTTATATTTAAACAAACGGAAAAAACAAAAATGATTTGAATATGACTTTACCGAACAATCTCTGGGCTTCAGTACTAAATCCCTGTTGCAATCCGTTTGTCCTTGAAGTTGTCAAGCAATCTGTTTACAAAGAGATTTTTCCAGTCAGCCTCGCCCTGCCGCCCTCCTCTCCGTCTGCCATCTACGCCAACTTCGGAGGAGCCACAAGTCTGAACTTTGCTTTCAGAACGCACCGTGTGGGATTCCGATTTGAGACACAAAAGAAAAAGACTTTCGTTTCGAGACCCTTGACTGTTTTTACTTCCTCCTTTATTTGAAAAGTATTTTAGCTTTGAAATAGCGGCACAGTGATCAAGCGCACAAAAATGGCCTGAAAGATCTTTTGTTTTTAAAGAATTTTCTTTTTTGTTTCCCCCTTTTGGAATACAAAATGGCAACTATGCAATATTTATGGAGGTCGGGGAGAACCTCAGTCAGTACCTCTTTGCTGAGCTGTAGGAGACGCCTGCCGTTGACTTAGCGGTCAGCCTTTAGCTTTGGGGTGTGGAACGACAATCCGGCCAACAAATCCTCTCCGAGTTAACTTATCATGCGGTCTTTGATGGAAAACTCCATTTTAGTGTCCCGCATTGTGCTAATTTGAGGTGAGAATGGTTGAAAATCTATAAAGGAAGGAGGAAGCATTCATTGACCTCATAAGGACATGATAAGTAAGCACCTAATTCATTTGTTGGCTCCAGTGTTTCTCAGGTTGTTCCTACAACGACGGCTACACGGCAAAAATCTGGCGGGCGATGAGGACGGCATCCGACGTGAAGCAAGCAAAAAAAAAAAATACATTTTCTGAAAAGAAAGGGGTCTTTTTTTCCCCCCCAAAACAGTTCTTAAAGAATATCGTTAAGTGTAGTCTTGAACCACTGATAGATAGATGAGAGCTTCCAAGAAGCCTGTGGAGACCCTGCAATTCGAGCCCTCTGGCGATCACAAACATCTTTTTAAAAATGTAAGCAATCAGTACGGACAGCTGGACACGTGTCTTTAGGGAGCTGAGGGTGGGCTTGAAAACGGGTGAAGGCACGGACCACCTGGAGAGTTTCTGGGCATTTTTTGGTCAAGAACACATGAAATCATCAGACGTCGGCTTATCTTTCCCTCTTTGACTTCCCAGCCTTTCAGCAACACAATCTCTTGATTCCATTTTTGGCTTTGATAAACTTTCCTTTGGAATTTTTTCACTTTTTTGTTTTTTTTTGCGAAATTTGAGGCAGAGTACGCCTGACGTTAAGACTATTTTTAATGAAACGAAGTTTGGTTTTGTGTACAGTGATCCACTGACTTTGTAAAGAAATTCTATTTGTGTAAATATCTCGACACAGAAAGCTTTCGTTTTGCTTTGAAGGCCTTCCTCTCTCTTCCCTCTCACAGCCTCCCAGTCCTCCCTGCTCCCCTTTCTTTTTGCCCCCTCTCGTCTGGTTTTCTTCTTTGTTTTCTTTTCGAATGAAATTTGTCAAATTAATTTCTTGCGCGGTATAGGACTTTTAAAATGTATTTGAGTAAAGAAGAAATGTCTATATATATATATATATATATTCTTTTGTGTTATAAGCTGAATCTGGTGGTCTTTCATTAAGCTGTGATGACGCAGTGTGCTGAGAAAAAATGTGTTGGCGCTTTATACGTCAAGCTGAAAACTCAGGGGAGCGCATGTGCCTACTTTGTTTAATAAGATAAGCGACAAACAAGATCTTAATGCAGTCGCCATCATTGGAGCATTCATAGGTCTTGACAGAGGTCTCTTTCGGCCCAAATTTACTCTCCATGATGGTGGGCACACTTGATTAAAAAAGATTTACACACACGCCACCAGTCAAGGCCTCGGCCCCAGCCAGACATTTTCTTGTGTTTGATAGAAATTGATACCTTTTATTATCAGTCATTCTCCAACCCGCTGTATCCTAACACAGGGCCACGGGGGGTCTGCTGGAGCCAATCCCAGCCAACACAGGGTGCAAGGCAGGAAACAAATACTGGGCAGGGTGCCAGCCCACCCCAGGGCACACACACACACACACCAGGGACAATTTAGGACTGTGGGAGAAAGAGGAAACCCACGCAGATACAGGAGGAACATGCAAAATCGACACAGGGAGGACCCAGGAAGCGAACCCGGGTCTCCTAACTGCGAGGCAGCAGCGCCACCTACTGTGCCACCGTGCCCTTTTATTATCAAAATACCATTATATTGATTTTAAAATATAGCCAAGACCTAACTAGTGTTGCTAACGGCGGTTACTGCTTGAAATGATAGATTTTTAATTTATTAGATAGATAGATAGATAGATACTTTATTAATCCCAAGGGGAAATTCACATAATCCAGCAGAAGCGTACTGATACAAAAAACAATATTAAATTAAATAGTAATAAAAATGAAAAAAAAATTATGCAAGTATGGCTGTGATTCCCTCAGTTCAGCAGCCGTTCCTTCCGTGTCCTCATGGCCAACTCCCTTAGCTCCTCCTTCATTAGTCCCGTTTACACGTTAATTGGTTATTCGAGAAACCTCTGGAATTGCAATCCCACCGCTGACACCTGTTACTCTGTTCACTTTGGGTGGCTGGCATTCACTTCTGGGTTCAAAAATGGCCAGCGTGAGACCGCTTTCCCGAGAAATGTGTCCGTCTAGCGTGTTTTTTTTGCAAAACGAAGGTTATTGCATGTGACACATTGCCAGGAAACTGAAGATTTTGTGTAAAGATGTCTGTTACTTTCTTGAGAGAAGAGAGCAGATTCCATCTGACAAGGACAAAAGAGAAGGAAAAGGCCCAGATGGACAACGGCATGGAGGATAAAGACATCAGAGAGTGTAGTGTGAGAAACAAACCCCTTAAGGATCTCAGTTGATGGCCTCTTCTTTAAATACACGGCAAGCAGAAGCGTCAACTGTCTCTGAGGAAAGACAAGTCCAGGATTCTGGCCTTAGGTGCAGAGCTTCAAAGAAGAAGCCATATGTGAAACTGGCAGATAAAAAGAAAAAGTTAAAATGGACAAAAGAGCACAGACATCGGAGGGAAGTCAACTGGAAACGCATACAGTGGCCGACATTGTGTAATCATTGGACAGCGTTGACGTTTGGAGTTTATTTAAGGAAGAAGCCAAGTGAGGACAACACCTCACACTCTGGTGGTGTTCTTCTTGTTTAATGTGGTTGTCCATCTGGGCCTTCCCCTTCATTTTCTCTCCTGGTCTGATCCAGTTTGCTGTCTTCTCTTAAGATTGATTAAATTGATTCAGTTTCATGGTACCGTCATAAAAAAGTATCCATTTCTATGAAAAGTTTGAACCCTTATGGCCTTGTCCAGACTTCTGAGTGGTTGTGCTTAGATATTTACATGTTTATATATAAAACCCACACTTCATTCAGGAATCGCTTACACTGAGCTGAATACCCTGCGGCAAAAATGACAACCGTGCACTCTTCAAATAAAAGGTGCCAAGGTGGTTCCTCAGAGCAGTGCCATAGGGCAGGGGTATACCAGCTCCCGTCCTGGTGGGCCGCAGTGGCTGCAGGTTTTCATTCTAACCCTTTTCCTAATCAGTTATCACTGCTAATTAACTCCTTTTCCCTTCATTTTAAATAGATAGATAGATAGATAGATACTTTATTAATCCCAAGGGGAAATTCACCTACTCCAGCAGCAGCATACTGATAAAGAACAATATTAAATTAAAGAGTGATAACAATGCAGGTATAACAGACAATAACTTTGTATAATGTTAATGTTTACCCCCCGGGTGGAATTGAAGAGTCGCATAGTGTGGGGTCTCCTCAGTCTGTCGCTGAAGCTGCCCCTCTGTCTGGAGATGATCCTGTTCAGTGGATGCAGTGGATTCTCCATGATTGACAGGAGTCTGCTCAGCGCCCGTCGCTCTGCCACGGATGTCAAACTGTCCAGCTCCGTGCCTACAATAGAGCCTGCCTTCCTCACTAGTTTGTCCAGGCGTGAGGCGTCCTTCTTCTTTATGCTGCCTCCCCAGCACACCACTGCATAGAAGAGGGCGCTCGCCACAACCGTCTGGTAGAACATCTGCAGCATCTTATTGCAGATGTTGAAGGATAACAACCTTCTAATGAAGTATAGTCGGCTCTGTCCTCTCTTGCACAGATAATCAGTATTGGCAGTCCAGTCCAGTTTATCATCCAGCTGCACTCCCAGGTATTTATAGGTCTGCACCCTCTGCACAGTCACCTCTGATGATCACGGGGTCCATGAGGGGCCTGGGCCTCCTAAAATCCACCACCAGCTCCTTGGTCTTGCTGGTGTTCAGGTGTAAGTGGTTTGAGTCGCACCATTCAATAAAGTCCTTGATTAGGTTCCTTTTACTAGCCATGTTTTTAAGGATTCAGTCCTCTGAATTGCTTTGTTTCTTCATTAAATGACAGCCAATCAGAAATGAGACGACAGATGGAACGTCAAACTCCAGGCAGTTTCTTAATGAGAAGCCGATTCTTGCTCTTCGTTATTGAATGTCAGGACTCGTTGCTGCTCTCGTTCTGCCACAGCCGGCTGCTGATTTTTCTGTTTTTTCTAAGATGTTTTGGTGACCTGAGCAGACCAACATGGCCGAGACCTTCACCTTCCTTTATTTTCAGGTGAGCTGGTCATGTTTTGTGTCTCATTATTGTTTGTCTGCTCATTAAGGCAAAAGAAACAACTAAGGGGTCCGAATCACAGCAATTAAAACTAAAGACAAAAGAACTTCGTCAGCAGCAAAAACAGCTCACTGATTAAGAAGATGGTTAGAATGAAAACCTGCAGCCACTGCGGCCCACCAGGACCGGAGTTGGACACCCCTGCCATAGGGGAACCATTTTTGGTTCACATGTTTAGATATGTAACAGGAGCTCCTGATGTTAAGAGGACCCTCAGGCAGTCTGGTTAATGCGCCATTTCATGTTTAGCTCTGAGCCCATGATGACACTTCTGTTCTTAAACTCTGCCTCGGCCTGTAAAGCTAAGGAATCGAGTTTATTGTTGAAGTTCTCATTGTTTCCATTTTTATTAACGGCTAGGATTTCTGTTCAGGTTTTCCCGATGTGTTAGGTAGCCTACTAGACTTCAAAGATTTCTGTTTTCATATTAGGAACTTTTTCAAAAGCCAAAGATCCATCTTCATGTGCCAAGCACCCTGCACAGAATAAAACGGATCTCCTGCAGGCAATGGCTCTGTGGGGAAACACACAAGCCAATCCAGATCCATTTTTGAACCTTTATTTGTAAGAGTGTGGGTTAGTCGGTGTGAGCGTTCAAACGATGCTAAAGTATTTTGGTCACAATCTAGTCTAACTGGCACATTTATATAAGATAGAAAACCTCCTCTGGAAGGAGTGGTGGCGGAGGGTCCTGGGTGAGATGCCAAGCGCGTGTGCTCACGGTAAGTGACCCCTGTGGACGTGCGGACTTGTCTTTCTTACTCTTACCCTCTTGGGCTCTTTGCAAATGCTGCCATCTTATTTGAGGTGACACTGGAAGATGCACTTAACTGCCATTTGGTTAAGAGTTGTGGAGACGCTATGACCGCAGGAATGCTGGCAAAGTCTGGTTTATTAATGACTTCGCTGCATATCTATAAATAATATAACTATGCAGGACATTACATTACAGTCTTACATTATAATAAAATATACATCGTCAAAGTCCTGGGCTTGTCCAGCTGACACAGACAGGCCGAGAGACGAGTTTGGCACACAACGCCCGGCTTATTTACAGTTCGCAGCACCAGCACAGTCCCTTCCGCCTCCACTCCTCTTCCTCCCGACTCTGGACGTTGAATGGTGGGGACTGACCCCCCCCCTTTTTTCCAGTTACCCAATGAGCTTCTTTCGGCAGCAGTTCTGGGTGTGGCAGAAGTGCTGCCAAATAGGGCCCTGTAAAAGTCCAGGCGCCCCCTGGTGGTGACCACATGCCCAAGCAGGGTTGAGCTTCTGTGCTCACAATCTGTGGCCCTGCTGGAAACCAAACCTCTGCTGGTCCCGAGGGAGAAACTGTCCTGAAAATACTCTCTCCCCCCCGGTCCTACCACAATATGTAACAGTGGCGTTGTCAGTGGGGGCTTCCTGGGGTGTAGCCCCAGTTATCACTTATTACAATGCATGTATGCACACCTTCGATAGGCTAGCCCTGGTTTCCCCTCTGATAATGGCAGCGGACAGTCAACTTCAAGGGACACCGGGAGGGAACAACATGAAAATTCCAACACCCCACCAGACATCAGACAGCTAGCGATATTAATGTACATCTCTCTGTCCATGGCGCTGCCTCCTTGCACATCCAACCACATTTATTTCTAGAGCACATTTCCATACAAATTAGGAGCTCAAAGTGCTTTACAGGGTGAAGAAAGAGCAAAAAGACAAAATAAATAAGACAATAGAATTAGGGAAAATGAATAAAAGTGAGGTCCAATGGCCAGGGAGAACAGAAAAAACAAAACACAACTCCAGACGGATGGAGAAAAAAAATAAAATCTGCAGGGGTCCCGAGGCCACAAGACCACCCAGCCCCCTCTAGACATTCTACCTGACATCAATGAGCTCAATCAGTCCTCGTGATATTCAGGGTTCACATGGAAGGAGTAGATGATGACGGTCATGTGGACTTCTGGCCTTTAATCCATCAATGAGGGGACACCACAGTGCTTTGATCAGGTGGTGGGGGCACAGATCACACAGACCACAGAAAACCGGAAATGGAACAGCAGAGAAAGTAGAGGTTTGTGCAGATTATGGAGCCACCAGGAATGATAATGATAATTAATTAAATATACAGAGCATCAGGATTAAACTAAAATGAAGCTCTGAGAAAGCCATGTTAAAGTTATGAGTTTTAGCAGTTTTATAAAGGGCTCCGCTGTAATAGCCTACGTGAAGGCCCTAATCCTAACCCTAACCTTACCTGAAGTGCCCAGCTTTACATTGTAACAGGATAAGCATACGAAGGGTGTATCGGTCAGATCATATTCCAGATTTTAGGAGCCTAACAGCAGAAGGCTGTCCGCCTCACCGCTTCTTTTAAGTTTAGCTCTCGGAATTCTAAGCAGACAATCATTTGAAGATCTAAGATTACGATTTGGAGTGTAAGGTGTCAGATATTCAGAGATATAAGATGGAGTGAGATTATCCAGCACCTTGGCTTTGAATCCCATACCCAGTCCTCCCACATCCTTGAAGGGTCAATTATCAATTCCAAATGCCCTCTGTGAGTGCGAGCGAGTGAGTGAGACCCTATGCAGGACTGGTGCCAGGATAACCTCACCCACCCCTGACCCTGAGGTGGATTGTTTTTGTTGCGAATATTCCATACTGAATAACATGTTGAACATGATGGCTGCTTTCCATTTACTTTGGAAGTCGGAGCTGGGAATGACGTCACACATGAATTGACCGCGTTGTGGTGCAACATTTGGAAAACCAAAATGGACGCATCCAGGAAAACCTTTGTGGTTCTTGCTGCCATTTTGCGCATCCAAACACTGAAGCAACGTGTCCATGGATCGAAGACGTGCGACTGATTTAACGAGTTGCACAAGCAGACAGTAGAATACGACGGCTTTCTCTAAAGTTTGCGGTGTACGTCGGACAGAACAGCCAAATTGAAAATCGGACTTGAGGGAACATTCCAGTTGAAAATTCCAATTAGGAACTCAGAAATTCTGACTTCCCACTTCAGATGGATTGCAGCACTAGAAATCCCGATTGTTGAATGGAGTGAGGTGGAGGAGTTCGACCGGGACCGCTATGTTTGTGCTGGGATGACGTGTGAAATGAGAACGGTGAATGTTCGGCCAACGCGCATCTTGTCGCCACGTGGGAGCTTCTGTTGATCGCGACATTCTCATCCTGCTGGGAATGCACAGAAGCAATTCACTTGTTAGGTTACACTGGAAAAAGAAGATAAATGAGTAACGTTAAACGCAAGGTGCCACAATGCATGCGGGAGACCACATCAGGGGTGCTGGCACATGCCAAGGACGGGTGGTCTGCTTTGGCACAGGCTTAGGCTCCTTTTAAAAACACTTAATATTCAAATCCACAATAGAGTCAGCCTACATTTTGTAAACTCTGGCCCGGTGTGATTGCTTGTTGAATGAGAGGGTGGGTGGTGGTGTGGTGGTGGTGGTGGGGGGGTTTCTTTCTTGATGCTACAGCCTGAGATCGTCCGTTTTTTTTTTCTTCTCCAACTGGGTGAAAGTTCACAAATGAGGGAAAGTGCAAGAATTCCTGCCGCGCAGTGCCAGACTCTTCTCCTAACTCCCCCCACCATGAGAGATGGCGTCCAGATGTTTACATGCTCCTGTGGAGCCCCCCTTCTCCCCACCCACTTCTCTGTATTCTCCCCTGCTGTTGAGTTGAGTTCATTCTACTGTTGCTGCCTCTGCCGCCGCCGCTCCTTGGAGAAGTCAGAATGGCGCGTCAACATTTGCTAGTCATCCTCACCCTGTCGGCCTGGTGGTCCGGAGCCCTGCTGGCTTTCGAAGGTGAGTGTCTCCCCGCCGTTCTTGAGTAGCATTTCCATCGCACCGACTCGCCAACCGGACACATGCCTGTTGTTTGGATTGAACACTGGCGGATGTTCTTGTAGTCACAAGACCCCAGCAGAAGTTGATGGCCTTGGAAGCGTTTGGAAAACGTTATGTTCTGCTATTTGTAAAGAGATGGAGAAACTTATAAGATTCCAGTTGCATTTATTAACCGGTTAATGGAACTACGTGAAGTGCCCAGCTTTACATTGTAACAGGATAAGCATATGAAGGGTGTAAACATCCTTTTCTTTTTAGGAGCGTACACATTTAAATCTTACAGAATATAATCTGTGTCTTCATCCCACCCCAAGTGTCTTAGTCCATCCAAAGCAGTGGCATCTCACAGGGTAGCTCCTGGGGGGGGTTTATGGCGTCTGGGACCGAACGTGTTTAGATGCTCTTCATCATCATTAGCGGGCCATGACGCTGGACGTTCAGTGCCATCTTGTGATTCCAGTGCAGGTTTGTAGAATTTGGAACGAAGTTCACCTCCGTAATTAAGTTGCTAGGAAAAAAATGCCAACAGCACAGGATATGTCATAAAGGTCAATCTGAGGCAAAACTGCTGCTGTCCTTTGATTCTGCCACGGCGGGGAAAAACAAAGATTGTGCTGCACTTGGTGTGAAGGACTTTTTTACAGATTAGGTGGATGTTAAAAGTGTTGCTCCTTAAGGATCACTACCAGGACCCCCTACTCTTTAATTTACATAAATAATCTAGTGTGACGGACGGTTAGGACCCATGCCCGGCCGGGATGCCCCTTTGACACTGGGTCCGGGGGAGCAGCCATGGGATGCACACTACTTCCCCTGGAACCTCCTGTGTTACATCGGGGCCACAGGCCTGGGACTTCAGGGCTCAGCCTTGTTGGACTCCGTGGCCACCATCGGGTGGGGCTGCACGTCTTAATGAGCCCCTGTGGGCTGGAATGCAGGGCCACCCAAAAGTGCAGCCTGAATTAGGTTAATTATCACCTCAAGCACTTCCGGGTGGCAGGCCCGGCCTTAGGCATAGGCGAAGTAGACGACCGCCTAGGGCCCCGGGATCCGGGGGGCCCCGGATCGACGGCGGCAAGGCCCCCGGCCCACCCCTCCCCTCGCATGTTTAAATCACGTTGGCCAGCGGGAGCGTGTCCGCGTGGGCGGCTGTCTATAAAAGCGGAGCGGTATGAGTCAAGATCTCTATGGGTCGAAAGGGCGAAAAAGGGACGCAGGGTGATGACCTCGTAACATTACAAGAAAACGTCTCCTTGGTCTGATTTTCACGCATTTTGCAGAGCTTCCAGGGGGGCTCTGCCCCATTTAGGGGCCCCTGGACCCCCCTTTCGCCTAGGGCCCCATAATACCTAAGACCGGGCCTGCGGGTGGGTTATAAAAGGAGCCTGCAGCCACTACTCCGGGTGCCAGAGTCGGGAGGAGGAGGAGGACAAAGCTGCCTGGGAGGAGTGGAGGAAGAAGAGCTTGATTTTTGTGGGTGTTTTTCTTCGGTTGTGTGTTTTGGGGACTGTGTAGGGCCTGTGGGACATGGGGATTATGTGCCCCACGGCTTAAGAACAAATAAATCTTTTATGTTCATTTTCACGTGCCTCCAGTGTCAGTCTGTGTCAGGTCGGCGCCAACCAAGCGCTTCTGCCACACTGGCGTAGTCTGCAGGATTCCTGACCATCTTTGAGGCAGAGAGAGAGAGAGGTTAGGAGTCTGCACTGATACAGCACATTGCCGCACCCACCACATGACGAACCACCTCAGGATCCCAGATTAGGACCCGAGTGCAGCCATGTAACGGGTGACACCTCAGCACCACACCAGTTCAGATGGAGTGGAACCAGTGTGAGGTTTTTTATGGTGGCTGGAGTGGTTGAGGCAGGGACCTGCATATTTATTGTGTCGGGTTGGCACCAACCAAGCGCTTCTGCCACACTAGATAAAGAGTACATTTATTACTATAGCACAGCATGTAGCCCAGAGTGCCTTACGAGATGGCCCACAAATTGTTATAAGAAAAGAAAAGCAAATTCAATTAGGCAAGAATAATAATGAATACTGCTGTGGGCTGGTGCCCTGCCCGGGGTTTGTTTCCTGTCTTGCGCCCTGTGTTGGCTGGGATTGACTCCAGCAGACCCCCGTGGTCCTGTAGTTAGGGTATAGCGGGTTGGATAATAGATGGATGGATGGATGAATAATAATGAACAAGAGATAAAAAAAATAAATCAATCTGAGCTTACATAACAGAGATATATACCGTATATACTCGCGGATAAGTTCTCCCGCCAGTTTGATTTCACTGTATAATTTCCGGTATTTTATAATGTCAGTCGTACTGTAAGTCGAATGTGGAAAACTCACACTATTGGTCCAAGAGACTGCACTATGCTAACGCCCACCTGAGAGAATAACCACAGAGTACACGGCCTTTGTTTTCTATGTACTGTGCCTACGTGACCACACAGTAATACCTGAACTGTTCTGAAGCGTCGTTTGCACTGTTTTCTGTTTTTTGTATCTCACACCTTCATTCTCCTTTATCGTAAGAGCATCCCTTATCTACGATGGAGCGTTCGATCAGAAGGAAATATGAAGCTGGTTTTAAATTAAAAGTTGTTGACGTGGCAAAGAAATTAGTAACTGCTCTGCTGCAACAAAATTCGATCTGTCTGAGAAACTGAGATTGGAGGAGACAAGAAGATAAAAAAAGAAATTAAGTATCGTATTTTTGAACGGGCGTATAAATCTGGGTCCGATTTTCTGATCGATTTTTCAGGTTTCAAGACCCGACTTCTTCGTGAGTATATACGATAATTTGTGCAAAAGTAGAGTCCAATATATAATAACTAGCTGTGTAAGCCTGTGCTGTAAAAAGCCCGGGGTCCTAGAAACTATTGAAATCGACAGATAAACAATGGAAGTGTAGAGATGTCAGGTCATTGAAAGGAACTCCTCTGGGCGTCTCTCTCCTAGGAAGATTCGTTTTGCCGACGTTCTCGCCTCGCTTGTGTATTAACGGCTGGAGGAAGAGTAAAAGCGATACCATTTTGTCGATGTTAGCAGCTAAGCGACTTTGTCTTTCTTTGGAGGTTTCATTTTGTCGATGTCCTTGCCTCGCTTGTGTTATTAGCGGCTAAGCGAGTTTTCTGTTTCCTTACCCCGACTCCACCTCTTACTTCCGAGCCGGACATAGAGACAGACACACACACTTCCATGCATAGACGTTGTGATGGACAGCCGGCTTTTCAGTCCGGTCGGGACATCCCTCTACAGAAGAAAGCAGCCTTTTCAGGGCATTACATCCCCCGGGATGGTAGATGGCAGCTCCCCTGGATGGAAACGGTTCTTCAGATTCCCGCAGGGCAGCATGGGACATGGAGTTCGTCTCTTCAGCCTTGTTGGGTGACGTGGATGCCACCAGGGGGAGCTCACCAAGAACCCGGGGACTATTACGATTATGCCAACCTGGAAGTACTTTGGGGTCACGAGGATGGAAGCCCGCAGTACTTCCGGGACACTTGATGAAGGAAGATGTGGTGTTGACCCGGAGAAGAAATACTTCTGGGTCAGAGACTTTAAAAGGACTGTGAGAAACCCCAGCAGATCGAGCCGGAGTCGGGTGGTAGAGGACGGAGTTTCTGGGAGTGGAGGATTGTGTTTATTGTTTATTATTGATTATTGAATTGATTATGGAGAATTGTGGAAGGTGCGGTGCTTTGGGCACTTTATTGAAGAAAATAATTTAAAGAATCTTCTGGTGCTTTTACACGTGTGTCTGGGACATCTGTCTGGTGGGTTCAACGGGGCAACAGCGACCCCTAGCGTCCACAGCGTTTATATATAAGATATCATGTTCTAAGCCACTAAAGATCTGAAGGGGTTCAAGGCTAGAAGACCACCTGGACCCCACTGGGTTTTCTGCCTAACACAGACGTCCTTAAGTCACTCCTCGTTGTTTTTCAGGCTTTGTGTACCCCAGTGGGTCCTGTGGACAGCTGGGGCACCCACCTTCATTTGGGCATCACAGCTGCCTCGGTCGGGTGGTGGTGACGTTTTAACCGGAAAAAGTAAATTAATAAAGATCGCAAATCCCTGAAGACTATGATTATTCTGTTCCAGTACAGTCTGTTAGGAGTATAACTAAAAAGTAGCAAAGACACGAGAAAGCCAAATTAAAAAAGTGGGTTTTTAGGGTTCTTTTTTTTTATTCATTTGTATTAGCCAGAGGTATCTCAATTCGTAACATAATCCAAATTTTGGGAGCATAGCAGCAAATGTCTGCCTCACTACCTCTTTTATGCTTAGCTCTTGGAATCACAAGCAGACCACCATTAGAAGATCTAAGCTGACGACTTGGAAAGCTGGGGGACAGGAACTCCAAATTATAGGAAGGGCAAGGCTTTATGCTCCATTAATAGTATCCATCCATTTTCCAACCCGCTGAATCCGAACACATGGTCACGTGGGTCTGCTGGAGCCAATCCCAGCCAACACAGGGCACAAGGCAGGAACCAATCCTGGGCAGGGTGCCAACCCACCGCAGGACACACACAAACACACCCACACACCAAGGCCAATTTAGAATCGCCAATCCACTTAACCTGCATGTCTTTGGACTGTGGGAGGAAACCCACGCAGACACGGGGAGAACATGTAAGCTCCACGCAGGGAGGTCCCAGGAAGCGAACCCGGGTCTTCTAACTGCGAGACAGCAGCACTACCACTGCGCCACCGTGCCACCCCCTATTAATAGTATTTTAAAGTCAATTCTAATTCTAAAAGGCACGGGTAACCAGTGTATCGAGGCTAGGACTGGTGTGATGTGCTCAGATTTTCTTTCTTCGGTTGAGATTCTTGCTGCTGGTTGATGTTTTTCACAGGTAGTCCTGTTGATCTCTTTAGCATTAGACGCAAGTCTCAAAAGTGCTGAAGGTGTTAGTCCCGTGTGTCACTTGGGCAACTGGATAGACGCGTCTCGTATAAGACGTGAGGACTACTCCGGCTGTAAAAATGCCAACAGGGTTAGTGCCAAGTGTTACTCTGGCAATGGTATAGGTGTGTCTTGTGTAAGCATCAGGCCTAAACATTACCCAGGCAACCGTGTAGACGCGTCTTCTCCTAATAATAAACCTGCCCAGTTACACCTTAGACTATCCGGCCCAGTGACGACACATGGGAGGGGACTTGGAGAAGCCGTGCCTCTCAGTGGCTCCTGGTCCAGTCTGTCTAGTTAAGGCCATACAGAAGTGACGTTAATTTACACTGTGGCTGCACTAACCTCTCCAGCTCCATGGAAGAGACGTCACATGAAATCCCTCCTCACCTCTTAGCTATGCAGACCAGCTATGGAATGCTAACCAGTCACAGCAGATCTCTGCCAAGCTGGTCAGTTTATCTGTGTACCACTGAAAAGAAGAGCAAAGTTCCCTTGTCCAGAGTGACCTCAAGAAGAAGCACATGCCAGTCGGCCAAAAGCTAAAGAAAAAGGCGACCTGTCAGTGAAAGATATAGCATTTCTTAGGGGGTGATGCTGCAACGTCTGTGAGGATAGTGGATTATCGGGGGATTCGGAGACTTTACAGGTGTGTTACTAGTTTGGCCAACTCCTGCGCCTTAAGATTACTATTACTATTTACACGGTGTCACAGACGGCCGAGGTCTTTTTTGGGCTTGGACGCCTCTTCACTGAGAGGACCGGGAGAGCAAGCGGAGGCAGAAGAGTACCTCCCCCAGGAACACTAGATGCCAGCCCCCCTGGGTTGCAGCGATGCCTTGGACTCCCCCAGGGCTTCATGGGAGATGGAGTTGGATACGGCCCTGTTGGGATCCGGGGGCGCCGCCAGGGGGTGCTGCAGCTGCTGCTGAGCCTTGGAGAGCAGCCCTTCTGCCACACCCAGAATTAGGTCAATGAGCATTTGGAGCACGTCTGGGTGGGCTATGAAAAGAGCCAGCTGACACTACTCTGTGAGCCAGAGTTGGGTGGTAGTAGACGAAGCTTGCCAGGGAGGAGTGGTGGAGAAAAGGAAGAGAAAAGAAAGTAAAGTATTGTATTTGGTGCTTGGACTGTGTTGTGGGCTTGTGGGAACGGGGTGGACATTCTCCAAGAGTGAAGAAAAAATCAAAATATTTGTGTTTTTATAAATGTGCCTCCTGCGTCTGTCTGTGTCGGGTCAAGTGCTGGTAGAACGCCATCTACTGTCACAACAGCTACGTATAAGTGATGCCCGTGTGACAGCCACTCTGCATTGTTCCCCATAGGGACCCCCCGACACACACACACACACACACACACAGATTCTGGTCACACAGTTAACATAGGAGTAATACCCATCTGCCAGCCACTCTGTAACATCCCACGTGTGATCATCTCCACATAAGAGTGAAGCCTCGAGCCTGTCACTTCTCACTGCTCCACACAGGGACTCCCTGTCACCGGTACTAACAAACACGAGGCACACAAAGGCTCCTTTTTGGCTTCTTACCAACCATCGGGGTCTTTACTGCTACCACACTTGTTCTTCTAGTGAGGTGTGACCCTCTCAGCCTCAATGACCCTGTGGGTAAGAAAGCAGCATCCTTCCCACCCAAGGTGCCCTAATATCAACTACAATCACTCAAGATTGAAATATAAAAGTGTAGAAATGTGAAAGCAACATGGCATTTGTTAACGTATAACAATACTGATAGAAAAAAAATATAATAGAAAATGAAATAGGTAGCAAAAGTCTGGATGCAGTGTTAGGAAAGCTTACTGAAGGTCAGTGTTGTCACGGGTGGATGTTGTCCTGAGTGGCTTTATAATTTGGCAATCAGTGTGATGTGTAAGTTACATTCGCTGGTGTTCAGATGAAATGGCCCCTGTTTCTTTCTCCCCAATGTGTCTCAGTCTCTGTATTATCGTAGTATTTCCCTCTACTTGCCCTTTATCTAGGGGTAAATGTACTCATCAGGTTCGTTACCGGGTTGATCTACTGTTGCACCTTAAGATTAACACACACATACTTAGATATACGCATACACATGGAAACTCAACAGTCCCCCATGAATGACAAACACACTATTGACTAATCTCTACCACTTTAAACCACACACGTGCCTTATGAATAACACAACTTGTCACTCTCTCGGCACTTCAAGTGCTTCAAGAACAACATACGATATTTTAAAGATATCTCAGACCTAAATATTACTTATGGTCTACAAGAATACATTTAAACATACAAAGGCTCATCATCCCTGACTATAGGCCATTCATCAGCCAAGAATGCCTTACTTTATGTACTGTTCCCTGCTTTTGGGTGGAGCTCTCACCCTCAGCCTTAATAAACCTCACAGCACAAAGCATATGGCAAACCTCTGGTTGCACCAGGTGCTCAAAGAAATCTACTTTATTACTTCAATCACTATAGACATAAAGACAAAGCATAGAAAGTTAAAAATAGCATGGTATTTATTAAAGGAATTATAATACCAGTAGAACAAAGAGTAATAGAAACAAGATTAATAGTAAAGTCTGGATATTTATAGTCTTTAGAAAAAGCTTACGAAAAAGTAAAGATGACAAAGATGAATGTCACAGGTGGCTTGTGATCTAGCACTCGTAGTTATTCATGAGATGCTTTTCTGATGATCAGATGGAAATGGCCGCATGTTGCCGGAGCCCTTTTCTGACATCGCTCTGTTCCGTTCTCCTGATGTCTTCATCCCTTCATTTTCCTCCCTCCTATGTCGCTCTTCAGCTGAGGCATATTTATTATAAAATTCTAATGGTTTTTGCAAGGCCAGTGGTAGCGCTGCTGCCTCTCAGTAAGGAGACCTGGGTTTGCTTCCCGGGTCCTCACTGCGTGGAGCTTGCATGTTCTCCCAGTGTCTGCGTGAGTTTCCACCGGGTGCTCTGGTTTCCTCTCACAGTACAAAGACATGAAGGTTAGGTGCATTGGCGATCCTAAATTGTCCTTAGTGTGTGCTTGGTGTGTGAGTGTGTGTGTGTGTCTCCTGTGTTGGGCTGGCACCCTGCCCAGGATATGTTCCTGCCCTGCGCCCTGTGTTGGCTGAGATTGGCTCCAGCAAATCCCTGTGACCCTGTGTTAGGATATAGCGGGTTGGATAATAGATGGATGGATGGGTTTTGCAAGATGTGATTGTTAGATATTCTGATTGGCTGGCTGTCAATATGATGAATGGGATGAGTGAAGATGGGGATGAGTGTAACATAGAGGGATACACATTTTTTAGGAAGGATAGACAGAACAGAAAAGGAGGTGGGGTTGCTGTTTATGCCAAACAGGGTTTAAATGTAAGTCATCTTCAGTTGGATGATGAGCCCCATCTTAGTGAGGACATGTGGCTTCGCCTGGAAAATATTAGGGAAAACTTCTTATTTTAGGAGTGTGTTATAGACCACCCAATTCAGACAGTAATTTCAACACACATCTTTTTAGTAATATGAAAAAGGCAAGTTTACAAGGGGATATTATAGTCATGGGGGACTTTAATTATCCAAATATTAACTGGGATAACCTTGCAGATGGAGGAGCACAAGAGCAGGAGTTTTTAGAAGTAATCAGCGACTGTTTTTAACACAGCATGTTAAAGCACCAACAAGGGGTGAAGCCTTTCTGGATTTAGTATTCTGTAATAATCAGGATAGAATTGAGGGTGTAGAGGTGATTGAACCACTAGGGTCAAGTGACCATAATGTAATACAATTCTCAGTATTTTGTAAGAGTACAGATGCAAAGACTATAATTGTTAAGTTGAACTGCGACAAAGTCTAAGTAGGATAGACTGGGATAAGCTTTTAAATGTGGAGACAGTCGAGGAGCAGTGGAACAGGTTTAAAAATGTTTTACATGTAATGCAGGACAGATACATACCTAAATTTGGAATTAATAGGAAACTAAAAAACTCCACGATGGATTAATAAAGATTTAAAAAGAAGTTGCAAAGGAAAAACTGCTGTATAAGGCATATAAGACTAATGACTGCAAAGAGAATCGTAGCACGTATGAGAACATGAGGGCAACCATTAAGAAGGATATCAGTTATAAAATAAAAGAGGAATATAGCAGATAAGGCAAAAGAAGACCCCAAGAGATTCTTTCAGTATTTTAGTAGTAAAAGAACAGTTAAGGAGGAGGTCAAGTTCATCAGGAATAGTAAAGGGGAATTAAAAGATACAGACAATGAAATAGCGGATTCCCTAAACTTACATTTTTCTGAGGTGTTTACAAGTGAGCAAGTGGATAACCTCAGAGGTAAACAACTACTAAGGAGGTACTGAGGGATTTGGAAATTGTAGAGGGAGAAGTGCTGCTCAGATTAAATAAGATGAAATCAAACAAATCACCAGGCCCAGATAATATTTATCCTCGTGTTCTTAAGGAGGCTAGTGAGTACATATATAAACCCTTGACACATATTTTTAGGAAGTCACTGTGCACTGGAGAGATTCCAAAGGACTGGAAAATGGCAAATATCATCCCATTATATAAAAAGGGTGACAGGGCAGATCCAAGCAACTATAGGCCAGTAAGCTTAACATGCATCACAGGAAAATTAATGGAAGGAATTATTAAGGATAAGATTGAGCAACACATGGCAAGGACAGGAGTTATTCTGAACAGTCAGCATGGGTTCAGAAGAGGGAGGTCGTGTTTACTAACATGTTGGAATTCTATGAGGAGGCAACAAAAGGATACGATCAAAGTGGAGCTTATGATATTATTTATCTGGACTTTCAGAAAGCATTTGATAAGGTGCCACATGAGAGGTTGGGCATCAAGTTAAAAGAAGTGGGAGTTCAGGGTGATGTTTTTAGATGGGTGCAGAATTGGCTCAGACACAGGAAGCAGAGGGTGATGGTGCGAGGAACCTCATCAGAACTGGCCGATGTTAAGAGTGGTGTTCCACAGGGGTCAGTGCTAGGGGCCGCTGCTATTTTTAATATATAGAAATGATTTAGATAGGAATATAAGTAACAAGCTGGTTAAGTTTGCAGATGATACCAAGATAGGTGGATTAGCAGATAATTTGGAATCCGTTATATCATTACAGAAGGACTTGGATAGCATACAGGCTTGGGCAGATTTGTGGCAGATGAAATTTAATGTCAGTAAATGTAAAGTATTACACATAGGAAGTAAAAATATTAGGTTTGAATACACAATGGGTGGTTTGCAAATCGAGAGTATACCTTATGAGAAGGATTTAGGAGTCATAGTGGACTCTAAGCTATCAACTTCCCGACAGTATTCAGAAGCCATTAAGAAGGCTAACAGAATGTTAGGTTATATAGCACGATCTGTGGAGTACAAGTCCAAGGAGGTTATGCTCAACCTTTATAATGCACTGGTGAGGCCTCATCTTGAGTACTGTGTGCAGTTTTGGTCTCCAGGCTACAAAAAGGACATAGCAGCACTAGAAATGGTCCAGAGAAGAGTGACTAGGCTGATTCCAGGTCTGCAGGGGTTGAATTATGAGGAAAGATTAAAAGAGCTGAGCCTTTACAGTTTAAACAAAAGAAGATTAAGAGGTGACATGATTGAAGTGTGGAAAGGAATTAGTACAGTGGATCGAGACTTGTATTTTAAAATGAGTTCATCAAGAACATGGGGACACAGTTGGAAACTTGTTAAGGGTAAATTTAGCACAAACATTAGGAAGTTTTTCT
The DNA here is from genome assembly GCF_016835505.1 of Polypterus senegalus. Classification (NCBI taxonomy): domain Eukaryota; kingdom Metazoa; phylum Chordata; class Cladistia; order Polypteriformes; family Polypteridae; genus Polypterus; species Polypterus senegalus. The sequence goes on from NC_053171.1 coordinate 12,572,258, forward strand.
TTACACAAAGAACGATAGACACTTGGAATAAGCTACCAAGTAGTGTGGTAGACAGGAAGACGTTAGGGACTTTCAAAACTCAACTTGCTGTTTTCTTGGAGGAAACAAGTGGATAGGACTGGCGAGCTTTGTTGGGCTGAATGGCCTGTTCTCGCCTAGATTGTTCTAATTCCCTGTCCATTTTCCCAAACAATAAAATTTTTTTTTGATGTTGCCTGAGGTATCGGCATGTCTTCCTTTCTTTATTGTAACAGCTGTTTTAAAAGTGAGGTACAACTGGGAAGAGGATATGCTTTGATATGTCCTGAATGTAGTTCATTTTTTTGTCTTGAGCAAAATAAAATGAAAATACAGAACAAAGTTTACAGATTTTGTACTCCACAACAATCTCTGACGACGCTTCCTTCCTTTTTCTGCTCCTCCATTTCTGGATGGGCTGTTACTCTGACACAACACAAACACATATGTGACATTACATACACTGGAGGGGCTAGGTGTCCGTGTGATGAATGACTTTGTGCTACCTCCGTCTCTAGCACCTCTCTGTGTTACAATTCATTCATTAATTATTTTTTTTATTTTAGATGTAATACAGTCTACCATTTCTTCTTCTCTCCAATTAGTTTGTTTCTCTGGGTACAGGTTAGATGTCAGAATGACCTGCTCCATTATATAAAGAAGAGGCTGCACCTCATCTAGACAAGCTGGGATGAAACGGAAGAGAAGGAATATCTTCTAGGAATGCCCAATAAAATTGCTCAAAAAATGAAAGGACCACTTGTTAATGAGAGTATAGCATCAAGTCAATGAAACTTCTGGGCTGTTGATCTGCTCAGTTAAGTAGCAGCGGGGCTTGTTCATCAGTTTCAGTTGCTTTGGTACACTAGAGGGGCAACAATGAGACAACCCCCAGAAAAGGAGTGAATGGTTTAACAGGTGGACGGAGGTCACTGACATTTTTCCCTCCTCATCTGTTTTGTCACTTGTTTTGCATTTGGCTACAGTCAGTGTCACTACTGGTAGCATGAGGTGGGCGATATCTGGACCCTACAGAGGTGGCACAGGTAGTCCAGCTTCTCCAGGATGGCACATCAATACGTTCCATTGCCAGTGATGTGTCTCCCAGCACAGTCTCAAGGGCATGGAGGAGATTCCAGGAGACTGACAGTTCCTCGATGAGAGCTGGACAGGACCCCTCATAGAAGGTTCTTTACCCATCAGAACGACCCACCGGTATCTGCTCCTTTGGGCAAGTAGGAGCAGGATGAGCACTGCCAGAGCCTACAAAATGACCTCCAGCAGGCAGGCCACTGGTGTGAATGTCTCTGACCAGACAATCAGAAACAGACTTCATGAGGGTGGCCTGAGGGCCTGATGTCCTCAAGTGCTCAGTGCCCGGTACTGTGGAGCTTAATTGGCATTTGCCATAGAATACCAGAATTGGCAGGTCCAACACTGGCACCTTGTGCTTTTCACAGATGAGAGCAGGTTCACCCTGAGCACATGTGACAAACGTTAAAGGGTGTGGAGAAGCCATGGAGAACATTATGCTGCCTGTCACATCACTAAGCATGACCGGTTTGGTGGGGAGTCAATGATGTTTTGGGGAGGCATATCCATGGAGGGACGCACAGACCTCTACAGGCTAGACAACGGCACCTTGATTGCCATTAGGTATCGGGATGAAATCCTTGGACCCATTGTCAGACCCTATGCTGGTGCAGTGGCTCCTGGGTTCCTCCTGGTACACAACAATGCCTGGCTTCATGTGGCGAGAGTATGCAGGCACTTCCTAGAGGATGATGGAATTGATACCATTGACTGGCCCCCACACTCACTTGCCTAACCTCAATCCAATAGAACACCTCTGGGTGGGACATTATGTTTGGATGCCCTGGTCCAGGTCTGGAAGGAGATCCTCCAGGACACCATCCACCGTCGCATTAAGAGCAGGCCACCAAACAACCCCCCCCAGCATTGTCAGATGTGCATACAAGCACATGGGGGTCGTACAAACTCTTGAGTATGATTTGGAGTTGCTGCAATGTAATTTCGGCACAATGGACGAGCCTGTCTGCTGCATCATTTTTTCCCTTTGATTTTTGGGGTGTCTTTGAATTCTGCCCTCTGTACGTTGATCATTTTCATTTCCATCCTTTTGTTCCTAACGCTTCACCATATCAGTCCATAGCAGTAGGGATAGCCAGCAGGATTTTTTTTTCCCATTGATTTGTTTTCAAAGTGTGCCTTTAATTTTTTTGATCAGTTTATAAAGAAGAAGCTGCACCTCATCTAGACAGGCTAGGATGAAACAAAAAAGGAGGAATATCTCCCTGGAATATCCAATAAATAATATTTCTTCACATTTATATCGCTCTTTTCTCATTACTCAAAGCGCTCTCCATGAGAACCCAAGAAGCAAACCCACGATCTCCTTACTGCAAAGCAGCAGCGCTACCTGCATGCAATACCTCAGCTTTAGTTCATGATGTCTTTATTTTCTTTCACACCTTTAGATTCAGAAGCTCAGCCGTGTCCAGAAAGGTCGCTGACCGATAGCAGGGAACGCCTATGTCTAAAAGCCTGCACCCAAGATAGCGACTGTCCCAACAGGAGGAAATGTCTGTGTGACGGTGAATGTGGGCTCAGCTGCGTGGCTCCAGGTACATGTTTGGTTTTTCTCTTAGTTGGTTGGGAGCAGGCGCTGACTTTACAGCACGTTGCTGCACCCGCCACGTGACGAACCACCAGATTGGGACCCCAACTGCAGCCAATGACACTGGAACAGTGTGAGGTTTTTTTGTTTACGGTGGTCCTCTCATCAAATGTTCATAAATGTCATCTTCATCGTGACTGCTGTTCTTTTTCTTTTCTTCAGGACGGACCTGCCTCTGGCCCCTCTCTATACCCCACGCCACCTCGAGCCTCCTCTCCAAGTTTCCGTCGTTCTCTGCCCGAGCAGAGGTGCGCTGTAACCCGGGCTTCAAGACAGCAGAGGGCGGGGCTCAGCTCATTATGCGTTGCCAAGGGGACCGCAAATGGAGCGGCCTGGAGCCGTACTGCCTAGGTGGGTGTGGCCTGCCGGCGCAGGACAAGCTGGGCTCACTGCTGGGTGCTGACTTGAAGTCTGCGTGTAGTGTTAGGCACAACTGGGTGGGGAAGCCTGCTGTTCTTGTGTGCTTTTCCTTTTGTTATTTATTAATTTATTTATGTTTAACATTTTATTGAATTTATTACAAAGTAAAATCAAACAATATTCCATACAAGCAAGTCATATTGTACAAAACTAGGTTCAATTTAAGTTGAACCCCACCCATGAGAAAGAGAGGTAGGACAACGCAGTGAAACTTTAATAGTAGAAAAAATAAATAAGTAAATCCTTTTGTTATTAATACTCACTGAAGTGCCTGGCACTGCCCGGGTGTATTTGTAGAACAGGTTAAGGGATAAAAGCAAAGGTTTAGCTGCTTTATAAAATGGTGGCCCTGTTGTTACTGCTAGCCACCTTACCCATCACCCACAATGCCTCCTTCTCAATGTTTCTGCTCTCGTGACTCAAGAATTTGTACTTTTTGGTTTCGATTGGATTCCAGCATTGCGGTAACTTCCTTGCTGGCTTGTAACCACAAACGCTGTCATGTCAAGTCTGACTCATCATTTTAGTTCGGGGGGTGGTGTCGATAGCAAAAGATTTAGATACATAAAATCGAAGGACCCCCAACCACTTCCTGGACATATTTGAGAGTGATAGAATTGGCAGAACACCATCACACAACTTCCCCTTTGGAAATTTTGCAATGATAAAGTATGCATGGAAGTGTAAATAGCAGGGAAAAGGGAGCCTCTTCTTCACTAATAATGTGAGAAACAGCACAAAATAGTGCAATACATTTAAAATGTAGCCCAAAAAACCACAACCATTTTTTTTTTCTGGCGAATACTGATTAAAACAGGGATGGGCAATGTCAGTCCTGGAGGGCCGCAGTGGCTGTAGATTTTCATTCCAACTCCATCCATCCATCCATTTTCTAATCCGCTGAATCCGAATACAGGGTCACGGGGGTCCGCTGGAGCCAATCCCAGCCAACACAGGGCACAAGGCAGGAACCAATCCTGGGCAGGGTGCCAACCCACCGCCGGACACACATACCCACACACCAAGCACACACTAGGGCCAATTTAGAATCGCCAATCCACCTAACCTGCATGTCTTTGGATTGTGGGAGGAAACCGGAGTGCCCGGAGGAAACCCACGCAGACACGGAGAGAACATGCAAACTCCACGCAGGGAGGACCCGGGAAGCGAACCCGGGTCTCCTAACTGCAACTCAATTGCTTAATTAGAAACTAATGCCAATCTCAGACCTTATTTGATGTTATGGCTTGTTAGTCTGCAATGCTAGGTTCTTAGATCGTAGATTTTTTCCTTTCCAAGGACGTCATGTAAATGATTTGAAGCCTAAAATGGATCATTTTCCGTCTTTCACATTTTTCTCTTAAGTGTTTTATTAAACCAAATAGTTTAAACAAGTTAAATGGAGAACTGCTGGCTTCTTTGTCATTCACTTCTTACTGCTAATAAGGAGCCACAAAAAACAGTGAATGAAGCTGAAATAAGCCATTAAGGGTGGGGAACCTTAACAAGCCAGACCACTAAACTGAAGTCTCAAAATGTCACTTGAGCAATAAGAGCTTTATCAGCGATAATTGACTTCTCGTTAAGAAACAGAAACCTGCAGCCACAGCAGGCCCTCCATGACCGATGCTGCCCACCCCTGGATTAAAAATAGCCCAAATAGGTGGGAAAAATCATGGACCTTATTCAAGGTGGACAGTTTGTAATTGGATTTTTCACTTGCACTGAGCCAGCAGGTGGCACCGGTATGCAAATTTTAGCACACATGGGAACTCACTGGGACCCCCATTGTCACTAAATTCATTCTAAAGTAGTCTATCTGTCCATATGGTCCTAGAGAGCAACTGGGCAAAATTTGGTCCAGATTGACCAAAAGGTGTAAGATTGCATAGGAGACAGACAGAAAGACGGACAGACAGACGTACATTCTGCATATCGCTCTATTATAAAAGAAAATCCTGAGATGAGACGAGATGATTTCCAAGACGCTTTTTCAAGTTCCGCGAAATGAGATTTTTGCCATGAGATTTTTTTTTGAGTCACGCTCTCCTCTCAACCTTATTCAATCATACACACGGCCCTCTCACCTCTCATTCGTGTGAATGCTTTGACAGACGCAGTTCCTGCTCTCTCAGCTCTTATAAGTTTTCATGTTTTTCCTCACTTTAAGTTCCCAATTAAAGAAGACTTATTATGTCCAAATCTTATTGAAGAATTTCACCCCAAAGGGTTATCAACAGAAAAAAATGAGTACACCGGCAATCCTAGCACAGAGAAATGATGAAGTCAAACGAATGAACGCGAAAATTGTCGATCGGTTAAACGGCAAATTGGTTAAATGTGTATCAATAGACTACGCTGAAACAATTCGTGGTGATCGTGTGGAAGATGAAAACATCAAATTACAATATCACGACGAATATCTACAACCGTTAACACCGTCTGGTCTTCCTCCACTCGAATTACTGTTGAAAGAAGGATGTAGCCAAGAAAAGTAATGTAGGACATCTTCAGGGGATAACATTAGACACCAAAGGAGATCTTGATATGCCATTCCTATTAAAACGTTAACTGTTTCCCATTAGAACAGATTTTGCAAAGACAATTAACACATCACAGAAATAAAAATTAGAAAAAGTCGGTTTATTTATTAGAGAGAAAGATATTCTTGCACAGGCAGTTATATTGCATTTATACAGTAAAAGTGTAAATTTAAAAGTATTTGCGTGTTAATTTCAAAGCCAAACAGAACAAAAAACATATAACGCAATGAATATCTCTAACGCAACATGAAACATAATTTACTTTCAAATTATTATGTTTTACTGTTTTTTAATATGGCTAATTACTCGCTGAAATGTAAAATAGTTACGTCTATTATGCATATGTAACAATGCCCATGAAAATAACAATCTGTTTAAATTGTACAACTGCATCCCCATACGCAATAGTGGCTAGTGCGTAGCGCCCACGCGGGGTTCATGAGCGAAGCGAGCAGGGTGCCCCCTAGTATCTTATATATAAATGTCTACGCGTGGAAGTGTGCGTGTCTGTCCGTCCGGCCCAGAAGTGCGAGGCTACAGTGTGAAGCTGAAAGAAAGCAACTCTGTCACCAAAGTGAAACCGCCGAGGAAAGACAAATGAGAGAGAAACTTGCTTAGCCGCTGATAGACAAGTTGGGCGCGCACGTCCGCAAAACAAAATTCCAACTCTGCATTTCAATTTTTTATTTTTTTTTGACAATTTCAATAGTTTCTAGGAGCTTGGGCTTTTTACAGCATAGGCTTACAGAGCTAGTATTTTATATGTATTGTAGCAGAAAGTGAGGACAACGATAAAGAATAAAGAGTTGGGGTGCCAAGATGGCCAGCCTGCATAACTGGATGCAGCAAAATTAAAAAATAAAAAAAACAGGCAATTATTGCAGAGTTGTCTCTACAGACACGAGTTCAAAACAGAACTGTTCCAAGATGTCTGAGTTTCCCATTTTTTGGCCATTTGGACAAGAAGAGGCAGGTCCAAGTGGACAGACACCGGAAGTGATGTCATATGTGTTCTAGCTGTCAATCAACCGGTTTGTAGAGGAAGGAAGAGAGAGCGAGAGAGAGAGAGAGGCATTAGGACATTCAGTGCCAACACCTGGAGCGGCAGTAGAACTGCAGTCATTAGGGCCTTTCAACTGTCCTCTATGTGCAAGTGTGTAACAGTATATACACTCATTATTACTCTCATCATCATCATCATCATCTACCCATGCAGATCTAAGCCACTAAATCCAGCTAAGAGTTGTGGCCTCTGGCACTTCTATTGGAAGCATCAGGTGCAAAGCAAGAAGTAACCCTGGACAGAGTGCTGTTGCATCGCAAGGCACCCACGTGCCAATCAACCCCACATGTAGATCTTTGGGATGTGGGAGAAAAACCATTGCCAACATGGCCACTAGAGAACAGAAAAGTGTAACCTTGCAACACTACTGGGGATGGATGACCACCAGTCTGGTACTCCCTGGTTCAGGAGAAGGTGGGTCTTCTTGGAGATTATAATAAATAATAAGAATTCCTTTCACTTTTCTCGCTACTGAAACCTCTTTACATAGTGAGTGGAGAGCCACTTCAACCACCTCTTTGTGTAGCATCCACCCGAATGATGCGCGGCAGCCATTTTTGCGCCAGTCTGCTCACCACACATGAACTGTTAGGTGGTGAAGTGGTGAGAGAAAGAGTCAAATAGAGACAGAGGACGATTAGGGGGCCTGAATGACCAGGCCGTTGTGGGCAATTTAGCCAGGACATCAGGATCCACCCTACTCTTTATGGAGGATGGCCAGGGATCTGTCTTAACCAACCCTGATTTTACATCTCATCTAAAGAACGTCACCATTTATACAGCACAGAATCCTCATCACTGCACTGGGACACTGAAATCCACACACAGACCACAGGGTAAGCGCCCCCTGCTGACCTCACCAACACCTCTTCCAGCAACAACCCAAGCTTTTCCCTGTTGATCTCCCATCCAAGTACTGGCCGGGCCTGATCATGCATGACCTCTTTCTTGTGAAGTGCAGATTGGAGTTTGCTTCCGGGTAAGAGCTCAACTTGTGCGAGGAGGGCAGGCCAGACGGTTAGAGAAGGGGATTTATTGGCCAGGTGAGTGGAGGGTGAGGCACTGCACCGTGAAATACGAGGCTGCCAGCTGCTAACTCCACTCATTCAACAACCCCAAGCTGTAAAAAAATAAACTACAAGATATACTTCAACATTTGTGCTGCATTTGCTCATTATGGCAAGTCGTGATATGAATTAATTGTCGTTTATTTGTTCCCAATACAGCAGAAGCAACAATTCCGTCTGTCAGCTGCCCAAACCCGGGCCGACTGGAGCATGGCTACATCAGCGGCAGTCTTCTTACTGTGGGTGCCGTCATCCAGTATTCCTGCAACCCTGGGTAAGAGTAACCCTGAGAGGAACAATGGGGGGTGTGGGGGGGGCTCCAAGTGTCAGTGTGAGGGGTGACATCACAAGCTTCTGTCTTTACAGGTATCAGCTGGAGGGCACCTCAGAAAACGTCTGCCTAGAAAATGCCACCTGGGAGCGGGAGCCGCCACAGTGCCTACGTGAGGCTGTGTTTGTAATGCTTCCCCCTGGCCCCCCCCCCCACAGTTTCACCATTCCCTTATTGTTAAGGTCCCCCCTTGTTCATAGTCTGATGCCGCCTGTCCTCTCTCTGTCTCCCCAGAGGTCTACTGTCCGCCCCCTCTGGAGATTTCCGAGGGCTACTTGGTCGCAGTTCAGAAAAGGCAGTACGAAGCTGGCGAGGTCATCTATTATCTGTGCAAGAAGGGATTTCTTCTGGATGGGTCCAACCGAGTAACATGCCAGCTAAACGGCAACTGGAGTAAGACGCCTTTTTGTAGAGGTAAGGGGCAGTCCGGTGGGGGTCTCCATTACTTGTTTACTGGTCAGCATACTGGGACTGCCCGCACTGTACAGTGGATTCAGAAAGTATTCAGACCCCTTCACTTATAGCACACTTTCTTGTGTGGTAGATGTCATTTTAAATTGATAGATGTGCCATTTTGCCCATCGGGCAAAGTGAAAACACGTTTTTAGAAAGTATTAATACTCAAAAACTGAAATCTCCCCTTCATATTATAGTACTTTGGAGAAGCCCCTTTGTCAGCAGTTCTGGCTTTGGTGGTTCTCTCTCGGCTGGACCATTACAGCTCCATCCTGGTGGGGCTATCAGATCTTTCCAGCTGCTCCACATGTTCTCTGTTCCTCCTTTTACTTTTACAGCTTTGGTCGCCTTGCTGCAGTTTAAAACCCTTGTTCCTAACTACGGCTCTCTGACTGGTTCTGCCCCTCAGTATCTCCAGGCTTTGGTCTCTCCATGTGTCCCTTCCAGAGGTTCTCCATTCTGCCTCTCTGCTTGCCATCCTTCTTCTTGCTGGACGTGCTGAGGCTGTTCAGTGCTTCTCCCTTTTAACTCTAAAGCTGTTGAAAGTTCTGCTTTTGTCCTTTCAAACTGCACCCAGTTTCCTTATGTTTAAGTGTCTTTTATATTCTGTGACCTATAGGGGGCATAGCAGAGCCCCAAACCCCCCAAACACAACTACATGGTACTACAGAGAAACAGAGATATATATATATTTTTATTTTACAAGGCCCTTAACCTGCATTTGCTCTGTCCTGGGTATGACGTTAATCTGCACCCAGCCCCACAAGCCGGTCCTCCAATTCACAGGGAAAATTCTGGGGTTGGTGGCGGGATTGGCGCTCCAGTCACCATAAAAAAAATCTCACACTGTTCCATTGTGGTGCTGAGGTGGCACTCGCTGCACTTGGGTCTCAATCCTTCCCACAAAAGTTAGTCAGTCAGTCATTGTCCAACCTGCTATATCCTAACACAGGGTCACGGGGGTCCGCTGGAGCAAATCTCAGCCAACATAGGCCACAAGGCAGGAACAAACTCCAGGCAGGGCACCAGCCTACCACAGGGCACACCCACACACACACTAGAGACAATTTAGGATCGCCAATGCACCTAACCTGCATGTCTTTGGGCTGTGGGAGGAAACATGCAAACTCCACGCAGGGAGGACCCGGGAAGTGAACCTTGGTCTCCTAACTACGAGGCAGCAGCGTTACCACTGTGCCACTGTGCTGCCACCCCACAAAAGTACAATACAGAATCCTCTTGTCTCCTTCCACACCTCCCATGTGGTCTCATCCACTCTCCTCTTGACTCTGAGGCCTCGTCCACACGTACCCGGGTATTTTTTAAAATGGGAGTTTACTGTACTTCCTTCGTTTTTTTAATAAAATCCTGTCCGAATGCACGCTGTTTGTTAAAAAATCTCCATCCACATGAAAATGCAAAAATCCTCTGTCAAGAGTATCGATAACACAGCACAGATAACAAAGGGAAGCCATTGCCCTCTTCAACATGGAATTTACGAAAATATGGGCATCATGAACCCTACCTGGCCATTTCACTAAACGAACACTAGTAATCACAGGTGGCCTGTATGTTAAGAGAAAACGTCTCCTTTCTGTTCAAATAATCCATGGAATTCGTGGATGGCTGCTGTTTTGCCTTGGTAGACTAATATTTTACTCTCTTTTCCCCTTTTGTATTATTAATATGTAGCCTTTGTCAGAATGCCTCAAATCTCACAGACTTAGCAGTCTTTATAAGGTATTGTACTTTAGAACTTCTCCCCACCTTCCCTTCTTCATCTATAACCTCAGGCGATTACACAGAGTAACAAGCAGGAGTTACCTTACACTTTAAATAATGGATTATTGATAATATTCAAAAATAATAACAATAAGAACAGTACATTTGAATATTGGCAATCATACAACCTGATAAATGCTGATGTGTAATTTCAGGCGGCACGCAGACTTGTTAGTTACTTAAAATGTCTCTATCATCGTTCTTCCGGACAGGCCGCATGCCTGTCTCAATATGGCTGCCTAGCTGTGCTCTTCATTGTGTTGTCCTTTTCAGTTCATGGTGTGTGAGATGCTCCTTCATCAGTTTGGTAAGAGAGAGAGGGGTAAAGCAAGCAAATTTCTAGATTCTCTGTCCAAACCCTACAGCCAATAGGACGTCATGATACTTAAATGCTTCAGGCAACTTTAGACCAATGGGGGCACACAATACCTTTCACACCTGCCCCCAAAATCATTTGTTGAGCGGATGCTTGCCAGGTAGGTAATTTGGCTTTCCTGTGGGGGGTGATTAAGAGAGTCCTGCAGAGAATCACTGGCCAAACTGGTTTGAGGCACTTCTCCCAACCCTGTCGTCAAATTACAAAGAGACTCAGTCCTAAAAGGGGGTGGGGGTACCTAACGATACAAATAAAGTCATACAAAATATTTATCGACTTATATGCAAAATTTCACACCACTACAGCTGCTTTACTTCAACGTGAGCCCATATCCATGGCACAGATGAACTGAGGGAGGCCATGGGCTTGGTGAAACCATGCTACAAGTTCCTCTGCTTTGGACTCGGTGATTGTACATACACAGGGGGCCCATGTGGGCCATAGTTGCTTCACACGCTCGCCTTACTATTTTAGAAAGTACCTGTCTTGACAACCCAAAGGCTTTTGCCGTCTAGTGTAATCTGCTAAATAGTAGAGTGTGTAGGCAAATCTTTTGACAGGCGACCTCATTACGGTGGTCTTTCCGTGGATGTGTGGGTGAAGCAGTTCACTCAAAGACAACAGTGATGTCCTTGACAAACGACAATTCTCTCGCCATTCTTCATTCTCAATGTTGTCCCACCAACTAGAGGTTCAAGTGAGTCTTGTCCAGAGCTGGCGACGTTGTTGGCTGGCTTTGTGTCATCGGAGTGTTCAATGTAGCAGTGACCTCCGTAGCGCATTCTGATGACTCTTTTGCTCAATACAGGGTGGTCCAGATCTAATTATGCAGATCCTGATCATCTGGATGACTTTGATTTATGTGGGGATGATTCCAGTTCGGCGCAAAGATGATTCTTCATGTCGTCAGTTCGCACACTTCTCGATGGTCCGGGATTTTTTGGGTGATTTTATACGTAATAAACTTAATAAGTTATAGCGTAATGAAAATTGCATAATTAGATCTGCACCACCCTATATACTGATGAAGTATTTGTACATTTCAGTATAAATATGCATAAAGTCCCATTAACAAAGTTAACACCAGCACTACTTTAGATACGCCCACCATTGCACAAAGATGCCTCGTGTAAACAAAGCAGATAATGGTGGATACACTGACGCTACAAGGCAAAAACTCTGTCTTCATTGTTTACACGTAATCTTCACCCTGGCAGGAGTTTTTCACAAGGTCCCTAAAATGGTGTTTGCGTGTGGACAAAAGACCAAAACGCATACAAAAAGCAACGTTTTAAAAGACAACTGGGTTCATATACTAGGCCTGACACCCCATACAGGACACTCGGCTTCTTTTATGCCAGTCCCGGGGGTAGATCCAGTGCCGCCACTTCACATCCAGGAAGAGCTTCCGCATCAGGAGGAAATTCTTTAAACTGGGGTATAGTTTGTTCCTGCAGCTCCCCCTGGTGGCAAACATGGGTTACAACAGGGCTGTCTCACGGGACTACAATTCCCAGCCTGCCCTGCAGTTATCCATGCAGGCACCGTAGCCCAGGAAGACTGCCACCTATTGTATCGGGGGAGTAAATAGCCCATGTGATTTGTCTCCCCCGTCCTTCCCTTAACCTTGGAATCTTGGTCCATCCTGGCTGGAATGCCAGCCCATGTCAGGTGACCATGACAACAATTCATTTAATATTTCGGAACTGCTTAGCACAGTGGTTCTCAAACTGTGGGGTGGGCCCAAGTAACAAAAGGGGGGTGCGAAGATGTGACAAAAAGAAAATAAGAATCGAAAATATGAAAAATACATCTATTGAAACCAAAACAAATTAACTTAAACTACTGTACATTCTGATACTAGAAAAATAAATATAGAGTTAGATCAATGTCGATAAAAGTTAAGTAGGTATAATAAAATATGCATCTATGATATATCATTAATTAAAAAAGAACAAATTGGTATTGGTGGGCTCCTTTCAAAAAACGTTAGGGGGCCGCGATTAAAACTGTTATGAAAACTCGGGTCGCAAATACTTGAAGGTTGAGAAACGGTGGCTTAGCGTCTCCTACAGGACAGCTGCTGTTGCACTGATAAAGGCTTAGGACACTGACTTGTGTGTACATCCAGCTGCACGTATAATGATATGGTTGAAGGTGGACTCCCTCTTGTTCATTTTTTTTAATCTTTTCTCAGTTGCTTTTGATGCTTGCACCTTCTATTCACTGTCACCTTTTAACAACAATTTGGTAGCTGTGTAGATGTATGCGAAAGAACACCCAGACGTGTGGAGACTCCATCTTGTCTTTATCTGGACATGCAGTGCTCATGGCAGTCGGATTGTAATGCCAGGTGTAAATGTAATCCAGCTAAACTATATAAGGTTACACTCAAGATAGGAAACACACCTTAAAGGGGGGTCTTTGAGAAAACTACAAGTCATTGCAGGCCTTATGTAACAAGTTTTCTATATTGAGAAAGTGGGCCATAAGTTTGATGACTTGGAGCCCACAAACTCTAAAGATCTCCAAGACGTGTAGTCCCTAAAATGCCCACTAGAGGGGGATAGCTAAGAAACTTTATACAGTGTATAAAAATATTTATTCTTCATACGAAAAAATAATCTGTAACAACTATAAAGCTCCAAAGTGCATACAAAACATACAATAAATGTTAAAAGCAAACAAACTTCCAATATGAAATCCTAGGAATAGTCAAATAAAAACAAACAAACAAACATCCATCCATCCATTATCCAACCTGCTATATCCTAACTACAGGGTCACAGGGGGTCTGCTGGAGCCAATCACAGGGCGCAGGGCAGGAAACAAACCCGGGCAGGATGCCAGCCCACCACAGGCTTCCATATATATACACATACGGGGGTCCTGTCGGGTTACAACGTTTGACATACAACATTTCGAGTTTACAACGCTCACTCCCATAAAAACTTAAAAAAATTGAGACAAGAGAAGGAATAAAGGTAAGGATTTTTTTACACTCATTTTTACTACAGTGCAGTGTACAGTACAGTATATTTATGTCCTTTTCCTTTTTCTGAGGCTTAGATTTTGTGTTTTTATGTTCTAGATTATGATTTTGCAAATGTGTTAAGATAGGTAAGTTACTTAGGCTAGAGAGTGTTTTGACTTACACCAAAATTCAGGTTACATCACTGTTGTAGGAATGGAACTGTGTCGTAGCCCAAGGACCCCTGTATATCCATCCATCCATCCATCCATCCTCTTCCGTTTATCCGAGGTCGGGTCGTGGGGGGCAGCAGCTTGAGCAGAGAGGCCCAGGCTTCCTTCTCCCCGGCCACTTCTTCTAGCTCTTCCAGGGGAATCCCAAGGCGTTCCCAGGCCAGCCGGGAGACATAGTCCCTTCAGTGTGTCCTGGGTCTTCCCCGGGGTCTCCTCCTGGTTAGACGTGCCCGGAACACCTCACTAGGGAGGCATCCAGGAGGCATCCTGATCAGATGCCCAAGCCACCTCATCTGACTCGGAGGAGCAGCGGCTCTACTCTGAGACCCTCCCGGATGAATTAGCTTCTCGCCTTATCTTTAAGGGAAAGCCCAGACACCCTGCGGAGGAAACTCCTTTCAGCCGCTTGTATTTGCTATCTCGTTCTTTCGGTCACTACCCATAGCTCATGACCATAGGTGAGGGTAGGAACGTAGATCGACGGGTGAATTGAAAGCTTTGCCTTATGGCTCAGCTTCTTTTTCACCACGACACACCGATGCAGAGCCCACATGACTACGGATGCCGCACAGCAAAACATAACAGCTCACCACTCTCAAGCAATGAACCGCTAGGAACTGTGGGAGACTCTCTGGATTTATAGGGAGGAGAGCAGGTGATTGGCAGGTGGCCCCGCCTCTTGGGGGACCACCCACAAAACACACAGGACATAACACAGATTAAGAAAGTCCAACATACAATTAACAGAAGTCACTTTAACTTAATAAAGGGCATGACACATGGATCTGAACCCCAGCCGGGGGAGAACCCTGGCTGAATTATAACACTGAGTTTAGTGATTTAAGTATTTTGTTGCAATTTTGTAATTATTTTCAGTCATCTTGCGACTCCCCTGGACGTTTACAGGGACCTCTATTAGGCCGCAGCCCCACAGTGGTTCTCCTACTCCGTCCTGGGGACCCCATCTCACTGCAGGTATTTGTTCCAACCAGCTTCTGTTTTTGATTGGACCCCCAGACTAATGAAGTTATTTTGGGGTCAATGAAGTACAGTAATTATAAAACTAAGTTTGGTACATTGTTATTGGTATTTAGTGTTTTTTTTAATCTTGGCTTTTAAGATTTCCATAATCGTAATTTTCATTCTGTGTTTCCTGGTGTCCTTGTTATTGCCTTGCAACCACCGATCCATCCATTACCCCGTGCACCATAACCTCTCGTCTATAGATTCGTCAAAAATTTCGATCTCCGGCTTTTGACGGATCCCAACATTTTAGGGTACCCTGTTATGGAAAAAATCGATATCTTGATGATGGATATGTGTCTAACTGTGTGTGTGTCACAGTTTCTTGAAGACGGTCTAGAGCTAAAACGACTGGACGAAAAAATCCGAGATGACAATATGCTGATTAGTTTTTGAGGCAAGTCGTGTAAGCGAGAGAGACGCTCGGGAGGATTCCTCAAATACTGTAATTCTGCAGTTAATTATAAATTCTTTTCGTCAATTGTTATCGTAATGACCCATTTTATGATCAGAAAGATCAGCATCAGAGTCGTAAATAATTACTGAAATGTTATAGAATATTTAGTTAACTTGGATCCTAGAGCACAAAACCTCCTGATGCTCACAATCGAATATTTTTTTCCATTATTTACTAATGAGCATGTTGGCAGGCCTGTAGCCTTTCATCATTCATCGTCATTTGCCGGGTATCTGCCCTGCTTGTCGCTAATTGTCATTATTAGGATAGAATTAAGGGCTCAAAATACACAAACAATGGCAAGTTAATAAGAAAACAACACAAAGAGAGTTAAGCACTTAAACAAAAATACCTGTAAACGTCTACTGCACTTACTGAATGCAGAATAAGAGAAAAGAATAAAAATGAAATGAACTGAGAACAACTCACCGATTGCCAAACTGCTTTGGCACAGGGGGTCTCCAGGACTGAGTTTGAGAAGTGCTCCACTAGACCAATTTGGCTCAGTGTAGAAACAGAGAAAGTCTCCAAAGGTGACTCAGTTTCACGAAACAGGGTCACGTTGTATAGAAGGAATAAGGGTTTTAAATGTTGTGTGAACAGCCTTGGATAGATGGTACCAGTTATCCAACTTCAGTCAGTGGTCTTTCACAGGGTAACATTTAAGGGAACTGATGACACACCCCACAAGATCTACCCATTCATCCATTTTCTGCCACTAACCTGGTTCCAGATCGTGAGGGCAGCGGTCTAAGCAATGAAACCCCGACATCCATTTTCCACACCACGTCCTCTAACTCCTCTGGGGGGATACTGAGGTGTTTCCAAGCCAGAATCTCTTCCTCATGTTCTGGGTCAGCCGCGTAGTCTCCTACCAGTTGGACATTCCCAAAGCACAACACCAAGGAGACATCCTCATCAGATACCTGAACCACCTCAACTGGCTCCTTTCAATGTGAGGGAGCAGCGACTCTTCTCAGAGCTCCTCCAGAATGTCTACTATTCCCACCCAGTCTCTATGGCTGAGCCCAGACACCCTGCGAAGAAAGCAAATTTCTGCCGCTTGTATCTGTGATCTAATTCTTTCAGTCACTACCCAAATCTCGTGACCATAGGTGAGGGTAGGAATGTAGATCGACTGGTAAATCAAGAGGTTTACCTTTTTGAAACAGCAGCGTTTTCACCGCGACTGACCGGTGCAACATCCACATGACTGCGGACGCAACTCCAACCCTCCTGTTCATCTCCCTCTCCCAAGATACTGAGATACTTAAACTTCTTTGCCTGAGGCATCACCCCATCCCCAACCCAAGATGGCACTCCACCCTTTTCCAACTGAGAACCATAACCTTAGACTTAGAGGGGCTGATCCTAATCCTGGCCGTTTTTACACTCAGCCACAAATTGCCCCAGTGTGGGTCTAATGTCACACCCTGTAACAACCAACAGAACCACATTGTTCACATAAACCAGAGATGTGATCTTGAGGCCACCGAAATGGGCTCCTTCCACTCCTTGGCTTTACCTAGAAATTCTCTCTATAAAAATTATTTACCGAATCAGTGACAAAGGGCAGCCCTGGCGGAGTCCCACACACTCTGCCTTACTACCGGCAATGCAAGCCAAGTTTTTGCTCCAGTTGTATAGGAACCAAAGATCCAACAACAGCTGGCCTAGACGGTACCTCTGTATCACCACTTAAGTGACCGTTTTTACTCATTCAAGACCACTTTCACCTAAAATTGATGAAGGGGACCCCTAACTTCCAATGGATAACTGCATCCAGTAGATGTCCATGTAAAAAGCCCTAGCAGTGATATCACTATTGAAATATCCACCATGGATAGATCTGATCTTCACACCAACGCTCTAAGACATGTCAAGCCCTTAAGGACTAGCCTACCCATCTCACAGTCATGTCTAACACCTCGTCACCTTTTCTCTCACTTCCTCTTCCTTCAGCCCGGTGCCCAATTCCAGCACATCGTAGCAGAGTCCTGTATGGAGGAGAGAAAGTCTGGATCGTCGACATCCCTGAAGGTCTGGTGTCTCATGGAGAAATGGTGTCCTTCTTCTGCCGCAAAAAGCCAGAAGACTGCAGCTACCCCATACAGTCTGAGTGCTTTGATGGAAATTTGGCTCTCCCATCTTGCTATGAAGGTGCTGTAAAAATCATTTAAATTATATTCCTGATAATAACCATAAAATTAGCATTACATTTTATTCAGGGCAGCACCATAGATGACAATGCCATCTATCTATCTATCTATCTATCTATCTATCTATCTATCTATCTATCTATCTATCTATCTATCTATCTATCTATCTATTATCTATCTATCTATCTATCTATCATCTATCTATCTATCTATCTATCTATCCTTTCATATCTATCTATCTATCTATCTATCTATCTATCTATCTATTATATAGTGCCTTTCATATCTATCTATCTATCTGTGTACCCAGCATTCTGTGTTCAAATCCCAGGCCTGGTCATTGACTGTGTGGAGTTTCAGCTTTCTCCTTGTGATTGTTTAGATCCCAAACACTTTGTGATGGGTCAACTGGTGATTCTGAAGGGGCCATGGGTGTGTGAGAGGGCACTGTGATGGACCTCAGAACTTCTTACAGTGCTCTGTTAGTGCGCTATACAAAAATGAACTAAATGGAATAGACATGGCTTCCATCAATGGTTTGTTTCTTCCTTGTTCCTGATAGGTTCCAGTCTCCTGTGACCCTCAACTGGATTAAACAAGTTTAAGTAATTGCTTTTCTTTTTAAATAGAAATTTGTAACCACAAACCTCAGTGTTTTTGTCTCCGTGATTACCTGACAGTTGGGGCTTTTTGAAGTAAGTGAGATGCTATAAGGAACATCATCTTTTGTATTTGTATTGGTCGAGAGGTTTGCTTACTTTGGCAGTAACATTCATGTCTCTGGTAACTCTTCCTATAAAGTCAGTAGATGGATTAGGAGAGCATGGGCGGTCATGAGGTCACTATAAAGGGGTGTGTGGCGCTCCCGATATTGCTGCAAAAGGACGAAGGTCCAAGTCTTTAAAGTCCTGGTGCTTCCTGTTTTGCTATATGGTTGTGAAATATGGACGCTATCCGGTGACCTGAGAAGAAGACTGGACTCCTTCAGTACTGTATCTCTTCAGAGAATCCTTAAGTACCACTGGTGTGACTTTATGTTGAATGAGTGGTTGCTAATGGAGTCACAAATGAAGCAAATTACCTGCATTGTGAGGGACCGTCAGTTATGGCAGTATGGCCATGTGGTGTGATTCCCCGTGGGTGATACCGCTCGCAGGACTCTCATTGTTGAGGACCCAAGCGGCTGGACCAGGCCAAGGGGACGCCTACGTAACTCCTGGCTGCAACAAATAGATGGTCATTTCTGGTGGGTGGGACTGGCCCACGTGTCACCCTGATGGGTTGCCAACTACAATCCCAAACTGTTTCGTTGTGTGGTGGGTGTGACATCGCGCTGTACCAGTGCATACTCCCCAAGCTGATCTGACCTGACCTCTCCCAGTCTGCTGCTTGACAGAGAAGTTCCTGGAATCCAGTCTTGATTTTTCTGCACATAATATCACATCGGGCCTCATCCAGCGTGAGCTGAGCTCTGTCTCAGGGCCTGTTTATGCCAGCTGCAGTGAGTGGGTGGGCAGTGCAGCCTTGAGACAGGTGGACAACATCCGTTGAAGGCTGTGCTGTGGCTGGCACTCCTGTGCAGTGGCGGGCCCACATTTTATTGGCCCTAATGTTTGAACTTGGTAAACAGGACCAGGGTCTGGGTAGCCATTACTGTCTTCTTCAGTGGGGCTGCTCCAAGACAGATCACCACAACATTTTGAGTAAAAATGCTGTAGTGATGATATTCACTGTAGTATTAATATTATTTTTATAACACCCTTCTCATACAGTAGAAACTTCAGGTCTTGGTGGAGTTCTAGATTACTCTGCTTTCCCCTTTTGTATTCTTTATTGTGTAGCCTTTTATCAGAATGCTACAAATTCCATAGACTCACCCAAAGGCGTAGCTACGGTTTTCAGCGCCCGGGGACAACTGAAGATTTCGCGCCCCCTCCTGTTTGCCAAAATGCAATGGGGAAGGGAAAGAACATTTTTTAAATAATAGTATTTTAAGAAACAAATTTCATATAAGTCTCCGAAAATGATAACGTCGCCTCGTGCTCTTTAAAATCTAAGTCCGTCATTACTTTTTGTAAGAAAAATTCGTTTTCCACATTTAAAAATTATTTTAAAGAAAGTATATAGCAAATTATAAAGCAAGATAATTATATATTTATAAAAACTGCATTACTTACTATTTATTCGTACGAAAATACAATACAATACAATACAGTTTATTTTTGTATAGCCCAAAAGTGCCGCAATGGGTTTTAACAGGCCCTGCCTCTTGACAGCCCCCCAGCCTTGACTCTCTGAGAAGACAAGAAAAAACTCCCAAAAAAACCTCGTAGGGAAAAATGGAAGAAACCTTGGGAAAGGCCGTTCAAAGAGAGACCCCTTTCCAGGTAGGTTGGGCGCGCAGTGGGTGTCAAAAGAAGGGGGTAAAATCAATACAATACACAGAACAGAACAAATCCTCAATACAGCATAAAAATAACAATTTTAGAAGCACCGAGCAGAATTTAACAGTAGATGATATCACATAATAAGAACTGGATATTTTTAGAGTCCTGGAGACCTCAGCCATCAAGCTGCCTCCCCAATTTGGCCATTCCATGGCTGAAACAGTGCTGGGCCAGCCAATCCCAAGAAAGGACCCCTCTTTCTCATGATTCCTACGATCCTCCATCAGGGCTGACTTTACCTTAGGCAGGCAAACAACTTGGCAGGTGGGCCGTGGCACCAATTGCCACATTTGAGTACCGAGAACAGAAACAGAATAGGTGAGGGTTAGTATTCAATTATTACTATCATGTAATCAGAGGGAGAGATAAAGCAACCAAATTATGATGAGGAAACGTCTAGACTTCTGAAGCCATCTACTAGAATACTTCACCACAGCCCAATCAATTTTCTATCAAACACATAAACACAAATCACTTGGCACCCAGAAATGGCATTTGCAACAACTTAGACAATGATACACTAATGCCTCACGTCAATCGCGCGACCTGTTTAATAACATCAAAAATAGCTCTGGGTGGGAGTCAAGCATGTTAGAGTAGTGGAGGGGATAAATTATTGTCTGTTGGGTATATAAAACTAATATGTGCTGCGAAATCAGAAAGAGACAAAAAACATAGGAACAAGATATCCTCATACTGATGGAGTGATGGACTGAGTATGCGAATGTTTTTTAATTTACTTTTTAGTGCATTTAAGAATGGAAAACATTTCATTCTAAAATTTCGTAACATCAATTTGGCGCCCCCTGGGTGCTGTGCCCCGGGGACAGATGTCCCCCCCTTGCCCACCCCTAGCTACGCCACTGGACTTACCCCCTTTTTAATAAGGTATTGTACTTTATAACTTCTCCCCACCTTCCCTTCTACAACTATAACCTCAGGCAATTACAGAGAGTTAAAGACAAGCAGGAGTTAAGTTACACTTTAAATAATGTATTATTGATAATATTCATAAATAACAATAAGGAAAGTACAAGTGAAAGCTTGCAACCATACAACCTGATAAATCCTGAAGTATAATTTCAGGCGGTACACAGACTTGTAGTTACTTTAAATGTCTCTAGTTAAGTCGCCATTTTTAATCGGCTTTCTTCAGGACAGGCCGCATGCTTGTCTCAATATGGCTGTGGAGCTGTTCTCTTCATTGTGTTGTCCTTTTCAGTTCATGATGTGTGAGATGCTCCTTCATCGTGATGGTGTGAGAGAAAGAGGGAGAGATAAAGCAAGCAAATTTATACTTTCTTTGTCATGAGAAGTCAAGCAAAATGACACCTTTTATTGACTTTTCACTACATTCATAATGGTGTGGAACGAGCCCCGGACACAGACAGGCAGACATGTTGTAAAACACCACCACATGTTTATTTACACAATATATACAAGTTCAAGTGCACACAAAACCCCACAAATCCCCAAAGTCCAGGCCTCTCTCACACTCTGCCTTTCTCCTTCTTCGGGCCGCCTCCACTCTCGCTTCTCCTGCTTCGTCTTCTCCTCACCCGACTCCGGCCTTGAATGAAGGGAGTCGGCCCCTTTTATCCACACCTGGATGTGCTCCAGGTGCTGCCCGGCAATCTCCTGCCGACACGCTCCAGTGCGGCGGAAGTGCCGGCTGTACTCCCGGAAGCACTCCGGGTGTCCCTGCTTTTCTTTCCCCCAGCACTTCCTGACCACGGGCCCCTACAGGGTTGGGCTACCTGTGGCCCCCAACACAACCAGGGCGGTCGCCCCCTCGTGGTCTGGAGGAGGCGCAAGCCCTCCGCCGGTCCTCCTGGGCGTCCCGGCTGGGTACCACCCCCAGCCGTCCGCCACAATGGCTAATATGGTGCAACAACCTAGTACTGCATACACTCTTTGCCTAAATCCTTTCACCAATAGGGTGTCGTACTACAGAATGGCCTCTGATTCAAACCAATCCCAAACAGCCATACTTCAGACCAATGGGGGCACACAATACCTTTCACACCTGCCCCCAATAGCATTTGTTGAGCTGATACTTGTCTGCAAGCTCTGGGGGTTTGATTGAGAGAGTCCTGCAGAGAATTACTTGCCATACTGGTTTTAGGCCCTTCCCTGGACCCCATCATAAAATTCACTATCCTGAATCAGTCCTTATTGTTAATTAAACATCAAACCATTGCTGTTCTTATCATTAATATAACACTAATATTACGTTTGCTTTGTCTAAGTTACAAATAAAGACAAATTTGACTCATTTTATATACAAAATTTCACACCACGACAACACCCAAAATTTTTAAACAATGTGGAGTAAAGTTGCTTACGGGACTCCTCTGGGATTACGGACCCAGAAGTTTATGCTCCATTAGTTTCATGGTAGATCTGCCCCTGCTGCTGCCAAGCTAAGAACAAGAACAGGAGGCCACTGTGAGGACCAAATGTCAATGGTGGATGACTGGAAATTTGATTTTTAGTCTGACAAATCTCAATATCTTCTGTGACCTGCAGAATTTGGTATAAAGATCGTGAACTCGTTGATAGATCTGGTGCTGGCAGTGTAATAATGAGAGGAGAGTTTTCTTGGCACACATTAGGCCTCGTAATACAAACTCGGTGACGCTTGAATGCCACTGCATGCAGTGCCTAAGCACCATTGCTGGCCATATGCACCCCTTTTGTGGCTGCAGTCTTGGCCATTTTTCAATTGGAAAAAGTGGGCAGGGTAAAGGAGCACAAAGCTGGCATCACCTCAGGCTGAATCCCTGAACATGACAGGGTCTTCAATTGACTCCAATGGCCAGCAGACCCCCAGGTGTCAATTCAGTAAGGGCACTTTTAGAAAAAGGAGGTTTGCAGTGTGACTGTGTGGTGTAACCACAGGGGAGCACCAGAGAGCCTCAAACCACAGACACTATAATACAGCACACGTTTACCGGAAGAAAATAAAGGATTTTATTCACACAAGGCGCATTTCCAAAATCACCTCTCCAAAGACCAGTTGCACAAGCACGATGAATTCACACAATTAAGCAATAAATCTTCCTCCCTCCATCCTCCGCTGAGTGTTTCCTGCTACCTCGTTCCTTTTATCTAATCCCCGGGAGTACTTCCAGTGATATGATGCTGCAGCTCCGAAGCACTTCCAGGTGAGGTTGGATCGCTATGGATTAGGGACTCCCAAATCCTGCAGCTTCCCTTGGTGGCCCATACAGGACCCAACACTACTGTACCCCGGGACTACAATTCCCAGCATGCCTTGTGGACACCCATGCGGGGATCTGAGCCTGGGCTCATTGTCATCTAACGTCCTGAGGGAGTCAAAACCCTGTGTAAGCTGTTTTTCCCTGTAATTCCATCACGAGGGCATCCCGACAAGATGAAGACACCAGCTATTGTTCACAATGGCCAGAACAATCTGTATAGTTGCCATTGTGTCGTCAAGTCAATGTGGACCGACATCTAACACTAACCCTAACTTCACAGGGTCCTCCAGCTCACTCTCCCCCAAGTCTCGACATGGTTTTCACACGAAGTCTAAATTAATAAGATCAACAGGGAGAATTTAATATTCTTCTTCTTCTTTCGACTACTCCCATTAGGGGTCGCCACAGCGGATCATCTTCTTCCATATCTTCCTGTCCTCTGCATCTTGTTCGGTTACACCCATCACCTGCATGTCCTCTCTCACCACATCCATAACCCTTCTCTTTTCCTCTTCCCTGGCAGCTCTATCCTTAGCATCCTTCTCCCAATATACCCAGCATCTCACCTCTGCACATGTCCAAACCAATGCAGTCTCTCCTCTCTGACTTTGTCTCCAAGCCGTCCAACCTGAGTTGACCCTCTAATGTCCTCATTTCCAATCTTGTCCATCCTCGTCACACCCAATGCAAATCTTAGTATCTTTAACTCTGCCAACTCCAGCTCTGTCTCCTGTGCCACCGTCTCCAGCCCATATAACCCAGCTGGTCTCACTACCGTCCTGTAGACCTTCCCTTTCACTCTTGCTGATACCCGTCTGTCACAAATCACTCCTGACACTCTTCTCCACCCACTCCACTCTGCCTGCCCTCTCTTCTTCACCTCTCTTCCACAATCCCCGTTACTCTGTACTGTTGATCCCAAGTATTTAAACTCATCCACCTTCGCCAACTCTACTCCCTCATCCTCACCATTCGATTGACCCACCTCATGTATTCTGTCTTGGTGTTCCTACTGACCTTCATTCCTCTCCTCTCTAGAGCAGATCTCCACCTCTCCAGGGTCTCCTCAACCTGCTCCCTACTCATACTACAATTCACAATGTCATCAGCAAACATCATAGTCCACCGGGACTCCTGTCTAATCTATAATAATAATATATAATGAGTTATATTAAACATAGATTATATAAATAAAACACTACAATAAATATAGAACGACAAGGTGGCACAGTGGCAGCTGTGCAGCCTCACAGTAAGCAGACCAGGGTTCACATTTTGGCCCTGTGATGGTGAGGGTTGGCTCC
This sequence comes from Polypterus senegalus, assembly GCF_016835505.1. Taxonomy (NCBI): domain Eukaryota; kingdom Metazoa; phylum Chordata; class Cladistia; order Polypteriformes; family Polypteridae; genus Polypterus; species Polypterus senegalus. The sequence goes on from NC_053171.1 coordinate 12,596,830, forward strand.
ACATTCCCTGTCGCGTTCAGGGTGCTTCTTGAACCTATATGTGTCAATAGTCATCACCGAGATGAGCCACGCAAATGAGGCCACACTTACTGTACATGCAATAAGGGGTAAGTGAAACTAGTGCTCAGTGCTTTTATATAAAACCATACAAAAAACAAACAGTGTTCAGAATTGCGTAGTGTGTCAGATATTCCATAAATAAATAATCCAATGAAAGAAGTCCTTGTGCAAGTGGTGGTTGAAAATCAAGTTCATAAAATTGATGTTAAAATCGTAAGGCAGGAAACTTTTCTTAAAATCTCAGTCTCTGGTGCATCCATTTAATGACCCCTTTGCTTCAACAGGCACAGCCAACCTTTTTCCACAGGCTTGTGTCCCTGCTGTCCATGATTCCCACCCAGCAGGACTCCCAATCTGAGCCTCATCTCGCCCCGTCCATCTCCCGCTGCCTCTCACCAGCCTTACACACATGCCCCTACGAGCGAGTATCGGGCCACTCCGGGTCCCCAGCGTTATACTCAGTCAGGTGGCCCTCTTCAGCCCTCGAGTATCAGCCTTAAGCTCCTGTGAGGGGGCTCTCCTCCCAGCTGCATGCCTCCTCTCCTCCACATCCTGGCATCTTCCGATCCTGTCTATTTTTTTTCTAACCTCCATCTCTCCTTCTCTGTTCTTTCCTATCTACCGTGGAGGCTCCTCTTACTCTCGGCCTTCCTAATTGGGCACAGGTGTGTTGCGCCGCTCCCTCCGAGGCAATAATGAGGAACCTGGCTGACGCTTGCATTGGCACATGTATACGCAATCAGCTAGGCAAAACAGCTGTCCCTGGAGCGAAGCACATTCTCATGCCTAGTTGGAGTCTTTTCACATTTCACTCATCACAGTGTCTTCTTGCATGGAGTTTTCATGTTCTCCCCGTGTCTTAGTGGGGCTCCTCTGGGTGCTCTGATTTCCTCCCACAGTTCAAAGGCAAGCAGGTTAGGTGACTTGGCAACACTAAATTGTGTGTGTGTGTGTGTTTGTGTTCAGCCCTGTGATGGACTGGCACCCTGTCCTGGGTTTATACCTGCCTTGTGCCCTGTGGTAGCCGGGATAGGCTACAGCAGACCCCCATAACCCTGTTCACGACCAAGAGGGTCAGAAAATGACTGACTGACCAGAGCAGCATGGTGGAGTAGTGACCACTGCATGGAGTTGGCAGGTATACAGAGTGACATTCTAATCCCCCATTGTGTTTGTCTCTAAACAGAAAACTAATGACCATTTCTTTCTTTTTCTTTCTCCCCCCTTCTACATTTCCGCAGAGCCCACTTGGCTGCAGTACAAGCTGTTTCCCAAACGAGTCGTATCAGAAATTCCTGCCTGCTGACCGCTACTCAAGCCATTCCCATGATCCTCTGCACCATCCTTGATTCTTGAACTGTCACAGGGCTGAAGGCGCCAAACAGGAGGAAGCGTCTGGACGGCTTCAAGGTCTCATTACCGATGTTCTGCACTTCTTTGGATGTACAGCACAACACGCTGTTTGACATCCTTTGGCATGCTTGTTTGCAATCGAAAGCTCTGGATGTGGACCCCTGTAAAGACCGGGACGTCCCAGTGGTGGCACTTGCTTTATCTAGGTCATTTTGAAGCTCTGTCTACCTTATAAACAAACAAGAGGGGTGTTCTTTGACTTGCAGGGGCCGGGGCTTTCTTACTGGCCTTGGTGCCCCCGTGGATGCTGGGTACATTAGGTGCTGTGCTGCTAAACACGTTTCACAGGCACATGTGTGGCTGTAAGCATTTGGATTTTACTCCTGCTCTTACCATGAAATCAATCATACCTACAAATTCAATAAAAAAAAGTATATGAATCTACAGACTCTGAGAAGTTCATCAGCTTTTGCTCTACTTACAGTCCTAAAATACGAGGGTGAAACAAAAACTAAAGACATTTTGAAAATTACACAGTAACCGCAAAGAATAGAAGCTGACACAGTACAGCAAGTTTGCAATGGCTTATGGGTAGTGTGAACATGCACAGTGCAGCACCATTAGTCTACTTGAAGCCGAGATCAAATGAACACAGACGCTCCGCTGCAAGATTGCCCCATTGTTGAACAACGTGCAGTAGTGACAGGAGTGAAATCTGCTAAGAATTTGTGCCCATTCAGCCATTTGTGAGGTCAGGTAGTGATGATGGACGAGAAGACCCGTCTCACAGTCATCACAGTAGGGTTGACCTCAGGGCTCTGTGCAGGCAACTCAGGTTCATCATGTGCTTATGGGCCAGGCTTTATGCACAGGGGCACAAAACACAAAAGGTCCTTCCCCAAACTGTTGCCACAATGTTGTAAGTGCAAAATTGTCTAAAATGTCTTTCTATTCTGCAGCATTAACAGGACCCTTGACTGGAACCAAGGGACCAAACCCAGACCCTGCCATTATCCCTCCTCCACCAACCTTTACAAAAGATACTAGGTAGACCAGACAGTAGTGTTTGCCTGGCACCTGCCAAACCCAAATTCATCTATCAGACTGCCAGGTAGTGAACCGGGATTCTTCACTCCAGACAACACATTTCCACTGCTGCAGAGTCCAAAGGTGGCCTGCCTGCTTTACACCACTCCAGCTGGCACTTGGCATGGGGCATAAAGATCTCAGGTTTGTGTGCAGATGCTCAGCCATGGAAACCCATGAAGCTCAAAATGCCCAGTTCTGGTGCTGATGTTGCTTCCAGAGACAGTTTGAAACTCTGCTGTAAGTGATGCCACAGAGGTCAGGAGATTTTTAAGTGCTTCAACACTCATTGGCCACGCTTAATGTGTTTGCGTGGTCCACCACTTTCTGGCTGAGCTGCTGTTTCTCTGCAACTCTTCCACTTCACAATAGCAGCACTTACAGTTGACCAGGCAGATCCTGCAGAACAGAAATTTCACCTACTGACTTGAGGCAAAGGTGGCAGCAAATGACAGCACCACGTGTAAAGTCACTGAGCTCTTCAGTACGACCCATTCTGTCTGTCAATGGAGACTGCATGGCTAAACAATAAAACATCTGAACTCAAGCAGCTGGGGAACTATCCACATATCTTTAGCCGTATAATTCTGCTTTATTTACCTGGTGTGGCCTGTAGGGGGCATCTAAGTACCCTAAACCCCCCTGACACGACTTCACCAGGCAGTCCTGGATTGAATATAAGGTGTTTATTCAACAGCAGGCCCGGCCTTAGGCATAGGCGAAGTAGGCGACCGCCTAGGGCCCCGGCGTCCGGGGGGCCCCGGATCGACGGCGGCCAGGCCCCCGGCCCGCCCCTCCCCTCGCATGTTTAAATCATGTGGGCCAGTGGGGGCGTGTCCGCGTGGGCGGCTGTCTATAAAAGCGAAGAAGTCAAGATCTCATAAATCCTACCACCTCGCAGCTAACTACTCCGGGCGAAAAAGGGACGCAGGGTGATGACCTCGTAACATTACAAGAAAACGTCTTCTTGGTCTAATTTTCACGCATTTCGCAGAGCTTCCAGGGGGGCACCGCCCCCCTCAGGGGGCCCCTGGACCCCCCTTTCGCCTAGGGCCCCATAATACCTAAGACCGGGCCTGTCAACAGCACCGTCACAAGGCTCCCAGTTTCCTTACTTCAGTATATGCAAGAGCATTAAGTTTCTCCTCCTTCATCTCCCATGAAGTCTCATCCACATAGTCCTGATTCTGACCCCAAGTTGAGTGGTGGGCTTGGTTTTAACTCCAGACTCAGGACTATTTCCCGTGCTCAATCTATTACCCCGGAAAGCACTTCTGGGTCTGGCAGGACCCCAAAGGTCCTTGTGCCGTCAGTATTCTGGAGGTCCCCCTTGGTGGCCCTTGCAGAAACCGGCAAGACAGATTCTTGGGATCACAACTCCCATGCTGCTCTATGAGTGTCCATACTGAGGTCCTCCAGACAGGATGCTGCCATCCTGTTTAAAGAGGGACATACTGCCCATAGTAGGCCGTTGCCCACTGTGCAACCAATCCTCAGTCCATCCCGGGTGTTGCTCTGTGGTTCCTAGGATGCCAAACCTGGAGTTACTGCTGCTTCAGCCTCTTCCTATAGCCTTGTCCTATCATAGCCGGAGAATATCACTGCTCCCAGGTAAGGGAGCAGGACCCACCTCGGCAGGGACCCACTTGTTGGTCCCTCACACCAGTTATTCACAGGAGCCTCATTTCTAAAATGCAATGCAAACCCTTATTTCAGTTAGAGAAACCTGACCAACAGACATAGATTTCTGCACAAGTAACTCAGCTATTTGGCCATGGGAAACTTAACTAAGTTACACTTAAGAACTTTGTAGTCTGCGCATGTCCGCTGCACTCTGATCACCTGCTTAGCTTTGAACACGTTTTCAGCAGCCACAGGAAGAAGACAAAATTCCTGAGGCAAATGCTCCACCAATTGCAATAATTCCTTTTAATTGGCTTTTAAACAGGACTAATTAAGGATATGATAAGTGAGTTGACTAAGAGGACACTGAAGGAATGGCTGGTGAACATGGGGCTTTGTCGTAATATGTGAATAAAAAATTAAAACTTAGTAATTTAAAGCAGTAATAACTATTAGGAACACTAGTAATGATTGTATTTTAAGATTAGTATAATGGTATCTTAATAAAAAAAGGATCAATTTCTATGCCCAAACTTTTAAATGCTAGTCTTCTGGGCCAGCAGCAGGAACGCCTATAAAAACAGACATCCTGCAGTTCTGCAAACAGAATTCCATCTAGCATGGCAATGGTGAGCAATCCTTTTAAGTAGAGCAACTCACCTAAAAGCACCATGAAAAGAGCAAAAGGGAGTCTATTATGGCACTTGCCATTGGTGTCAGCAGTGGGATGAAAAGAAGACCTGCCTTTACGATTTAGCAATTGGCGAGTGCAGCAAAGGCTGCAATAGTCCTGTTTGGCTCTTCTGTGGAGTCGCAGGAGCGTCTTGAGGTTGAGATCTGGGATCTGGAGTACTGTTTGCATCATCAGTACATGGTGGAAGACAGTTGAGAGACTGCTATATCTGCAGATCCACCACCACTTATCCATCTGCTAAGGTGCATTGGACCGTGGATAGCAGGGGAGCTTTGGTGTCATGGAGCTGGCAGACTGAGTTGCCACTTACCCCCAGGTGACTTGTGTGAAGCAGGGCTGGTGGTAAAACTGTGCATGCAAATGATGAGGCACATCGCAGAAGGGTTACAGAGTGGCAATGGAGGGAGCATATCAAAGCTGGGATCCAGGGCTGAAATGGAGTTTGCAGTGAAGAAAATGACGCACACGTGCAGGTTCACATTAGGAGGATCACCTGCTCACTTGTAATTGACAGATCACAACACCGAAGTGCAGTGTTAAACACCTCTGATGCACCGCAGGACAGCACAACACTCAGCATCCATGCTGAACCATCCGACGGCAAGGTGCTCAACATCCATGCCAATGAGCTCTTGCCACCGGCTGCACAACCAAAGCGAAAATAAAGATCATCTTGGTGGTTTGAAGAATTGTGCGCCATTTCGAGAAGTTGGAAGTGGTCACTGGGGAAGGCAACTTCAAAGTGAGGGCTACTTAATGACTCTGACAAGTTGGGATGAATCACCCACAGCATGAGCTGGCATTCCATCACCAGTGGCAGGAGTGCCTGTAAAAACGGCAAACTTGTAGTGCTGGAAACAGAATTCAATTTAGTGCAGCAATGGCGAGCTTTCATTTTTAAGGATAGTGAGCAACCTAAAAGAGCTGTGTAAAGCGCAAAAGGGAATATACAGTATATACAGAGAGAGAATGTCACCATCATGAAAAGGCATACGTTTAGCTGGTGGTTTAAATAGATATCTATAGAAACCGAGCTACAGTTTTAGGAATAGTTTACATGTAACAGTCTTAACTTACATTGTAAATAAAAAATAAAGCTTACTAATAAAACTTACTTTCTGAAATGACACCCCTCAAGAGACAGTCTTATAAACAGACATTTCTATAACTTGACATTCTCAACTTGCGAATTTGAGGTCCTAAATACTTTGCTATACCCAGTTCAGTCTCCAGGTTTCAATTTACAGGTCTGGCAGTGAAGATTCCTAACAAAGCAAAGGGGTGGTGGGGAGCCATTTACAACTTCGCCTAGGACAGCAAAACTCTTAGAATCGGCTCTGCTCTGAATGATAGCTATATTTGATATACAAAGTCTTTAGAAGCTACCTCCAAATGTATACTTTTTAACATTTAACATTATTATTATTATTATTAGTGGTGGTGGTAGTAATAGTATTTCTCTGAAAGATACAGAAATTTTATTCATCGGGACATTAAAGCTTACTGGACGATTTTTTGGCTATTCTTCTTCCAAGGCGCCAAGTGTCAGGTAACAGCCATTGGCCTCCTTAACGCGTGGTGGCGCTGGTTGAGCAATGCATCACGCGGGTTGTGTAGGGAGCGCGCAGAATCCACGATGCTCCTCTCTTCAGTGTCAACCTCGTCGGCGGCGCGCGGAGGGTTTTGTTTCCACCGGCGGCGGCGCGAGCGAGCTGAGCGTGTTGGGCCTTTTCGAGACGTCGCGGAGGAAGACAAAACGCTGCGAGTTACGGAGGGAAACGTGAAGTAACCAAGCAAACCAAAAAATAAGAGAAGAATAATAAAAGATAAGGCCGAGTATCTTGGACTGAAAGAAAGAATAAATTTGGGCAGGGTACGGGCGTGGAACACGCACTTTGAGTTATCGGCGGCTTGCACTTTTACACATTTATTTTAATTGGTGCAGCACGATTCGCGGCCGCCAGGGCCAAGATGTCGGATTTCGACGAGTTTGAACGGCAACTGAACGAGAACAAACAAGGTGAGCAAACTGGGACGACGAAAAGGAAGGGACAGTAGTGATAAAAAATGGCCGGGTTAAGTGTGGTTTTGGCAGTGTGGGGTAGATGCCTGGGCCTCGAGTACGGATTATCCGCACGGGGTGTTGCTCTTTTTGCTTAGGCCATGCTGGTGCTCCGTACTCACCTCGGGTACAATGGCTGTAGCATTCTAAGCGCATCGGTTCATCAGAAGCGACACCGTGACGGTATGCATGACCAAAAACCCGAAGGAATACTGTTTTTTAAGGGTCTTGAGTATCGGCTGTAGCCATAAATGCCGTGCACGTGGGATTCTGTGCGGTTTTATTCGTTAAACGGTTCTCGGGCCTGCTCTGGAGGCTTGCGCGGCGCTCCCCGCCATATACAATGCGCGTCATTTCAAACCAGGACTCGTCAATCGAGTTCGTAGAGCAGGGACTGGACCTTTAAAGGGTACCATCACGGCACCTGTGCATTATTTTTTTAATGCATTCTCGTGTTTAAGTCAGAAACCGTCAGGATTAGCCCATCCAGCTTTATTTCCGCATAATGGCCAAATCTGCATTATTCTCGAGCGCTTTTCACCAAGCGGGAAGTTGCCGTGGCTTACAGGGTCGGGGGCGGCGGGAGTTTTGCTTTTATTTGTTTAGCTGGCGACCTAAATGTAGGAAGATCTCTATTAGTTGAGTCCTTTAGTTAATGTAATAAAATGAGAGATTTGTTTTTCTCTTTGCCCTCGCGTTCTGTTAAACCTTAAAAATTAAAATGAGAACTCATTGTTGCTCAGATGTTAATGTTTCACGTTATATTAATTATTGGAAGTACTATTATCCTGAAAATTTTTAAATGAAAACCTTTTTGAAGAATGAACCACATGTAAAACCTCCCCCAAACCCCCAGCGGGGCATCCGAGACTCAGTCCCGGGGTTGCACTGTCGCTGCGGGTTTTCACTCCAACCAGTTTCACAAATAAATGATTCAGCCTTAATTGTAAATGATCCATTTGTTTAGCTAGTCGTTTTCTCATCTTGTTTTGCGTCCAGAAGTATATGCTACTATATTTACATGCAAAACAAATTAAGAAGTTTTTACTTTTTTTTATGCATGTACATGTTCCTTTTATCATACTCTTTTTAATTAACCTTCGCTTGTGGAGTTTACTGTCTTAATTGTATCCAGATACTGATGATTAGTGATGAGCAGTAAAGACACCAGTGCAAATGACTCGGAATACTAAAAGCAAGCAGCCACTTCAGTATGAATTTCACTTTATAGTGCTATATACTGTATAAGATGAAGGGCTAATATTTTTTCACTGGAGGTCCTTACTCTTAAATATGCTAGATACAATTGCCCACAAGGAAAACATGCTGCGGGTGATTTCATGCTTTTCCTAGTTACTGACCTTAGCTTTGATTTAATGGTCATTGGAAAACCCACTTTCCCAGGAAACTGTATTCTTCTGAATTTAAATAATGGGAATTTGGGGTGAAAGTATTTCATCCTGTAGCACATTCTGTAAAAGTGGTAGCTTCAGTCACATTTGAATTTAATGGTTTATTAGATCGAGCTTTATTTGTCCCCAGGGGAAGTCGGGTGCATTTAACTTTGAATATATTTATACATACTATGCCAGAATGACTAAAAATAAAGACTTCAAAAAAGTTAAAGTGAGGCACTATATGTACAGGTATATTGCCACTGGTATGAAGGAGCCTCTGTGCTGAATAACTCATTGGCTGAAAGTCCTCAGTTTTGGAGTACCAGAGAGAGGATGTGCTGCATTCTTCATAGTGATGCTCAGTTTTGTTTTCATTCTCTCCTCCTTTGCTTACTTCCAGTAGGTCTGGAGTATATTCTAAAATTGAGCTTACTCTTTTAATTAGTTGATTTGGTGGGTCTCTGTTGAGGTGATGTTACCAGCCCAGCACACCACAATGTAGAGAATTGCACATGGCCATCACAAGAGTTGTAGGAGATGTGAAAGATATCACTACTCGCATTAAAGAAATGCAGTCTCCTAAGAGAGTCTGCTTTGCCTTTTCTTCTATTCTTTGTTTCGAGACAAAGACAGCCTGTCATTTATGTGGACCCTCAAGTACTTGTAGCAATGCACCACTCCTACATCCACTTCCTGAATAGTGACTGGGTGTAGAGTCTCTTTGGTGCAGCAAAAGATGCTAATGTAAAGACCATTCTCAACCTCATTCATTTGTCAAGTTTTCTTCAGTACCGTCACTCCCTGGAGTCTTTTGGTTTCCTCTCTATGTACATGCTGATGATTCTGGAAGTACTGTTTAATATTTTAGGGGAAAAAAGCATTTATTTTGCACATTTTGAGAAAGTGATTGGATAACAGACATGTAGATTATATGAGACAGGTAATGCAAGATGTTTTTTCAATAGATGTTGTGCAGCATTGGTCACTATCGACGTATATTATGTCACTTATTTTTCAGCATGAATGCATAAAAAAAAATAAAAAAATTGGGCTATCATTACAAAATACATAAGACAAATAACTTACACCAAAGATCATTGTTGGGTTGAGTATTCCTTTAAGGAGCAAAATCCACAGAAATAAGGTGTGTTGAACTAATAACGGTCAAATAAATTGAAGTGTTTAAAACTACAACAAAGAAAACGCATTTCCTCTAAAAGCAAATACATTAGAGCACTTTCATGAATGCAAAATAAGAAACGGACGTTGGAAGGGCAGCTAAACAATTAGATCAATGAGACATAAGCGACTGGTTTCTGATACCGGTTGGAATGAAAGTCTGTAGCCACTGTGATATTACAGAAGTGAACTTCACAGTCTCCCTGATCTCTACGGGATTCTAGTTTTAAAATATACCAACCTCTTCCTATTTGTATTTTACTTTGAGTTAGATTTTCTTTCCGATCAGTTAATTTATAATCTGCTTTAGCACTTCATACATTCCAGTTTAATTTGCTGCCTCTATGGTCCAGAGTGATTTACATATCCCAAGTGAATAGATTTGTTTCCGTATTTTGATATTTGGAGCATTATCTAGGGCAACATGGTGGAACAATAATTAGTGCTGCTTCTTCACAGTATCGCAAGATTTTTATTTGCATCCAGGCATGAGAATTATTTGTGTGGCATGTGTGTCTTTTGAGGTTTTCTTCCTTGTTTTCCTCCCAAATTCCAATGATGTGCATTTGAGGTTCGTTAATGAGATTTGGGTGTGTTTGTGGTTGTGCCCCTAAGTTGAACTAATGCCATGTCCAAGATTGATGTATAAAATCATAAAGCAGTGATTTACATTAAAGAAAAAATGTGTTTCTGAGTGAAAACGTAATCTCAAATTGTATTTCTTTAACCAGGGATATATGTGTTTGTGTCCTGGTTGTGTTATGGGTTAATAGCTGTGTAGCTGATTTAAAATAAGATTTAAATTTCAAGTCAGTATTCTGATTGTATGTTAGCTAGAGTCTCTTGTCTAGGGATGGAATTCAACATGGAAGATCTTGCATAAAGTCAAGTCTATTCTTGAGCTAACTTGCTTCCTAGAAACAGGTTTAGGGAATCTTGGCGTTTATGAATTGTATCTTCCCTGAAAGAATACTTGCACCGTGTTGCTTTCCCCTGGCACCAGAACAAGGCAGCAGATAGTTTTGTTTCCATTAGTTTCTTTTCTTTGAAGAATGTTGCAGCCAAACATGAACTTTTACAGCTTGATTGGTTCTTGCTTCATATGTAGAAGTCCATTTTAACCTAGGAACCCTGATTTCGGCCAGTGTTATCGTGCAAAGCTTTACTCTTGGGCATTCTTGCTGTACAAGTCAAAGTGCCCATTTCTTTTTATTTTTTATTTTTTTGTGAAGTGGAATAATAAATGTAATGAAGTTTAGGATCTTATTGAGGATGTTAAATGTGACTTCAAAAAATCATGGTGATTTCTTCATCTTTTGACTGTTCCCGTTACGGGTTACCACAATGGATCATCTTCTTTATCTTACTGTCCTCTACATCCAGCTCTGTTACACCCACCACCTTCATGGCCTGTCTTACCACATCCATAAACCTTTGCTTAGGCCTTCTTCTTTTCCTCTTACGTGGCAGCACCATCCTTAACATCCTTTCCCCAATATACCCAGCATCTCTCCTTTGCACATGTCCAAACCAAAACAATCTCACCTCTCTGACTTTGTCTCCCAGCTGTCCAACCTGAGCAAGGAGCTAAATCAAAAAAGCTAGGTAAAATGGACATCCTGTGAAATATAAAATAAATAAGAGTAATTTAAATAAAAAAGCTTTGAAAAAATACACTATATAATAATCTGTTTACCATAAAATAAACGATAAGTAAATGTCGGGCCCAATGTTTGGCATGCTAGTTAACATTGCTGCCTGTTTTATTTTTATATATATATATATATATATATATATACACACTGCTCAAAAAAATTAAAGGAACACTTTTTAATCAGAGTATAGCATCAAGTCAATGAAACTTCTTGGATATTGATTTGGTCCGTTAAGTAGCAGAGGGGGTTGTTAATCAGTTTCAGCTGCTTTGCTGTTAATGAAATTAACAACAGGTGCACTAGAGGGGCAACAATGAGATGACCCCCAAAACAGGAATTGTTTAACAGGTGGAGGCCACAATTTTTCCCCTCCTCATCTTTTCTGAATGTTTTTTTCACTAGTTTTGCATTTCGCTATGGTCAGTGTAACTACTGGTAGCATGAGGCGAAACCTGGACCCTACAGAGGTTGCACAGGAAATCCAACTTCTCCAGGATGGCACATCAATGTGTGTCATTGCCAGAAGGTTTGCAGTGTCTCCCAGCACTGTCTCAAGGGCATGGAGGAGATTCCAGGAGACAGGCAGTTAGTCTAGGAGAGCTAGACAGGCAGTTAGTCTAGGAGAGCTGGACAGGACCATAGGAGGTCCTTAACCCATCAGCAGGACTGGTATCTGCTCCTTTGGACAAGGACAAACAGGATGAGCATTTCCAGAGCTCTACAAAATGACCTCCAGCAGGCCACTGCTGTGAATGTCTCTGACCAAACAATCAGAAACAGACTTCTTGAGGGTGTTCTGAGGGCCCAACGTCCTCTAGTGGGCCCTGTGCTCACAACCCAGCGCAGTGGAGCTCGATCGGCATTTACCATAGAATACCAGAATTGTCAGGTCCACCAATGGCACCCTGTGTTTTTCACAGATTAGAGCATGTTCACCCTGAGCACATATAACAGACGTTGAAGCGTCTGCAGAAGCCATGGAGAATGTTATGCTTTCTGTAACATCATTCGGCATGACCAGTTTGGTGGTGGGTCAGTGATGGTCTGGGGAGGCATATCCATGGAGGGACGCACAGACTTCTACAAGCTAGACAGACACCTTGACTGCCATTAGGTATCAGGATGAAATCCTTGGACCCATTGTCAGACCCTACGCTGGTGCAGTAGGTCCTGGTTTCCTCCTAATGCACGACAATGCCCGGCCTCATGTGGCAAGAGTATGCAGGCAGTACCTGGAGGATGAAGGAATTGAAACAATTGAATGGCCTTCACAATCCCCTGACTTAAACCCAATAGAACATCTGTGGGACATTGTTTCGGTCCATTAGGCACCGCCAGGTTGCTCCTCAGACTGTACAACAGCTCAGGGATGCCCTCATACAGATCTGGGAGGAAATGCCACAAGACACCATCCGTCGTCTCATTAGGAGCATGCCCGACGTTGTCAAGCGTGCATACAAGCTCGTGGGGGCCACACAAGATACTGAAAAGCATTTTGGGTAGCAGAAATTAAGTTTTTGAAAAATGGACTAGCCTGTCACATCTTCATTTCACTCTGATTTTAGGGTGTCTACACAATTGAGCCCTCTGTAGGCAGAAAACTTTTATTTCCATTAAAAGACTTGGCATCCTTTTGTTCCTAAGACATTGCCCTGTCGTTATTTGTATAGATATCCAACTTCATATTGAGATCTGATGTATCTAATGTGTTTCTTTAAAGTGTTCCTTTAATTTTTGTGAATATATATATATATATATATATATGCAATTGTATTTATTTATTTATAAATACAATTGCACATTCTGTCTGAATTTACATGGGGTTTTCTCTTGGTAGTATTTTTGTCTTTTTTTTAAATACATCCTAAAGATGTTTGTTTGATTCCTACCTCATGTATATTTTTACTGGCATAGCCTCCAGACCTAGGGATCTGGAACAGAATTGAGCAGTTTTAAGAATTTTATGTTACGGTCATTACTGTCGCGTGCATAGTGAAATGCTTACTTGAGTGTAGTTAATATGTAAATAGCTGTAATTCAGCAAAATGCACATTCTGTCCATTCTACAATTATTAGTACCTCTGGCAAAAATGTGCAAAGAGTTGTTAAAAAAAATACCCTTTTGGTGAATTACCTTAATCTTGCACTGCAAAAAATGAGTACAGTGATCCCCCGCTATATCGCTGTTCAGGTATTGCGACCCTGCTACATTGTGGATTTATTAATACTATTATTATTACTAGGGGGCTCCACCCCCTGCTCGCTTCGCTCGCCCACCCCCGGGTTTGGTTTACTGGATAAACAATTTTAAAGAGATTATTTTCATGGGAATTGTTACATATGCATTATTTTCATTTTTACTTTAAAACTTTTGTAAAAACAATATTTGTCCTTTATTTCCTGCCCCGGACGTGGTTAAATCTTTCTTGTGACTCTTATAACGCTGCTTGTGTTGTGAGGGGGTGGTGGGTCTGAACTCGCGCTAAAGAGATGCGATTGGTTCAGCTGGTGTCTTGCTGCTGCTGGCCAGCTGCGTTGTGCTTGTCATGCTTTGCGTCAGTCACTTAAAAGCCTGTAAAGCACCTGTCCTTTTGCCACTTCACATCTCTGCCGCTTGCTTTGTGAAGGGGGGGGGAGCTGCACGCATGCTAAGCAGAAGTGGACGGATCAGCTACTGGCTTTGTGCTTCTTCTGCCAAGATGCCTGTTCTGCTTGTTGCTCTGTGTGTTCTGAAGGAGAAGGAGGAGTGTGTGTGCTGGGGGGCATTGGGGGCTGAACGCATGCTAAGGAGAAGTGCTCAGATCATCTGCTGGCAAACTGCGTGTCCTGCTTGTCGTTGCTGGGAGCACCTGAAGTTTGTCTTCCAAAATCATTCCAACAACTGCTAGGCTAAATGTCAGTGAACTTGTTTAAATTTTTTTTGTAAGTAGGTCATGACGTGCAATAGTCAACGTCTCATGGGTTTTGCTTCCTAAGGGTGTAATGTCTAGTCTTGCGTGTCATCAAAGTGTGTGTCTGAGATGATCTGGTCTTGATTGCTTTGCTCAACTTCGCTCTAAGAGTCAATCATTTAAAATCGTGTACAGCAGCTGTTCTTCTGTCTCACTGCATTGTCTTGCATGATGTTAAAAATGTTTATAGAGCGATGTTACTCATATCCTTAGCCCGACATCCACATATCATCATATGTGTTTACAAAGTGTGTTTTAATAAGTTTAAAACGTGTGGCATGGTTATTTTAAGGCTTAAACTATTAAAAAAAAAAATGTTTATATGTTCTTTCTATATCGCAGATTTTCACCAATCGCTGATGGGTCTGGAACGTAACTTCCGCGCTAGGCGGGGATCACTGTGTTCCATCCTTTACTTGAAGTACTTAGATGGGAGGCCATCTACGAAACGTTTGGGTTGCTGCTGGAAGAGGTGTTGGTGAGGCCAGCAGGGTGCATCCCAGTGCCCCTCAGTGCACTGATGGGGTCATTGTGCTGTAATAATGGCGTCGTCCTTCAGATGAAATGTAAAACTAATGTCCTGACCCATAGTAGTCATGAAAGATCCCTGGGCATCCTCCTTAAAGAGTAGGATGTATCCCGATATCCTGGCTAAATTGTCCACCACAGACTAGTTATTATGGTTCCCTAATCACCTCCTCTCTGTAACTGGCTATGTCTCCCATCACTTCTCCACCTAACAGCTCATGTGTGGAGAGTGTACTGACGTTAAAATGGCTGCCGCCACATCATCCAGGTGCTGTACATTAGTGGTGATTGAAATGGCTCCCCATTTACTGAACCATTTTGAGTAGTTGGAAAGGTGCTATATAAATGTAAACAATTATTAAAATCTGTGAAAAAAATTATACTACATCAAGAAATTATTTTTAACAAAACATATGCCACCTTTATACATATAACCTTAGGAGTTATTTTAAACAAGTGTAACTGAAGCATGTTTTTGCATTTATGTCTGACTTAAGTTGATGAGTGTTTAGAAACTTTAAAGCAATAATCCATGACTTTGTTTCACTGAGGGCCAAATTCCATTATTCATTCATAAGAGATCACACAATTCAAATGAGAGAACATTGTGTGGATCTTCATAAGTTCGGGGATGGCTATGCAAAAATTTGTACTTGCCTGAAAATGTCCATATCTACAGTTAGGGGGATAATTTAAAAGTTTGTCTCAACTAGAACTGTTACCACACACACACACACGAGGAACAGGAACGTAAGAGAGTAAAAAAAAATCCACATGGATTACTGTTGGAGAAATACAGAAAAAGTATCAAAAGATGTGGATTCTCCACTGCCAAAAATGGTGGATTTACTGTGATGTTATGGGGTTGTTTTTTCTCCAAATGCCTCTGGGAACCTTACTTATTGGGGTGCATGGCATCATGGCCCCATGAAACATCAGAAGATTTTAATTTCAGATCTAGCTACCTCTGCCAAGAAACTCAAACGTGGTTGTCATTGTATCTTCTAGCAGCACGGTGATCCACAACACATGTCCACATCAACACAAAATGATTAAAGGAACATGAAACCAAGCTTCTGCCGTGGCCATGTCAGTCCCCACACCAATTAAAAAAAAAATAAAAAATAAAGAAATCGTTGAAAACCTGTGGGGTGAAGAGGAGAGGGCACAAGAGAGGGCCCTGGACCCTGGATGATATGGAGTGTTTGTAAAGATAAATGGTCTGCTTCTTTGCTCTATATTCTTCCTGCTTTAAGACATTATAGGAGAAGACCCCATGATGCTTCATTGGCCCCATTGGTTTGGGGGTGGGTGGGTTTGGTCGTACAAAGTATTAACTGCAGGAGTGCCAATAATCATGGCGTGTCATTTTGTTAAATTATTTCTTGAGTAGTTTTTCTTAGAATACATTTACGTAAGTAGAAGCTTGGGTTTCTTTTTTTCCAGTATGAGATTGATATTTCAGCAACAGTTGATTAATATATTTTTATATAGCTTTTTTTTTTACTGCTCTGTACTGAGGTACCAATCATTGTGGAGGACATCTGCATTTCACAAGGCCCGAGAGGTGAATGTTCCGTGATTAATATTCCATGATTAATATTGCAGGGATATGCAACAGATACCATCCCTACTCTTCAACATCACTTTTTTCCAGTTTTACTTAGAAATTTGTTTTTATACTAGTTGTAAACCAATATATATTTTTAAATTTTTAACATGATTTATTATGTGCTTATACTGTTAGTGTTATTCATTTAAGTGAATGCCTAAACCAAAATATGTTGTTACTTGAGAAAAAGTGTTGACAGTTTCTTCAGCATTTAAAATACCACACATTTACATAAGCAACCCTTTTAAAGGTGTTTAAGAACAGAAACTGAACGTAGCAATCATTCCCCAACATGACCCAACATAGGACAGCCATTATAAAATGTAGTGACCTTCTGCCTGGAGGTCACTTGAAAAGTTCCACAAGTCTTCAAAACCATATTTACTAGCCAACCCGCGGCGTACGATACGCATAATCAGGCCGTTTTTTAATGATTTTTAAGCACAGGGAGAAAATTAACATTTGAAAAATCGGTAATGTAATAAATCAGCAGGAAAAGCAACATTGTAACAATGCACGGAACGAACCAACACACAGTCTGTGACTGAAAACTGGTGGACCGCCATCGCTCATGTGCCCACCTCCAACTCGTCGCTTGAGTCGTTGTCGTCTTTGCACAGTCCAGATGCACCTGTGACTCACGTAGACTTTCCGTGTTCCTGCAGGAGCATCTAAGAAGACGCATGTTTGTCGTGGATGCAAATTGCTGTATGTAGCATGTAAAACAGTTTGCTATGGTGCACGCGGTCGTGCGTCGTAACCGAAAACTCAGTTTTTAAAGACTGCTTACTTCATTGTGTTCTAACCTCAGTTGTAAAGGATTGTTTTAAGGATCCCATGGGATACCCCTCACAAACCGTTTTACACGCTGCATATGGCGATTCACCTCCGCGAGAAACATGCCTCTATGAACAGTCAACGTGGCTCGGAGGTGCCAGGAGTTGGTGGGCGTGGCTCCTTCCTGCGTGCACCACAGGTGTCTGTCTTGTCGGCGGCTCAGTGTATCCACGCCCCTTCCAGCGTGCTTTCCATGGGTGTCTTGCTTTAGTGAATTATATATATAGATTATGCTGCCCAATAATATACCTCAGATTAACATGCACCACATAAAGTAATCTTTCTGAACTTAAAACGATGTTGTATTACAGCTTATTAACCTCAACATGAGCACTGGTATTCTGTTTACACTTTTTAAGTTGTAGTTATTGGGTTGTTCTTTCCTAAGTAAATGCTTTAGTTAATGTAGCGTTCTTGTGGCGCTCTACCTTATAGCCTGTTTTTTTCTATAGTACTCATGATTTAGTGTTTTCTACTCACTTGGAGGTCAGTCTACTTCAATTATAACTGATCGATGTTTGCCATTAGCCTACTATGAAACCTACCTTGAACATACTGGAAAAAAATGTGATGTTAATGGCAAGTTTAAAAAAACTCTCAGCACAGAGTTACTCAACTTAGCTAGTATCATACATGCCACATTCACAAAATCGCCTCCCCCTGTTTTCTGACCAACCTATTCTTGGTTAAGGTCAAAGGAGAGCTGCTGCCTGTCCCAGTTGTATTAGACATATGTTAGGTTACATTAAATATTTGTAAACATTCAGTCCTAGCCTTCACATGATTTTCCCTTTTTGGGAGTTAACAGCCTACGATTCAATATGGATTTTTGTGTTGGAGGCAGGTTTTTTTGGCTTTTCTGTATATGTAATTTTCTTGGCATGGTTCTCAATTGAATGTTATATTAGAAGAATGTTCCTTTTATCTTGCACAAATAAACGCACTTCAGTTATCCATAGTATACATAAATTCCATGCATTTCAATTAGCTTTTACTGGATCTTTAGCTTGGTGGGTCATGACCATCCCACCTTTTGCCTTTCTCACTCTATTATTTTGAAAATGTTTATAACATTGAATATACTCTACTATTCTCATCCATTATATTCACTACACCAAAAA
Organism: Polypterus senegalus; assembly: GCF_016835505.1. NCBI lineage: Eukaryota > Metazoa > Chordata > Cladistia > Polypteriformes > Polypteridae > Polypterus > Polypterus senegalus. Next base: position 12,614,988 of record NC_053171.1, read on the forward strand.
GGTGGTTTCTAAAAGAGATTGAACTAAAATATAAAAGAATGAAGTAACACATGCTTTAGAATGCAATAGTGATATAGGCTAATACGCTACAAGTAAATGGGTTGAGAATTGTTTGGCTTGTATGTGCAGTTCCAATAGGACATTTCAAGAGCAACTGACCCTTTCTGCCTCTTAATGAATGTGTGTCACTCAGTCTGCTTAAAATGGTTTTTTAACTGTAAAATTGTGGTACATTTGGTTATTAAAGGTGATTGCCCATTGTACTCTGAGGTAATTTATTGAACAAATTATGGTCCTTACTGTACACCTAGCAACACAACCCCTCTTACTTTAAGCTTGATTTATTTTCCTTTGTGCATACACACTAATACTAAGTTCCTGTTTATAGTGGTAGTCATTTTTGTTTTAACCAGATAAGATATTACTGAATGGTTTAGTTTTGTGAATCGGACAAATCTTTGATCCTGTCTTTTCAGTTGTCATTAACATTATGCGAAACTAAGGTCAGACCATTAATTTGCAAATATATGAAAGTTAATTACAAGTAAAATTAAACATTTTGGAAGCAGGACTGTATTTCTTTATGATGTGTTTTTTTTTTTAATGATGGCTTTTGACAAATGAGTGATACTGGCTTTTCAGTTATCATTAGACACCAATGTTAAAGGGGCACGCTAAACTGAGGTCAGACCATTTTTGTAGTAGTATATGAAAGTTAATTACAATTTAAATAAAGCATTTCAGATGCAGGGCCATCATTCTATATTTTGAGCATGTCATAAACAAGCAGTTTTTAAAAACATGTTATTTTTAAATAGGTAATGGTGGCAAGGTGCCCTCAAATAATCTGACTTTTACTTTAGACTAGTAATCAGTTTTGTTTCCCATTGCCATTTTGACATTAGGTAATATGTTTCTATAGTAATGATGGCAGCACGTAACCAAATATTCAGTTGCCTTTTCTTATTGGAGGACTGTGTGACAGATGTTCCTTTCTCACTGAAGCCTTGTATAGCTTCCAGTTTTGAGAAGAACTTGACCGCTGCATTGTTAAAAAGAAGAAAAACACCACCATACCAAAAGGAGGACACATTGTTACTGTATTTTTATTGTTCTTACCGGGACCATATCTAGATTTTTAAAACTTCAGTTTGTGCCAAGACCTGCAAAAGTAAAGTTCTAAGATCACATGACACACAACTCCTTTATGCTGTCAGGGGCTACTTGTAACTTCTTTTTTGTCTCATGTATCTTTATACATACTGTATGTGTAGCCCTCCGTCCTGTTCCATATAGTTTCTATACTTTTGGTTTTGCTTGGCCAAAAGATTAAAAAGTAATGAGCCTCTGCAGATTCTTCGGATTCCTTATTACAGTTCCTCGGTACAAGCTTGGTTTATTTTTGCAGTCGGTTAGCATTAGATTTTTTTTACTGTGCATACTTATTTTGTGTTGGAGATGTAAACTTTTGGGAAATATGTAACGCTGAGAGATGAATACAGTAGAGCTTTCCATTATGTTATCTTAGTCTGTGGCAAACAGGAGAGCAGCAGCAGCCGCCGCAAGGTGGTTTGTGAAATTAACCCAGGGGTCCATGTCCAGCTAAAAAGGTTCTAGGGAGAACAATGGGGGTCTTTAACGGTATCAGTAAAATTTGTTGTGGTTGCTTTTTTTAATATAAGGCAGTTGTGTTACATATTTTTATTCCTTGCCTCAAAATCTGAACAATGCAGTAGGGCTACAACTAATCAATATCATCAGTATGATTTGATAATGTGAATACTTGACAAAGAATCCAATGCATTATGCGCCTTGTTACAAATTAGGTACATTACTTCATTTACCAACAATGACATTAATCACATTTTGAGGTAGAAATGATGCAGGGTTAAAGAACAGAACATTTTTATTTATTTCTGCTTCTCATCTGGTAAGAAATCTGTGCCTTGCAATATCAGTAAAAAGGAGCTCACTGGTATGTAAACAATACCATGATGTTAAAACACCTAACAGGAAAAAAACATTGGAGTAATGGTGATCCCCTTGTCAGTCATCACACTTGTCTATAATTCAGCTGCCCTCTTAATGTCACTTCCTTCTGTTCCTTCTGACAGCTCAAAGTCCTAATCTGACAGTGCAGAATCAGTCATAAAAAATATCCAAAACTTTTTTTGCAGATTGTTTCTTTTAATGATAGCCACAGCTGGTATTTGATACCATGCTACAAATAAATGAAAGGCTTTATTTGTTATGAGCCCCAGTATCAGGAGATCAGATATGCCACATTAATATGTTGGCTGCAAATTAAGTTTATATAAAAAAAAGGCTCTGAATCCTGAAAGAAAGTAGATTAAAACTATGACAAAGCAAGTGTGTTCTGTTCGCAGCAATCATTGATTAGTAGTTCAAGTGGTTGAAATAAAAACCTACAGCCACGTCAGTCTTTCAGGATTTGAATTTGACAATGCTGTACTAATCTGCTTTAGAGCCGATCTTTCCTGCTCCACTGTCATTCACTCCTCTACTCTTGTTCGGATTGCCTCCTCTCTGTCTCTTGCTCAGCAATTCTTAAAACTCATTAAAGCTGAACTTCAGTGTTCAGTGGTCACATTGTGGGTTTCCCTCTTAAATTCACCTTGTCAGTCTGGGTAAAGTCCACCTTTGGCCACTGCAATACTTCACTAATTCCATGTGACTAGTTATGCATGGCTTTTCAGCTGCATTAGTCCTGTCAAACTGCCTGCTCTTATATCGGTTTCATGGCTGAAGGTTATGGATGTCTGGCTGAAATCCAGGGTGTTAATGTTTTGGATTGGATTAGAATTTTAGTATTTTGGAATATCATTGGTAAATTGTTGGTATTACTCTGCATTACAGTTAACACAAGTATGTACTGACTGCAAAGGGTGGCAAGCATTAAAAAAAAAAACAAACACGCACACAAAAACATGAACTCCTAAGATTGTGCCTAATAGCAGTAACAAGCCAAGGTTATAACTGGGAAGACAGGAAGCAAATAAATGATGGCCAGAATGTGGGACAAGGTAGTAAATAGAGAAATATAACAGAGTCAATAACCAATATATTTCACATAGTTTAAGACAAAATACATGACATTAATCAAAGTTAAAAGTAAAGAACTGTAATCGGAGAGATTGTTAAAAATAATAGTAATGCAGTGGTTTTACAGACAGTGGTATGGACAGACAGCAAGTATGCCATGATGACCTTTATACCATCATGGTAATGACATCACATGTTGCACTCTCCTGGAAATTCAGCCTAGCAGCAGCCTGGCAAGCCTGTACCACAAAAATCAGGTTGTCACAGCACCCATAATAAACAAAATTGTGTGCCTCAGGAAGAGTGATTACAACATTTACATCTTCAGAACTGACATTAATCAAGAAACCAACTTACCATTAAATTCCTTGACCAATCCCTAAAAATATTTCCATTGTTTTTTTTATTTTATTTTAGTCCAAAGGTAGGGATGTAAAAATATAAAATAAAGTCCAGATAATGACTGACGGTCCATTGTATTTTTGACTTTAGCAAATTTTTCCTGCTTTACATCCAAACCTGCTGCAGTAGTTCTCCAGGTTTTCTGCAATCCTACTCTGGATAAACAGGTTTAGATAATCTATATGTTGTTCTTAATCTCAGATGCTGTCTGTTTTGTGCCTGTCCATAGGGTTTACTGTTCTTATGGAGGGCCATTCAAGGCTCACCACCCCTAACTTTGACACTACATGCTTATTGTTCTTTGTTTACTTCAATACAGCTAGGTGGGGTCTGCACATTGATTCAAGTCTGAGAGCCCTGTTCTTCTTAAACCCCTGCGATTTTCATGAGAAAATACTTTAAAAATTTTAAAATTGTGTAAAACTGTTCATATTCAATGTCTAGCTTTGAGTATACTTGTTTTTATCAGACAAAAATAAAACCAGATAGTAAATCCAGGCAGTGTAGTAAGCTTCCACTAACATTGAACTCATATCCAAATCTGTTAAGTGTATAGTTCTGTCTGATTGTGACACAAAACTATCTCCGTAGGCGCTCCATGCCATAATTACTGAAACTAATATATATATAAATGTCTTTGTGAAGTAAAAACTAAAAATACACGATGAAGGAAAACTAAACTGAATTTCCAATTAAGGTCAGAAAAAATACAGAAATAAAAACTAATATAAAAAGGCAAAACTATAATAACCTTGGTAGTTACAGATGTTTTTTCACCTGATCTGAACCAACGCAGTGGAAAAGGCAGGAAGGGGAATGGAAATAAGTGAATGAGCAGTAGTGTAAAGTGAGCACGTTAGAATTAAAACTAAAATGTGTTATTCTGTCATTGAAATACTGAAAGAATTTGTCCATGTTACTGTTTAGGGAGACAAGTTAAATAATCCTGTTTAATGTTAATGCAGAAGCTGAAATGATTCACTGTATGCTAAAATTCTAATCAATGAATCATTCTGACCCTTGAGTGGTGTTGACTTAACCAGAGGGACATCGGAATGAACTTAAGTTAGAATGTTGTATTTTTGAACAAATCAGGCTTGACTTGCTCTATTCAAATTTCAGTGCCTTTAAATGTAAACCTGTAGTACAACAGAGTAGCTCTGACTAAATCTACAAGCTTAGGGTTGATAGCAGCAGAGTGGGGATGCTTGTGTTTTTTTTTTTTTAATATAATAAAGTTTTAATTTCCCATTGAGGACTGTAGTATGGTGTGGTATAGGAGGTGTGAGTTATCCCAGCACAAACAGTAAATTAAGTGGTGTACAATAACTTTATTTAGGTATTAAACTTGTTCTCAAAATAAACCTGATCCTGGGTTAAAATCTCATCTTGACCTTTCTGTATGGAAATTGTACAGTCTCCCTAAGTGTATTTGGCACTTTATATGGTGTTCCAGTATTCTTTCCAGTTTCCAAAGACATGCATAATTTACACTAGTGTGTTTGTAGGTGGTTCCCTCTAGAGTGGGCCCCATCTGGAATTAATTTCAGTCATGTAATTAATGTTGCCAGACATGGGTTTAGCCTCATGCACTTAAACTTGATAGTGTTCAGTGATGGATGACCATGTATATTTCATTTTACACCAGAAAATGCTTTTTAACTGCACATTTGTCAACGTTCAGTTCCAAAAAGTTGCTTTTTTTTTTTTTTTAATGTAAATTCAATCTGGTTTATATTTTGTCTGCCAGAGCCTCTATCAATATATCAATATAATACATCAATATATTGTGTGTTTTTGAGCTTTGCAATTTTAGGCTTTTATCTGATTGCAATAGATTGGACATTGGAACATCAACTTGCTTATTCTAGGCAAAATAAAAATTACATTTTTTTAAGCATCTGAATAGTGATTCCCATTCTCCTCTTATGGTGAATAAGCATATTGATGATTGATTTTGTTTGACTTTAGTGGCTTTTAAAAATATAAAAGACTTAAACTAAATTGTAACAGAAAAAATCAGATCCTGTGTTAAATAATAGGAATGGCCACAAATATTAGTGGCGGCACATCTATTTCAGTATTCTTTAAAATATTTGACTATGTAAAATTAAGCCTCTTTAGTCATGCATTGGCAGAAAGAAGTCAAGGATTTAAAATAATCCTCATGTTTTCTCTCAAAGGTGGCTGAAATATGTGGTTAAAAAAAATATGTACCCAAAAACTTCAAATCTTTGGTCATTTTGCTCTGAATACCGTAAAACCTTTCCTTCCACTACATCAGACTAAAATTGTGAAACACCAGGTTGAGCATGTCAGTCTTTGGGAGCCATTTTATTATACTAGTTTCAAGAGACTCCATTTAAAGGACTTAATAAAGCCAAAGTTTTACCAAAACCTCAATGTGGACATTTGGAAATGTGGCACGTGACGCTTATTTTTATACCAAATGTTCCCTCGTATATGGCCTGACATTTGGATAATGTGATGCATTAAACATGAAGCTATCTTTTATATCTGGGGAAAATAAATCTTGTAAAAAGAGGGAATTGGGATAGCCTGCTTTCAAATAAAACTTTGTCCACCAGCCAGTAGAGCAGCTGTATGTCATCTAGAAGCTGCAATAAAAGAAGAGATTACTTTGTGCAGTGGTGGAGTGAAAATGGTAATGGTATGAAGAGCCTTGCTATTTTAATAATTAAGCAAAAATAAATACATTTTAAATAAAGCCGCCCAAATACTACAGGAAGGTTATAGTTGTCCCAGTGTTGCTCTCTTGGCCTAAATACCATTAAAGTACCATACAAGTAATATTCTCCCATACAAAATCAAGTGTGTGTTTTTTTTTTCTTTTTGTTATTAAAAAGACCATTTCCCTACACTTCCATTGCACACCTCCCATTGCCTTACAACATTCAGAAAACCATAGAAATGAAATATAAATACTTGCCATTTGCCTTTATCCTAGAGATAAAATTGTTTTCTAACTAGTAAACTTCTAACTCAGACGTTCAGCTAATTTTGAGGTTCTTCTAGGGACCCTTTTCTTTTTCTTCTAAAGTAGTTATTTAATCTTCTTGCTACAGTATTCAGATGCAGTAGTGCAGAATACAAAAATATCCATTATTATTAACAAATACAAATTTTCTGATTTGTGTGTGCAAGTCTTTACATATTTATTGGTAAAAAAAATTTAATGCTTGTTCACTTTAAATTGTGCTGACATTTTAATTTGTATGAAACATTCAAACTTTTTTTTCTATCATTAGGGTATGTTTTAAGAGTTAATTTCACATCAGGTCTATTGAGTTTGATTATTTCTGACTTTGTTTTCTTGTAATAGAGCGTGACAAAGAGAATCGGCACAGACGTCGCAGTCCCTCTCGTAGCAGAAGCAGGGAAAAGAAAAGGAGGAGCAGAGAGAGGCGGAGTCGAGAAAGACGAAGTGGTTCCAAAGACAGAAGGAGGAGAAGGTAATTGTGGGTGGGCCCTCTGCATTCTTATTTCATCTATATAAAAGGCAGAAACTGAATTGGTGGGTCATGAGGTACTACAGTTTAAAGTCTTGTGTTCTGCTTACAGTAGTCGTTCTCCTCACCGTGATAAAAAGAAGAAAATTCAAAAGTATTGGGATGTGCCTCCTCCAGGTTTTGAACACATCACACCCATGCAGTATAAGGCTATGCAGGGTAAGTTTAGTTTTTTTATCATGCATGTTTCCCTTAATGTTGCTGTTATTTGTTCTAGGATTTTTTGTATTTGATTTGTGCTATAGTCTTCATAGTTTGAAGATAAAGAACTTTTTTTTTTTACTTGCGCTTTCTTTTTTGTTAAAGCTGCTGGTCAGATTCCAGCCACTGCTCTTCTTCCTACAATGACTCCAGATGGCTTAGCAGTAACTCCAACCCCTGTTCCTGTGGTGGGCAGTCAGATGACAAGGCAAGCTAGGAGGCTGTATGTGGGAAATATTCCATTTGGAATCACAGAGGTAAAAATATGTTAAATACATCATATGCAGTTAACTTCTAGTATTCTTGCACCTAACTATAGACTAGGGCCTTCTTAGCTCATTTAGATTTTATAATCTTCTTTCATCTATAAAGTATACTTTTATTTAATGATACTCTAAATTCCAACAAACGGATGTAGTGTTTGTGGGGAGCAAGTTATTTTTATTATTTTAACCATATTACTATGTGGTTGCAGCTTGTTCTCAATGTTGAAACAAGCTGGCCCTGTCACATTTTAATATCATATGGTTAGTTTTTATTCTTCAATTCATTCTTTGTGTTAGATATTAAGCACAGTACTTAGTTGGTGGTTATGTTGACTTTTGCAGGAGGCCATGATGGATTTCTTCAATGCTCAAATGCGATTGGGAGGCTTGACCCAGGCACCAGGAAACCCAGTGTTGGCCGTGCAAATTAACCAGGACAAAAATTTTGCCTTCCTTGAGGTAGGTCTCGTATAGTCATTATCTTTGTGGCTGTAGTGATAATTGTATAGAAGCAGTTTTGTGTTAATGACACATTTTTTTGACATGAAGTGTTAATAGTTACTTCAGGAAAGCTATTTTATTTGTTCACTGACAGCAAATGTCAAGGAGAGGCACTTCAAATTAAAATGAGACAAGTGGTTGCTGGTAAAGGTAGGTTGTTAAACCTCACCACAAGCCAATAACTAATAGGAAAGGAGAATGTGGTCAGAATAATTTGTCAGATTAGTAAAATATTCTGTGTCTGAAATGCTTTAAATGTGCCTCTAAAACTAATAAAGAGGAGCAGTATCATTATATAGTTAGTGTTGTATGAACAACTTGTCTATTTTACTTCAAAGCTACATTTTAGCAGTGTAAAGATTTTTTATTCACTTTTATAAACACTTTTTGCTTTTAAACATTGTCTATATTTGTCAAGGTTCTTTTAATAGCTTATAGTGGCCTATGTTAAAATAGCTAAATGACTTAAATAGTTATTTTAAATAAAATGTTTTCAGATTTTATGTGGTGCCATTATTTTAGTCCTGTTTTTAATACATTTTCCTTTCAAAAAGTTTCTTAATGTTCCTGAAATTGTACCAGTCTATTCTTTGGCATCTATTGCTAATTCATCTACTTCTGATTGACAGTTTCGTTCTGTTGATGAAACTACCCAAGCTATGGCATTTGATGGGATCATCTTCCAAGGTCAGTCACTCAAAATAAGACGTCCTCATGACTATCAGCCTTTACCTGGGATGAGTGAGAATCCATCTGTGTATGTGCCAGGTAAGAACCTTTTGGTGTATGTTTTTTCTTACATGCCTGACACAGAGAGCCCTTTGAACCTAGTCATGAATATGTATAAGATTTGTTTTGCACAAAATCCTAAGTCCCCAGTAGTATACCCTCATTGTGATATTTATAATGTTATAATTAAAGCTGCAGTAAATCATTTTAGATTATTTTTTAGTTTTTTTTACACTTCACATTCATCTGATCTACAAGTGTTGTATTCTTCATATAAGAAAGAACTACATGTCACTCCATCAGACAATAATTATAATGACTTAAATATGTTTGTAGGACTCTTTTGGTCACTTCTCCCTTCAAGAGGTGTAGTACAGTGGGCTGCCTATATAAAACAGTCCAATGATGATTTATGTTATGAGTAAATAAAACTTTTTCCCTAATTTGTTAATATAAATTGTTATGGATTCAACAAATTGTGGTAATGTTATCTGTCGAAACACCAAAAATATTCCTTGTGGTAAGCTGATTGGTCCATCATGGAAACAGCAGTTTAATCTTTATATTGGATGCTTCATAATGGAAGTCTCCTAAGATGGTAATTTGTCAACCATGGGTTTCATATTAATTTCTTTGTAATTCACTTAGAGCTATCAAATCCTAAAATTAATAATATGTCATTGAAATAACTCCATCTGTGTTGTGTAGAGTAACAGCCAAGGTCCTTGTATCCTGTATACCCTGGTTTTTAAATGCAAATTGCTAAATTACCTGGCATTAACCTGGGTGGAAAAAATGAAAAGGTGAAAGGTAATTAAAATTAGGTAGCACTTTAAGGGTAATAATGCTCAGTAATATATAATATACTTGATGTGTTTAGTACATACCTATTTTTAATATGTGAAAGCCTCATCATGTTAATATTCCTGTTTTTTGACCATTTAACAAGAGTTTCCATTTGCAATGCATCTGGTAACCCCACTCAATTATGTGGCTTGGGACCATGACAAAAATGGTGAGGAAAATGCTTAAATGATTTGGATAAAGTTTGTAAGACAAAGTGGTAAAAAAAAAAAAAAAAAATTGCAGATTGTGGTCTTAAGATAGTAGAGATTGCCTGAGTGTGGGATTGGTGTATATTTTTGTGTTAGGCATCCATAAAGTTATAGTTAAGAGCTACAAAATAATATGCAACCACAAGAAGAAAGAAATCCACTGGCTGCAACAGCCAAGACATTACGTGCTGCAGATAAAAAAATATTCTGAGCCATACGGTCGGCTCAAAACTAAGACAACAATGTAACACATCCTAACATACATGCTTGGGTAAGAATTTTTTTCAGATATTTTAAAAATTGGCTGCAGTTCTGACTAACAATTTCCTTACATTCTAAAGAAAGATTTACCTTAATTTTAAATGCTTTTGTATTCTGTGGAGAACGAACCGAGCTTTGCATTCCTTTGTGCATGCATGCCAGTATTTCTTGGGGAAAAATGTTTTTCCAAAGGTAGGGCTGTTTTGTTTTGAAGTGTATTAGTAATTGGGTATTTTGTAGCTAATGCCAGCAGACCAATAAAGGACACTTTCATTCATGAAGTGAAATTATGAACAGTGCGAAAACCGTCTTGGAGATTGACTTACCTGTGGTTTGTAGAGTATTAACCAGCAGGGTAGGTTTGTAGGTAACTTTCTTTTTGGTGTTATTTGTGGTGTGTTAGTGAGGTGGACTGCCTTCAATGTATAATAACACATAATAACATTGTACTTCTTACTGTGCCTAGGGGTTGTATCGACTGTTGTGCCGGACTCTGCCCATAAACTGTTTATAGGAGGACTGCCTAATTATCTGAATGATGATCAGGTGAGTTTGATTGATTTTTCTGTAAAGGGAATGTAAAGAAGACCCTATCAGTGATAATGAGTAGGTTAGTTAATATTTCTGTATGTGCATTTACATATGTATAGTTTAAAATATGGTAAGCAAACGGTACTAAGTAACTTTGGTAAAAAAAATTCTTGCGCCAATTAACACAAGCCATTTCATATTTTTCAACCAGAAAGCCAGCTTTAGATTAGAGTCTTGGAAATTGTTTAGGAATCTCAAGGTGCATGATTATGTTTTGATCTCTAAGTTTTCAGTTGTAGAAACAAAATATAGATGACTGTATTGTTGACACAGTTGGATTTTGATTTTTAGCATCCGTTCACTGTTAGAATCCCATCCAGTTTACCACAGTTTTTAAAGTGTAAATTGAGCCTGCAAAACAGGTGTGTGTGTGTGTGTGTGTTTGTGTGCTTAGTATTTTGATTTGGCTCAGGTTTTCAGTCTTTGTTTGTTCTTGAATATGTCCCTGTTTGTTTTACAGTATTTGTTTTATGTAGTTTACTGGTATTGTTTCTTTGCAAATGGCTAATGTTATGAGTTGCTGTTTGTCCTAGTTTGTAATACACAACTTTATGTATGCAGTTTTAGTGGTTGTTTATGTTGTATTGCATTCGAGTGTTTTGTATTGATATTATTAAAGGAAGATGTTTTCTGGGAATTTTGACAATGTAAGAGAGTGTGGTGCATCACTGCCTTTTCTTGTAGGCTGAATGAATGACTGCTTTGTTGCTTAGTCTCTGAAACTTTATTTCCACTTCATTAGGTTACTGACATTTTCAGAACATAGCTTGACATGCATTTAGTTACACATTGTGATTTTAATGTGCATGTTTTTAACTGCTGTTGATGACATAGTCAGTATTGACCTCAGGTTCATGGATGAATTAGTCTACATTTGAATTCTTACAATGTTTTGGTGTCTTATTACTGAAATTGTATTTCAGTTTCATTAGATTCTTTTCAGTTCAAGTCCTTGCTGTTTAAAACAAAAGGATCATATTTTTGCAGTTTTCTTGAGCAGAGATATTTTATTCCAATGATCAGGCTTAAATTAATAGGACAAACCTGTAAGAATCATGTTTAATACTGGGGTGTCTAATTTCCCTGTTAAATCCTCTGCAAAAGTCGTGATTTCTCATGTAGGTTTGTGCAGGCTTTAATGTCTTGCAGGTATCCACTTGCTAAAACTAAGTTCTTCTGCATGGTGCAAATGCTTGATAGCAATCAGCAGTAATGATATATAAATGTGGTAAGAAATAAATGCAGTAAAAGCTATTGATGTAGCCTATCAAATCACTTGAGCTTCAGAAAGAACAATCTATTAGTGTTTCCTCGTGTAGTTTCCCAGATAAATAAGCATCTCCGTTTGCTAACTTGTAACACGCCAGTTCATCACTAATTACCCACTTCAGTATTGTCTCCCTTTTTGTGGAAGGGTATGTACTGCGGATACAGCTGAAGGTAGCAGTATGGCTGGATGATTTTGCCGAAAGCCGAGTTGCAACTGTCTGAAATGGGCAGGGGGAATGATTACAGGTTTGTGCCCTTGCCTTGTTACTGGTCAAACTATTTGCTCACATTTGGCCGAACTTTCACATTGGGACCAGAGTTTGGCCTTTAATAAAAGTGAAACTTGTAATTTTCCGTGCGGGGCTACACTTTAATATGTTTATAAAACATTTTGGAGATTAAAGTATTAATTGATTTATTCAACTTCAACTTTTAAAACTTTCATTTTGCTTATCTCTGTCAATTCCTGCCTTTGTGTTTTCAAGTATAAATAGTATGGTCGATCATTTTCTGGTCCTGTTTTTGCATACTCTTACTGCGATCTATTTGCTGAGCACTCATCACCTGACTCCAAATTTGGGAGGGTACAGTTTTAGCTTTGTGAATGGAGTTAAAGAACACTGTTTAAAGTCTTTGTTTAAAACACCTTTTATCTTCTTTAAATTAGGTGAAGGAACTTTTAACATCATTTGGTCCTCTGAAGGCCTTCAACTTGGTCAAAGACAGTGCCACTGGTCTTTCTAAGGGTTATGCCTTCTGCGAGTATGTTGATGTCAATGTCACAGATCAGGTAACTCTTTAGTGTTGACAAAAGCCTTTTAACCTCAATTATTGTCGTTTTCTTTTTATTGATAGAATGTATGACTATTTTGAAGTGTACAATTCTTTGGAAAAGTTTTTTTTTTTTTTTTTTTTTTTATCCTGTTTTACAAACAATACCCACCTTCTGATTTTTTCCAATCCTTTCTGGATTGGTGCTTATGTGTAGCAGCAGTGCTGATTACTTGGAGTTTCTTTAAATTCTGGCAGTCTTCCTCAGGGGTTATTGTTGGATGCTGTGTTTAGCCCTCTGCTTGCTTCTAAGCACAGTGCAGGTGGAAGCCTGCAGGGCAGGTAAATACTTTTTGGTTATACTTTGGACATTTTTAACACTTCGCAGGTGAACATTTTTGTCTGAAAGGCTTACCTGAGACTGTACTTCAGTTGTCAGTTGTGAGCTGCAGGACAGTTTTCTTTGTCAAATACTCTGCTCCCAGCCTTCAGATGCTGCTGTTACTAATATTGTTCTGTAAGCCTGCATAATGAATGTATAATAACTAGCTGTCTTGATGTTAAACCCTTCAAGGCTCACTGTTCCCTCTCACAGGCGATTGCGGGCCTTAACGGGATGCAGCTTGGTGACAAGAAACTTCTTGTGCAACGGGCCAGCGTGGGAGCCAAGAATGCAACTCTGGTGAGCCTGAACTGGGTGCAGTGACCTGTCACTCTACAAAACAATTTTAACATAACACATTACTGATTTACTGATTTCCCAATACACTGACTAGAGATGTAAGTATTGTTCTAACTATTTGCTGATATAGTTTCTCTATTTAAATGTACTTACACATTTGTTGAATTTCACATATACTAGCACACTCATTTCAGGTTTGCACTAAGAAAGTAGGCCTGTTGAAGCTTACCTTAAATCATATTTAAACATTTTACAAATTAACATTTATTTCTATAGCACATTTCCATACAAGGAATTTCCCTACAAGTTACCAGTCCTTTAGTGAAACCCTTTAAAGGGTAAAGAGCTTAGACTGCAGTATTGGCCTGTAAAGCTTGTGGGTTTTTGTTCAGTGCTTAACACGGACTAACTTTGGGATGTTGACTTGCATACTACAGTTCTGTAAATGACTGTAATTTACTCTATTTGGGAAAGGGTCATCTTAAGAAAAGGAACATTTTTCTGTAGCACTTTTTTGGTGCCCCTCAAGCCTTTTCATTGATGTCTGTTACCCAAAGAAAATTCTTGCAAACTTTTCTCTTAAGGTGTTGCAAATGTTCTTGTGATACAGGAACATCAACCATTTATGGTGGTCTTACATCCTCCCTCCCTCCCTTCCTTTCAATGCAGACAAGCATAAACCAGACGCCAGTGACTTTGCAGGTGCCGGGTCTTATGTCAACACAAGTGGTTCAGATGGGTGGCTTGCCCACAGAAATACTTTGTCTTATGAACATGGTTGCACCAGAAGAACTTTTGGACGATGACGAGTATGAGGAGATTGTAGAAGATGTGCGGGATGAATGCAGTAAATATGGTGCAGTGAAGTCGATTGAAATCCCAAGGCCAGTTGATGGGCTTGAGGTACCTGGATGTGGAAAGGTATGAACTCCAGGGGTTGCTTAATATGACTTTTTAAGTTGAACCTGAAATTTTCTGTGTAAAAGGTTTTCAGAGTACTTTCACATGCTGTTTGTAAAATTGCATTCTCTCTCTTTCTCTTTCTCTCTCCTGCAGATCTTTGTAGAATTTGTATCTGTGTTTGATTGCCAGAAGGCTATGCAGGGGCTAACAGGGCGCAAGTTTGCAAACAGAGTTGTGGTGACCAAATATTGTGACCCTGATGCCTATCACCGTCGCGACTTCTGGTAAAGGGAGCCACATGGAGTCGGTTTTGTGGATAACAAAAGAGCAAAGTGAATACAGTGGCAGAAGAGAAAGGGGAAGCGGGAGCACTGAAACATTCTTCAAAGCCACCGTGTGCTGTTAACATCGCTCATCAGACACTTCTTTTTTTTTTTTTTTTTTTGTCTTTGTTTAGAGCAGTTGTGTTCTGTGTTGTGGGCTTTTCTTTTAATGGCCAAAAAAATGCCTACAAAAAGTTACTTGTACATAAATTGTTAGTATCCTTAAGACAGACTGATGTCTCAGCCACAAACCCCCAAATTATGCAAGTCCAGTGAGGTGGGGGTCGGGGGGGTTGAGGCAGAGGGAATTTTTGGTTTTGAAAGTTGATCTGACTTTGGGATTTTTTGGAAGTATTAATACATTTTTCCGATAAATGTTAATTATTCCCAATGGTCTCTTTCCTTTTGGAAGGAGTACAGCACAGGGTGTTCCTGTATGTCTGTCTTCATTTGTTGATTCAGAAATGTCAGGTTTTTTTTGTTTTTGTTTTTATTTAAACAAAAAATTCTTAACATTTAGCTCTCTAAACTAGTGCTTCAATGTGTGTGTGTGTGTGCGCTAGTTCCCCCTTGACACTACCCACCCCCAACTCGCCCTAAAAATAGTTATTTTAAGAAGGCCAAGTTCCCCTCATTGTAAGTGCTATTTACTCGAATCCATCTGCTGGGCACTTGGCAAATGGACTTTCTCTGCTTTATTTGCTGAATCAGCAAGACCGGCGGCACTCGATTCAGTTAATTGGGTAATTTCAGCTCCGATGTAGACTTTCTGTTCATACGAGTTAGCCTGTGTTTTGTGAAGTGTGGGTCTGATTGTCATCCAATGCACGTAGTCTGTGATGAAGTTGAGGCTCCACCTTAAAATGGACTGGACTTGCGGAAATCTGTTGCATTTGTCAAAATAGCACAGGTAGATCAGTGACGATGACGATGATGATGATGATGATTTGTACAGAATTTGCTTGGGCTCCATTATCTTCTATCCAACTATTAGAGATCTCCTATTTAAGCTGTGAAAGTGTCTTTAAGAGAGTGCCCTGTGCTGTACAATTGACATTTTAAAGCTGTGCAAAAAGATAAATGCTCAGTTGTTAATTTTCTTTTTTTAATCTTTCAAATAAAACAAAAAACCAAATACCCTTTTTTTTTTTCCTGCCTCCGTTTCTTCCCCTTTTCTCTCTTGCTATTTGAGGACCACAAGCATTGTTTGAAGAGGATGATGGCTCACTTTTTTCGTAAATTTTCGCTAAACCTAAACTTCTTGTGTCAAGTTGAGACAACAAAACACAATAGACTTTTATTTTATTTTTTGTTGTTTTTGCAATCAAATTTACTCATTAAAATTTTGGTGTATTTTACAACTTTTTCCTTCGTGTCAGGTGTTTTTTTTTTTTTTGTTTTTTTTTTTTGTTTTTGTTTAATACGGGTGGTGTTGAATGCTTCTCTTTCTGTGCATCTCTACATGCTGTACTTGATTTTCAAGTTTTTCTGCTTGTCGTCCTTTTTTTGGGTTCATTCATAGAGTCAAGTCTGGTTTGGCGTCGTCTTTTTTTGGTATTTTGCTCTGCTCCCCATCCTCAAGACTCTGGTTTCTGGTAGGCCATGAAGATTAAACTTGAGTACAATTGAAGTTGTACCATCTGTAAGTAAAGGCAGAAGAAATTATTCTTGTTATATATAGTTAAATAAATAAATAAATCTTCAGGAAGCAAAGATTGCGGCCCATCAGTCAGGGAAGGGGAAGCTGGAATTCAAGGGAGTGAAATAAGGCGCCTGTGAGCAGGTGCTGGTTCTGTAAATGGAAGTGACGTACACTTCGCATCTCTCTAAAACCTGACGGCTGATGAGCTTCACTCGCTTTGGGAACCTGAAAGCTGAGAAGCAGCCGTTACTTCAAGAGGAGAACTTCAGAGCCTAAGCTCGTGCCACAAACAGTTTTTCCCTGTGAACTTGTGGACGACAAGCTAAGAGCTGAACTGAGAAAAGCACAGGACCAGATCTCAAAGAGAAAGTCCATTCCGACTCAAGAAGAATCCTCCCTTTGAACCTGGAGCCGCAACAACTCGGCACAACATCAGACGTCATCCGTAAAGTATGGTATCATAAAACCTTATCTGTGCCAGGATCCATTAGAACTCTACACTCAATGGTCCCTTTATTAAGTCCACTGGGTGGGACAGAAATACTCTGACACAAGTTAAAAGGCTAAAGAGGTTTTTATTGTGGGGAACTCTTCCTTATAAGTGTTTCCCAGCACCACAAACACGCTTTCCATAAAACACAATATCACTGGTCTCTGCCTCCTTTTATTTATCACCCAGGAGTGCTACTGGTGATGTGAAATGGGATCCTACAGGGCTGCCCACTAGGACTGCAATACCCAGCATGCCATGTGGGCACCCATGGTAGGGATCCCAGCCAAGGTTCCTTGCCATCTAGCATTCCAGAAGAGACAGTGCCCTAAAGAACCTGCCCTTCCATTGCCAGGGTGTCTCTCACAACCTGGTCAACTGCTGGTTAACACAAATTTCTGATCAGCCAATCACATGGCATCAACTTAATGCACGTCGGCTTGTACACTTTGTCAAGACAACTTGCTGAAGTTCAAACTGAGCATCAGAAAGGAGACTGAAGTGCCTTTGAATGTGGCATGGCTGTTGGTGCCAAATGTCTAGTCTCTGACTATTTCAGAAACTGCTGATCTACTGGGGTTTTCACGCACAACCATATCTAGGAGAAAAAGGGAAAATATCCAATGAGCGGCAGTCCTGTGGGTGGAAATGCTTTGTTGATGACAGAAGAGAATGGCCAGACTGGATTGACTTGATAGAAAAGCTCAAATAAGCAGTCATTATAAATGAGATGTGCAGAAGAGCATCTCTGAACGAACAACACGTCAAACCTTGAAGCAGGTGAGTTATAGCAGTAGGAAAGCACACGTGGTATCACTCCTGTCAGCTAAGAACAGACAAATGAGGCTACAATTCACACAGGCCCACCAACATTGGACAACAAGATGATGAGAGGTCTGATGAGTCTCGATTTCTGCTGGTAGGCCAGACTTTGGCGTCAACAACATGAAAGCAGGGATCCTTCCAGTCTTGTATCAGCAGTTCAGTCTGCTGCTGGTGGTGTGATGGTGTGGTTAATATTTTCTCGGCCCACTTTGGGCCCCTTCAGTACCAACTGAGCGTCGTTTAAATGCCACATCCTACCTGAGTATTGTTGCTGACCATGTCCATCCCTTTATGACTGCAGTCTTCTGTTGGCTCCTTCCAGCAGGATAACATGCTGTCTCACAAAGCTCAGAACATCTCAGACTGGTGTCTTGAACATGACAAGGAACTCACTGGACTCAAATGGCCTCCACGGTCAACAGATCTCAATCCAGTAGAGCACCTTTGGGATGTGGTGGAACGGGAGATTCACATCACGGACGTACAGATGACAAATTCCTCCTGGCAAGCTTCGTTTTCTCCCACCCGAATGGATCTCAGAGTAGTGGCTGGCGGCTCCTTTTATAAGGCACTCAGAAGTGCTGCAGGTGCTTGCTGACCCACTTCTGGTTGTGGCGGAAGAGATGCCCATAAGGGCTCAGTAGCAGCTGTAGCTCCCCCCTGGCGGTGCCCATGGAACCCAACAAGGCGGATCATACGGAGCGCTGCGGGAGTCCGAGGCTCCGAGGGTTGGGGCTGCCACCTAGTGGTCCTGGTGAGGTAATACTCTGGATATACTCCCTCTCTCGGTCCTTGTAGCGTGGAGGCGTCCCGGTAAGGCAAGGGCCCCGGCCGCACACCGCTATAGTTATATATACCTATAGATACATACATTTTATATATATATATATATATATATATATATATATATATATATATATATATATATATATATACAATGATAATATTTCTATAATCTTGTTTATCAATAAACTGCATTCTATTTCTTAAAATGAGTGGGCTTCCATTACCTTGATACAAGTCTAATGGCTGGAGACCCCCACCTACAGAGAAAGGTAAAGCAAACAAAGTAGGAGCTTTACTCATTAATTTATTTAATCACTTATTGGCATTGCTGAAGGCCAAACTGTCAATTGACTGAGTTCAAATTCTCTGCCTTTCTTACATTGTTTTGTCATCCCCACGGGGTGCTAAGACAGCTGTGTGGTGGTCTGATCAAATTTCCATCACATGTCCCACTGTGACAAACTATTAAAAAATAAATAAAAAAGCTCAGACACTCTCCTGCCGCTCAAATCTGCGAACCAAGGCTGTGCCCGTATGTTATCCTTACACTTTCTAACTTATTAGAATACGAATGCTAATTTTGTCACAATTGACGCGTGTCGGCAAAGACAACGTTTGCTCTCATTTAAATATTGTTAACGACATTTGTGTTATTTTTTTTTTTTTGTGATGGGGGGACTGACGTATGAGCCGATTCGGACGTCGCGTCTGTGGATTGACGGCGCTGAGATAAAAAGGCCAATCCGAACCGCTCAAGACGAGGAGATGTCGGAGCCTCTAAAGTCTGTTGTGACTTCAAACGATGAGCTTCTCGATTGTCGCCCCGCACTTGTGGTGTCCCTGCATTGCGTATCGTGGTCTTTGTCTGGCGTGCATGTGAGCCATCGAGTGTGCCCGCAGTCATGTCGGGTGGCTTTAGCTTCGTGCCATCCATACACCGTATTGCAGTAACATGAAGTAGCGTTCCCAAGGCCCGCAGTGCAATGTGTTCATCAACGCAGGACGAGTGCAGGACGGGTAAAGAGCCACACTACTTTGTATGATTTGTAAATAATAAATGTTAGAATTTAAACTAGAGAATAATAACTAGGGCGGCACGGTGGCGCAGTGGGTAACGCTGCTGTCTCGCAGTTAGGAGACCAGAGTTCGCTTCCCTGCGTGGAGTCTGCATGTGGGTTTCCTCCCACAGTCCAAAGACATGCAGGTTAGGTGCTATGGCGATCCGAAATTGTCCCTCGTGTGTGGGCTTGGTGTGTGTGTGTGCCCTGCTGGCGCCCTGCCCGGGGTTTGTTTCCTGTTGGCTGGGATTGGCTACAGCCCCTGTGACTCGGGATGGGGAATGGATGGATAAATTAATAACTAATAATGAAAAAAACAACAGTAGTATCAAGTGTAACACACGTAATGCACACAAATTCACTGCTGGGGGGCGGCGCCACACGGAGTTCAGAATCCAGACTACCAAGGGGCAGAAGCTGTTGCAGAACCTGACCGATCTGGTTTGGATGCTATCTGCCAGATAGAAGTGAGACAAAGTGATTGTGTGGGCCTTTGCAGATTCAAGACTATAAATTGGGGCATAGAGACCCCTTCTGCTATGTGCATGATACACACCAGATGGTGACGCAGCTGCTCTGTGCTCAAAATGACTTCTTGCTTGTCTATGTGCTTCAGTGTCTCGTCTTCTTCTTTCTTGTTCTGTGTCACGTAATCGGCTTCCTTGATGCTCAGCAGATGTCGCTGCTGCTCTTTTCTTTCTTTCTGCAGTGTCACTTGGTTTTGTGATCAGCTTGCTGAAATAAACGCCAAAGTGGCCAAAGGTCACTTTGCTGAGGTTGCCACTACCTAATTTTTATCTTTCAGTTTTCCACAACATATCAAGTTATAAGCTTGAAGACCAAATCAAAGTTCAAGCCCCTGTAGTTCACCAGTAGCCACATGACAGATGGACAGGCTTTAGCATTTTCTTTTATATTAGCTGTGCTGCTTGTTTCAGGTGGGATGAAATTAAGCAATGTGAAGACCTCAGCATTAACGTCTGCAGCACACCATTGAGTGGAATGTGTTTGTACCTGTAATGCACGTAGTAATAAAATGGATTGCATTGGTCATTCCAACAGGTGGTACATCAAAAACATTTATAGTAAAAAAATGCATTAATACAAAGATTTATGGTGTGCCATCTGTTGGAATAAGAAATACAACACATGGGTACAAACACATTCCTCTAAATGGTGCATTGCAAAGGATTAAATAATGTCTCTGTTATGTGGGATTTATAAAAGCTGTATTAATGTTTCTGATGCGCCATCTGTTGGAATGAAAGAGACACAGATATGCAGGCACACCAACGTAAATTTTCATTAAGGTGGATTATTGTACGGAGGGCAACGTCTTAGTTGGGTTTGTGTTGATGATGTTTATGTGCCTCACTGTTACTTGAACAAGAATGGGGGGTCAATACGTCAAATGTTTTCCATTTGAATTATCTGTAATTAGGTATGAAAGCCCAGAGAAGATGCGCGCTTTCTCTCTATATACAGTATATCTATCTATCTATATATCATTATTATTATATAGTGCCTTTCCTATCCATCTATCTATATATAACGACGACTTTAATCTCGACATAAACGATGAGATTAAAGTGGAAATGTCCAGAATGTTGACTTTATTCTCGTAGTTTATTTTGTCATTAAAGCAGAACGTCGTAAACGTCATTTTCAAATCAATGTTTAATGTACTCGATTTTCTCAAACCCCGTCATAACTAATGTCGCACATTAAATGCTTTGTGTGAAGTCTTCCCTGACCCATGTTACTCGGTACACTGACTTCCTCTCTTCCTCTCCTCGACTTTATTCTCGACATATACTGTACTTGTTCTTTCTTCTCCGTGGCCCTAATACTCTTCTGTACTCCGGTGGGTGTTAGCGTATCATAATCTCTTTGACCAATAGCGTGAGTTTTCTGCCTTCGACTTATACGACCGACATTAACAATTCCAGAAATGATACGGTAAAATCAGGCCCTGACTTATCCGCGGGAGAATTTAAACGCGAGTATATACGGTAAGTGCAGCCGCATTTCGATATTAAGATTTTAACAAGCGTATGACTCTACTTTACTAATTCTATAATTGTAGCGTAGTGGAAAACTCCTCAAAAACTCGTTACGATGCATGTGTGTTCAACCTGCGCTACAGACCCCCGAATAACATCACAGACGGGGGGTCTGCCGCTGCTGGTCCCTGCGGATGAACGTCTGGTTTAACACGGACAGGACTAAAAACGATAACCCAGTCTAGATGTACACGTAATCAGGCCAAAGGAGAGCCTGAAGAAAAGCAAATGGCCAAGGCCTGGACTCGGAGGAGATCTTAGCGTGTTAGCAAGGCCTGTGTATCTGTGAGGAGTGTCGGAGTGTCGCTCAGAACGCTGGTAAAGGATTCAGAGTTTTCCACACAGCAGCTCCGAAAGAATTGATTTGATGATATATACTCAGCAAAAAAAGAAACGTCCTCTGACTTTCAACTGTTTTTACTTTCAGTAAACTTAATGTGTAAATATTTGTATGAACACTAAAAGATTCAACACCATAAGACATAAACTAAAAATGTTTCACAATGTGTCCCTGAATGAAGGGAGGCTCAAAATCAAAAGTACCAGTCAGTATCTGGTGTGGCCACCAGCTGCTTGAAGTACTGCAGTGCATCTCCTCCTCATGGACTGGACCAGATTTGTCAGTTCTTGCTGTGAGATGTTACCCCACTCTTCCACCAAGGCACCTGCAAGTTCCTGGACATTTCTGGGGGGAATGGCCCTAGCCCTCACCCTGCGATCCAACAGGTCCCAGACGTGCTCAATTCCTTCGACGATAAACACGAATCTGTCCATCAGTGACTCATCAGTGAAGAGCACTTTTTGCCACTCCTGTCTGGTCCAGCGAAGGTGGGTTTGTGCCCATAGGCGGCGTTGTTGCTGGTGATGTCTGGTAAGGACCTGCCTTACAACAGGCCTACAAGCCCTCAGTCCAGCCTCTCTCAGCCTATTGCGGACAGTCTGAGCACTGATGGAGGGATTGTGTGTTCCTGGTGTGACTCGGGCAGTTGTTGTGGCCATCCTGTACCTGTCACGCAGGTGTGATATTCGGATGTACCGATCCTGTGCAGGTGTTGTTACACGTGGTCTTCCACTGCGAGGATGATCAGCTGTCCTTCCTGTCTCCCTGTAGCACTGTCTTAGGCATCTCACAGTGTGGACATGGCAATTTATTGCCCTAGCCACATCAGCAGTCCTCATGCCTCCCTGCAGCATGCCTAATGCACGTTCACGCAGATGAGCAGGGACCCTGGGCATCTTTCACAGTCGGTAGACAAGTCTCTTTAGTGTCCTGCGTTTTTAGAACTGTGACCTTAATTGTCTACTTTCTGTAAGCTGTTAAGGTCTTAACGACCATTCCACAGGTGCATGTTAATTAATTGATTAGGGTTAATTGAACATGCATGGAAAACATTGTTTAAACCCTTTACAATGAAGATCTGTAAAGTTATTTGGATTTTTAAAACATTATTGTTGAAATACACAGTCCTGAAAAAGGGACATTTCTTTTTTTGCTGAGTATATAAAGAAGCAAGAAAGCCCATTAATAAGTTACGCAAAAATCCACTAGATGTCAGTATTGTTCTCAAATGAGTCGAATTACTAACTTGTTGACTATGGAGGAATATTTCGGACAAAATCAAATAAATAAATAAATGCGTAAATAAATAAAAGTACTGAGAAATGTGAGCCTAAATAAATAAATATGTCATGAAATGAGAGCATAAATAAATAAAAGTGTCACGAAATATGTTTTTTGTTGCTTATTTATTTATTTCATTTTGTCCGTAACATTCCTGTAAACCGTCGTGAAATACGACTTGAAATAAAACTGTCACTTTCACTCGTCAAAGTTGAGAGGGTGGGCTCTAACACGCCCTCTAGTTACTGATTGGTGAATCGAAGCGCAGGAATTAATTAGAAAAATGCTTACTACTGCCAATGAAATGGATTCTGCCGAAGATATTACGTATTTCAGAGAGAGAGTTGAAGATTTATCGGAAGAAATTACAATGTTGGCGGCCCTTTTAGATTCCGATATAGATGAAACTATTTTTGAAATTATCGAAGTACAGGTGGAACGGACTCGACTGCACTGCAGTTCAGGTGACACAGTTACCTGCTCTGGACGTCCATCCTTTGACATTCCAGCTGATTCAATAGAACACCTTCTGTTATGCGGTTTAAAAGTACGACAGATTGCAGATCTATATGGTGTATCGGAGAAGACGATCACAAGGCGAAAGAGTCAGTTTGATATACGGTAAGCTGCAACGGCTGTATTAGTTTAGGTACTTTGACATGGAATGCCCAAAGCAGCTCCAACTAATATTTTGAAATGAACAACTTTACCACTGATCAGAGCTGTACAGTTGTTTGAAAAAGTAGCTGCGAATATGCACCTGACTTTATACTCGTAAAACAAGGGTCAAATACTCAGTTCAAAATATTAGTTGGAGCTGCTTTGGGCATTCCATGTCAAAGTACCTAAACTAATACAGCCGTTGCAGCTTACCGTATATCAAACTGGCTCATTCGCCTTGTGATCGTCTTCTCCGATACACCATATAGATCTGCAATCTGTCGTACTTTTAAACCGCATAACAGAAGGTGTTCTATTGACTCAGCTGGAATGTCAAAGGATGGACGTCCAGAGCAGGTAACTGTGTCACCTGAACTGCATGCAGTGCAGTCGAGTCCGTTCCACCTGTCCTTCGATAATTTCAAAAATAGTTTCATCTATATCGGAGTCTAAAAGGGCCGCCAACATTGTAATTTCTTCCCATAAATCTTCAATTCTCTCTCTGAAATACGTAATATCTTCGGCAGAATCCATTTCATCGGCAGTAGTAAGTTTTTTCTAATCAATTCCTGCGCTTCGATTCACCAATCAGTAACTAGAGGGCGTGTTAGAGCCCACCCTCTCAACTTTGACGAGTGAAAGTGACAGTTTTATTTCAAGTCGTATCCCATGACGGTTTGCAGGAATGTTACGGACAAAATGAAATAAATAAATAAGCAACAAAAAACATATTTCGTGACACTTTTATTTATTTATGCTCTCATTTCATGACATATTTATTTATTTAGGCTCACATTTCTCAGTACTTTTATTTATTTACGCATTTATGTATTTATTTAATTTTGTCCGAAATATTCCGCCATAGTTGGCAGTGTAAAGTTGAAAGCAATAAAGTTGTAGATGAGATTCAGGCCGTCGTACAGATGGTGATTTGTATTTTTTTTTTTGGTCGAGATCCCAGGAACGCACCCAGCCTTGGCCCGACTCGCACCAGTCACACACAGAGACGCGACTTAACAGCAAATCAAATAAGTAACTGTGCGATATACTGAATGAAACACAAACAACAAATAAACAACTAACCCTCCCTTCTCCCCATTACGAACACAACAATAAACACTAATGACCAAGTCCATGAACCGTGCAAGTGTAACGGTAGCGGATGAAGTCGAATGGTGGGAAAGAGGAAGACCTGGGGAACGGCTTTCTATAAATCACGTATTAAACAGTCCTAACGGTAGTTCTGATGTGGTGAGGGGTGAAGAGATTTGGGGAGTGATGAAGTACGACAACCAATCCAACACAACTCACACAACAGGCTGGCACGAGAAAGTCCTTACATCTTTACAGGTTTGACGATCCACGATAGAAACGATATTCCACAGGAGGTACTGCAGATGGGTGAATACGATGAGTAGCCTACCATCAGGGGGCGCCCTAGCTGCCCCGGCCCTGACGCAGACAGATGGGAGACACCAGTTCAGCAAACACGTTTTTTTTTATTTTTCCCCCGTTTCCCACCTGTACAGCACAGTCCAGCACTAAACACTCACTTCACTTTACTTCACTCCACTCTGAGGCCCGTAAGGTGACGCCCCTGTCAGCTGCATCGCTTTTGACTCCGCCCACTTTCCATGCCCGTTCCCCCATCCAGGTGTTAGCGGTACACTTTTGTGCTAAATGTCCTGTTATAGTAATTGGTGGCAAACTGAACGTATGTGTGCAAAAACATATTTATTATAAGTTAAAAAAAAAGCCTTAGCAGGATAAACTGTCGTGTTGATGTACTAAACGTCTCTTCGCACTTGCCGCGGGGTCGCGAGCCGTCAACAATGCGGGCACGCAAAGCCGCTCGGCTAACAGAAGGTCTTAGTTGGGCGACTAGACTTTACGCCTCTTCGTACTTCTGAGGACGAGCGCTTCGTTCCTCTGGAGCATAAACTCCGCCACAATGAATGGCATCGTTAATATAACTATGAACATTTTGTACACCAGTAATAATACAATACTAATGATAGAACGCAATGATGTGTATGTGTACTTTGATTGTTCACACAAATTATATGATTTATTCTATTCAGAGTCTATAAGAATATGTAGTGTTAATCGTATTGAGTGAGGCATATAAGTTATTCTTCTTCCTTAGCATTTCCCATTTTTCTATGGGATCAGCCTACTGATTACCAGTGTAGATCCTTAGCCACAGAGCCACCACTCCGTTGAGTGCAGCATATAACTAACTTATTAAAAAGTGCTGTCTCATGAATAGATCTAAACGTATAATACTGTATAAAATACAAAATGTTAAGATTTTGTGTTCAGTTTGTTTGTAATATATATGACACCAAAACAACTGCTTCGGATACAGAACTGAGATACCTCGACAGCTTAGAAGCTTAATAAATGCTGAATACACATTTGAGTGCAGGAACTAAACGGAATTGAAATCGTCATGAGGGGCGTGTAATATGGGCGTTAGTTTACCAGCGAAACAGGGGAGGGGCTCCAGAAGGGGGAGTCAATTTATGGACCTCATAGTGTCTGAAGAGCTCGGATCTGTCCGAGGCCTAAACTGTCCTGACTGCAGCTGGACACTTCTGCCAGTTAAATACAATAAGACCAAAGAGCTTGGGCGGGTATATGCGAGTGTGCCCACTGATCGACTGGCACTCCATCAGACTCCCTGCACCCCTGAGCTGCACAGGCAGGTTAGAGAACGTTCCCACTAAACATTAGACGTCGTATGGACGTGCAGATCATGTCTATATTGCGTCCGTCGGTCCAAGACCAATTCTCGACTTCTACACGACGTGCAAACTATGTCTGCTATTTGGACGTCGATCTATGACCCCACTTAGACGTCGATAAGACGTTTAACATCGGACGTAACTTTTTTGGACGTCATGGGGACGTCTAAAAAAGGTGCAGGAAATTTAATGAATTATTTTAAGTTTTTTCATTAAAAAAAAGGAAATATATGTATATTTTTTTTACTTTTTTTTTTTTTTACAATTATGACAAATATCAGCATTGTAGTTAATTAATAAAAAAAATTATGGTGGGCATGATTTCATCCAGTCAATGCCACTGATTTGCTGAGGCAACGCGTCATCATATCCCAACGCCACTCTGATTGGCCGAGGCAACACCCCAAGGCATTCGGCGCGAATCACTTTGTTCACTCGATCGGCTCTGCTCAGTTTGTCTTGCAACAAGCGGAAGAAACGCTCGGCCAGGACACAGGTTTTCTCATTTTAATTAAAATGTGCACGTACGTGACTAACTGGACGTCCACTCAGGCAGCTGACCACTCGCCTAACACTAGCGGAGGGCCCTCCGTGTTTGTAGTGAGTGAAAAAGCAGAGAGTGACGGCGGGAGACGGGAGGCAGGCACAGTGAAGCAGACGCCTCGTCACGGCAAACACGAAGGAGAGAAATAGGGGAAGGTTTAAGCAGATTGGGGGTTCAGGTGTGCAGAAGTCGTTGCCAAAATGGCCTTGAAGTCCCCACTGCGTCAAGATCGGTGTCTTCTTGTCCAAATAAGGACACGTGTAACTTTGATGGGTGCCGTTTTCATTCAGCGCACATTCGGAAAGACAGTCAGAGATGGGGAGAGAGAGACCCTGCAAAACGGCGTTATGGTTTAACTCAGTTAAGATTTGGGACCCTCGCCTACACTTCGATTCGTCACTTTGAGTTTATGGGCTCGCCATGATATTTCCTGTTAATTTATGGCCCTTACACTTAAAAGGTGTCAATTTGCCTTCCATTTCTACTTTCAAAAGCATCTTAATAATAATTCTGGTGAAATAAGAAACTGTTGACTGCAATTTTATTTTAATTTACCGTACATCACATTCCAGCTCTTCCTCTCCGGTGACAAAGACTTGAACTTGAACCTCTGCTCGAGCGGGTGGCCCTCCTGCTCTCTTTGCTATACGCCATTGGCCACTAGGTGGTGCTGCATCTCCACGCCCATGGAGGAGTTTCCTGCTTTTTTTGCAGTATCCCCCACCCCTCCCCCCCTTTTCCGTTTTTCTTTACATTTAACGCTGTACTTAACCTTCGGTCCCCACACACTTCATCATGAAGCTGCGTTGCCTCTTTCTCCTCGTCCTAAACGGTGAGTATGTCACTTCTCTGTCACTATTCCTGTCACACTTTATGACACTTTGTGTCCAATAGTTTTATTTTGGCCATTAATTAATGCAGTATTTCCTTTTTTAAAGTGACTGGTCTCATTTCTGTGGTGACAATGTCGACACCCTCACCGTGTCACAGTGTGACATAATGGCTGAGTTTGCAATTATAGGGACGAGTGGCCAAAGACGATCTGTTAGCAGTTTGGGGCATCGACTTGTTGATTTTGGGTGGATCTGAGGCTTCATGGACACCGGTGGGAGTCCAACTTCATGAACATCGACGTTCATTGATCTGCTTGTCCCTTTTATGTAAAAATACTCACAAATCACAAGGCCGGTGGGTGTTTGTGCCCAGGTATATAAAAAGGGGAACTGGGCGGTGAGGCGACTCACTCGGGCACAACAGACTGAGCTTCATGCCCCCCATCTTCAAACTCTGACTCCTGCACCCTCAAGGCAGACGGCGAGATGTGGAGGGTCAGCAGATGGGGGGCTTTAGGCTGAATTTGTGCTTTACAGTCCAACGTGTTAGCAATAAGGAGGCCACTCTGCCGTAGAAGATGCCTTCCTCCATTTACATATAAAATGGCAGTCCAGTGCAGGAGTACGGCTGTGGTCAGCACCGCTGCCTTGTGCACTGAGGGTCCTTGGTTTCTTATCCCACGTCCAGTTGTTGTCTCAGCTGAGTTTTCATGTTCTTCTCCTGTTTGTCAGTTTTTCATCCCCTAAGACATTGAGATTCAGTCACGTGGCCACATAGTAGCAGACCTCTGTGATTGTGGGTGTGCGAGGGTGAGCCCTGGGGCGGTCTGGCATCATGTCTGGGGGTCCCACCCTGACGGACTAGACTCCCCACAACTCTGAAATGGAGTAAGCAGGACTGAGGATGTGATGTCAGTCAGTCATTCCTAACCCACACAGTCCTGGAGGGGGTCAAGGGGGTCTGCTGGGGCCTATTTGAGCTAGCATAGGGCGCAAGGCAGGAACGAACCCTTGGGGGGGGCACCACAAAGCAAACACAAACACACACACAGACACCCCAACACACCCACACCCTAAACTGACACACACATTCACATACAAACACACACAAGGACACACACACCCCAAACATACCGCCAACACACACACACACACAGAAACACACCCTAAACTGACACACGCACTCTAAACACACATCCCCCCAAACACAAACACTCACACACCGGCACCCCAAACACCCCCCAACACACACACACACACGGGCCAGTCCAGAATAGCCAGTCACGGGGAGAACATACCAGCCCATTTATTTTATATAGCGCCTTTCTGCCCCCTGGCCCGTTTACCGTACACACTCAGTTCAGCTCTTTCTTGTGTTCTGTGGCAGGTTAAGCCAGTTACTCGGCGTTGAGTATTTTGTCACTTACCTTACTAACGTCTGCTTTTATATGGTGCCTGCTTCTGTATTTCAGCTCTCCTGTGAGGTTAAATACCCATTTTGGGGTCATACAGTTTGAAGGTCCAGGGGGCTTCATTCGTAAAGCTGGCGTACACACAAAAACAGACTCGACATGTCCGTATGCAACACCCCACACAAGCGGTAGGGATTTCTAAAAGAAAACCTGAAGCGGAAGCTTGCGTATATTTATGGCAACTGTGCCTCACACTGAAAAAAGTATAACCTCCATTCAACTTCAAATAGTGAAGGTAATGATTCACACTTAATATTTTCAATCTGAACCAATAGAATTCTTTTTATCTTATCGAACTCACAAATTTTTAAATTGAGGCAAATCATTTGGAGTGATTGGGTGTAATTCACTTGTTTTATACTGACGTAAATCTATTTTTTAAGTTGTTACAATTTAAAATGGTTTATTGGTCGTAACGTGTTTTTATGCTATTAGAAATATGAACATAACACATTCCAATGCTGTACTTTTAACATTTATTTAAAAATCTAGTGCAAATACACAAGCATTTTGCAGTGTAAATCTTAAATATACAACAAAAAAGTTATTAAACGTTTCTACAGCTGTCTTCTACAAAGTTCTTATACTTAAAATTCACCGTTGAGAAACAGGGTTACTTACCAGAAATCCTCCGTTATAAAAGTCCGTTGCTGAAAATGACCAGACCTGTACAGCCACGTCCACTCCACTCGGGAAAGTGTTCACGCTGAAAGTCGGCACGCTGGAAAGTTCGACCGGAAGAAAATCCAAACGGCCCCTCAAACACAGCACACGAACAGCCTAAAATATTAGGTTAACTGAAATAGGATTTTTACGTTTATTTCCTCCACCATAACTTACTTTGGTACAACATTTTTTTTTACTTTGATTGCGATGTGAAACCAAATATTTCAAGCTACAACACTAAATGACTAACCTTAAGTTGCTTGAAAAAGACAATTTACGTTGAATGAACAACATCAATGTTATACTTTTATCAGTGCTGGCAAACGATGACCCCCCTCGATCAAGTGGGGCTGAATGCAGGCTAACTGATGACTCGCGCGCTTATTAATTCACATCTTCATTACTCAGAAACGACGAGTACGACGTGCAGATTGTATTACAGCTTCATTTCACGAGGGCCCATGCTGCGTATTTCCACTGAAGAACTTTTGCGTTTTGTCATCCCTTCATATCGACTACCTGTTGTGATTTGTCAGTTAAATGGCTGATGGGTGTGGTAGTTACTTTGTCCTGTTGTGGTATTTTGATAGTTTGAATTTTATATCTTAAAGTAATTAAGCTCATTTATCAGAGTTCACTATACTGCATAACGTAAAAGTGTTTTCCAGTAACGCCGGGCAGCTGAGACAAGATGCACGCGGACCACTTTAAGCTGTCAGCAGGATGTTTAGGCCGAAAACAGCAAAGCAAACGCACGATGCAGGAAGCTAATGATCTGTCTGTACGACAATTCTACGTGTTCTCGCTGACCGGGCTCACTTATCATTTTGTCCGGTGTCCGGCTAACAACTGGAGGCAGCCAATGATGATAAGAAACTTTGTATGATGTAAGAGATCTACTTTTGTACTTTCTACTTGCGTGTAAAAAGACCTGAACTAGCAGAATGCTGCGTGCGTTTAGTTACAGCGACCTGTGATAGAAGCTCCCTCTTCAAAGAGAACAAATGGTTTACAGTTTAAACTTCTCCTGCCTGTTTTCTCTTAGAGGTCATTTCTACCACACGTCACCCCGTCATGCCCGCTGGAACACCCGTTGACGAGGTGCTACGTCCAGTTTTCAACGGATGTGGTTGTTCACACATGAAATTTAACGGGTTGTTACCGACGTAAAAGCCCAATTTGGTTCAACGCGAGCAATTTAGTGTCGCCATAAGAGCACCGAGCGAGAACAAAGCTGCCTTTGTTAACTGTAAACAGTGACAGCATCCACAAGTCATCCAAAGTAAGACTGTTTTATGGTGGTCTGGGTCACCCTGTGATTCATTTATTTTGAGGTGCAGCGGCTTTGGCAGACACGATGGCGCTGTACATGGTGGCTGCTTGTTGGTAAGGAAACTGGCAGAACCCTTCATGTTTCATGTGGCATGTACTGTTCAATGCATCAGCAATCACGTCAGTACATGTGCCGGGTGACAGTGGTTACCCACCATTGCCCACCTAGATTGTGTTGGTCTGAGCAAAATATAATAAGAATACACTCACCGGCCACTTTATTAGGAACATCTGCTCAACTGCTTCTTAGCGCAAATCTCCAATCAGCCAATCATATGGCAGCAACTCAACACATGTTGGCCTGTAGACCTTGTCAAGACTGAAGTTCAAACCACAAGCATCAGAATGAAGAAGAAAGGGGACTGAAGTGACTCTGAACGTGGCATGGCTGTTGGTGCCAGACGGGCTGAGCTGAGTATTTCAGAAACTGCTGATATACTGGGATTTTTACAGACGACCATCTCTGAGGGTTTACAGAGAATGGTCAGAAAAAGGGAAAATATCAGTGAGTGGCAGTTCTCTGGGCGAAAATGCCCTGTAGATGCCAGAAGTCAAAGGAGAATAGCCAGGCTGGTTCAAGCTGATAGAAAGGCAACAGGAACTCAGATAATCACTCGTTACAACTGAGGTGTGCAGAAGAGCACCTCCGAATGGACAACACATCAAGCCTTGAAGTAGATGGGCTACAGCTGCAGGAGACCCCACCGGATGTCACTCCTGTCAGCTAATAATAGACAACTGAGGCTACAATTGACACGGGTTCACCAACATTGGACTTCAGAAGATGAATGAGGTCTGATGAGTCTCGATTTCTGCTTCAGCATTTGGATGGTAGGTCAGAATATGGGGTCAACAGCATGAAAGCAGGGATCTATCCTGCCTTGTATCAACTGCTCAGTCTGCTGGTGGTGGTGGTGCGATGGTGTGGTTGATATTTTCTTGGCACATTTTGGGCCCCCTTAGTACCAATCGAGCACCGTGTAAGTACCTCAGCCTACCAAACCAATCGCCACACAATCAGCTTTGTAATAAATGTAAAACCAGCTGTAAGCTTAGAATGTCGATTCTTCTAAACTGTTAAGGAACATCGAAAAAACTTTCTTTAATTATTCCATCCATCCATCCATCCAAGGTCTCATCTGTTCCAGCAAACATCTGGATATGTACAGTACATTTTAAGAGTCAAGGTGTTTTAACTAATTGTAAGTTTTGTTCTGTAGATACAATGGGGTACTTTTACTCTTTTCACAATATTGTTGGATTGAATTGTTATGCGCGGTTGTTGCACTGTTTTTAATACAGACCTTGTTTTTTATCATTTCACTTGTTCTTGGGAGGTTTGTGGGGTTTTATTTCACGTTACTAAGTTCATTTGTGTTCACAGTCTAGCGGAAGCCTTGACGAGTTGTAAATATTTATCTGTTGTCTTTAATAAATGTTATTTATGTGACTCTATAAATGTATGATCATTCCATCTGCTGCCAGTCTTGTCAAATTAACTCTTCTAACATAACATCAAGTCGAGTTTTGAAAGTCCCTAAAGTCCTCCTGTCTGTCACACTACTTGGTCGCGTATTCCAAGTGTCTGTGGTTCTCTGTGTGAAGAAAAACTTTCTAATGTTTCTGTGACGTTTTCCCTTCACAAGTTTCCAACTGTGTCCCCGTGTTCTTGATGAACTCATTTTAAAGTCACCGTCTCGATCCACTGGACTAATTCCATCCATCCATCCATCCATCCATTATCCAACCCGCTATATCCCAACTACAGGGGCCAATCAAAGCCAACACAGGGCGCAAGGCAGGAAACAAACCCCGAGCAGGGTGCTAGCCCACCGCAGGGCACACACACCCACACACACACTAGGGACAATTTAGGATCACCAATGCACCTCACCTGCATGTCTTTGGGCTGTGGGAGGAAACCACGCAGACACGGGGAGAACATGCAAACTCCAGGCAGGGAGGACTCGGGAAGTGAACCCAGGAGTCCTTACTGCAAGGCAGCAGCGCTACCACTGTGCCACTGTGCCGCCCGCATGAGCATTTATTATCTTAAATACCGGACTTGTGCTAAAATTAGTTTTCATGTTGTAATGACAGACAGACGCATACAGAACAGTGCAGCTACACGGCTGAGAAGTGACTTCGTCCGCTATGATGTCTTTTCGGTCATTCTCACTACTTCATCACTATGTGGTATAACAGCAACCAGAGTTTATACACGACGTGTTAAAACGCTGCGGCTGCTTTGTCACGGCATGTTTACTCTTCCAATTGGACAGAAATGTTAACTTCCTTTAGCTGCTCGGGCAGTCAGAGTGTGGATGCTGCGCCGCCTCATCGTAGTTCTGAAATCCGCGTCTCCTGTGGCTCTCCGTTAGCAGCTCTCTTAATGGCAGTCCTGTGACACACCGTTAACTTCAAAGGCACATTTAGCAGTTTCATGAACAAAGCGGTTTATATCGACTCCTGCACTTTCATCGTAACGCTGAAGAACAACAAAGAGTGCACAGCACCTACCTGCGATACTTTTAACACTCGGCCACTGACGCCGGCGAATGCCAAAGTATATATGATATGTATATATAAATATATTAATATTTATACATATAAATATATAATAAAAATATGATTTAAATAAAATAAATATATATAAATAATATATGATGTCTCTACAGGCGCTTTTCCACTGGATAGTACGGCACAGCACGGTTCAGTACAGCTCACCTTGGTTCGGCTCAGTTCGGCTCGGTTTGCGTTTCGACTGCAGTTTAGTACCGCTTTAGAGTGGGCGGGATTATTCACGTGTCGTTATAGTTGCGCCGCCTCTACTGCCGTGACATCGTGGAACTTTTACAACAACACGCAGACAACGACAACACTTTAGCTCGACGACGCGCAAGGGTAAGCATCTAAAAAAAGCACGTCACTAGCTAACTTTTATCACTGTTGCAAAGCATAAAATGAACTTAACTGCCAGTGTAACATTAAAATGCCGATTCTGTATATTACAGATCTTCCACATTTTGCAAAAAAGTCGCCGCAACAGACCATCTGTTTGGACATTTAACCGTGCCTCAGAGTGGTGGGATGTGATTGTTCCCGGTTTTACAAACACTCAGTGGCTGGAGAACTTTCGAATGTCTGAAGAAACATTCATCCACTTATGCAACAAACTGCGTCCAGCGATGGAGAGACGCGACACAAACTTCCGCGTGTGTGTACCTTTAAAGAAAAGAATAGCCAGTGATGCTGTAATGACGATTTTCTCCGGCCAATCAGTGACCAGCAGAGTTTACACGTCACGTTTTGGTAACGGTTCGGCGCGCTTGGAACCTCGGCTGAGGTGGTACTAAAAAAAGGACCAGGTACCAGGTACTGTTACCAGTGGAAAACGCCCCAAAAGTGAGCTGAACTGAACCGTGTCGTGCTGTACTATGCAGTGGAAAAGCGGCTTACATTGATGGATTAAAGGCCAGAAGTCCACATGACTGTCATCATCAAGTTCTTCCATGTGAACCCTGAATATAATGAGGACTGATGGAGGTCATTGATGTCAGGTAGAATACCTAGAGGGTGCTGGGTGGTCTCGTGGCCTTGGGACCCCTGCAGATTTTATTTTTTTCTCTAGCCATCTGGAGTTTTTTTTTGTTTTTGTTTTTTCTGTCCTCCCTGACCATCGGACCTCACTTTTATTCTATGTTAATTAGTGTTCCCTACTTTAAAATTATTTATTTTGTCTTTTTTCTCTTTTTCTTCATTATGTAAAGCACTTTGAGCGACATTGTTTGTATGAAAATGTGCTTTATAAATAAATGTTGTTGTTGTTGATGTCACTGAAAGGTTTTGCGTTGGGTTATGTGTATTCCTAATCCTAACACGTGCGATGCTCTCTCTGCACAGACGACACACTTTTACTTATGTGTTGAATTGCAGTCTGTTCATAGGAGGAACCTCGCGGTCTGTCAGCCCGGCTTAACGAGAGCACCGCGGCTCTCGGCAGTTCAAAATCCCTGCCCCTGCTGTGAGCGCTGCCTTCACGGCGCAATGGATTGGTTCAGAAATGTGACACTCAGTGAGTCGTTGAATTGTTCCCGCCCACTTCTCAGCGCAATTCGCTCCTGGTCGTCTGCAGGAAAGTCGCGTATGTCATAGGCCTGGCACAGCATCAGATAGCGCAGTACGCCTCATGTATTGTTGATGGCAGCGATTCTTCACCGACTATTTTGAGATGGCACAAGAAGGTGGCACGAAGTTCTGCTGTGAAGATCTAGCTGTCAGTCGTGTATTGCAAACAGGGCGACTTAGCTGCCACGCAAGTGGTGACTTTGAATTGAAACGCGTGCTTCTATATTGTCTTTTACTGGAGTGCATACATTTATGTGACAGGTGTCTGGTCGCACTTACAGGTAATCTAACTTTGACACCATTAAAATATCCGACTACGCCACCCAGAGACTGGGAACTCCTGAGATTTACAGAAAATTGCACACAGGGTTCTTTAAATTGGGCGGTGAGTAAACACACAATGAAAGACACAACAGTAATTTCAGGAAAAGCAACAGTAACTTCTATTACACCAGACAATAATACGTACATTAAAAAGATAAATGAACATAAACAAAATCTAACAATATCAGGAACAAAATTCCTTTTTTAGAAAGGAAAGCACACAGTCCACCCTCTAAAAGTCCATTAAAAACAAGCATTGGAGGAGTGGAGCAGAGTCCAGTCTGCGCACTGTGTTACCCCAACAACTAATCTTCCAGCTGTCCACGGATGCACTTTGTTCACCGGACACTCGTTTCCCAACAGAAGTTTTATCAAATCCCTGTCAGCGTCTCTTCGTCGTTCCTTTTTTTCTGCTCTGGGCTCCTTGTGCTGCTGTGACCTTGGGACGCCTCATTTCTCGTCTGCCAGCTTTGCTCGGTCCTTTCATGCGACTTCCCTCTCTCGCTGGACTCACAACTGGCGTCTCCTTGTGGAGCCGTCTCTTCCTCCCTGGAAGTAAGTGTTGCCGTCCTTGTGCCTCACGTTGTGCCAGCCAGGTACCCTCGTCTGCCTGCGAACCCCTGTGCTCTGTCTGAGTGTCTTGGCAGCGTTCTCAGTGGCCTGTCCCTCCCTTTGCCTTCTCCTGCCCAGAACTTTAAATCTCCTTCAGTACCTGCCATTATCAGTTCTGGACAATTAAACAGTGGCACATCTGAATGTTCTGTGTTTAACAATTAATGAAAACACAAGTTAACAAAATTTATTGTTACCAACCATGAATAAGTACAGATATGCTGATTAGAAACCAATAGCGTCAGACATGTAACCTCCAAGTCGGGTAAATACAGACATCCTCCAAGGAAGGAGCAGGTCTGTTATCACAACTTGGTGTTGTCTGTATACTCAACCAGCCACATTTCAAAGCGGCGACTCCTTTGCAAGACAGCAAATACTGACATCCTGCAGACAACCGGCAAAAATCAGTAATCCAGGAAATCGAAAAAAGGGTCCCCTTCTGATACATTTGTTAGTTGTACATTTCTCGCAACTTTAGTAATAAAAAAAATTACATTTATCATAATCTTTTTGTGTAAAGAGCTACGACAATATCTCTATCAATCTCAATCTATCTATAAAATAAGATAGATAGATAGAAAGGCTCTAAATGATCGATAGATAGATTGATAGATAGATAGATATGAAAGGCACTATATAATAGATAAATAGATAGATAGATAGATAGAAAGGCACTATATGATAGATAGATAGATAGATAGAAAGGCTCTAAATGATAGATAGATAGATTGATAGATAGATAGATATGAAAGGCACTATATAATAGATAAATAGATAGATAGATAGGCTCTAAATGATAGATAGATAGATAGATAGTGTCACACACGTGCGCATGGGAACCAGCTGAAGGGCCTAAACACTAGTAATTCTACGCCAGGCCAGGGGGTGACGGAGTGTACTGACTTTCTCTCTCAGTCCCTTGCAGATCTTTCCCAGGAAATCCCGCCTGTTGCCAGCCCCAAGGATGATGTCAATTCCGGGCACAAGGACACCACTCCCAGTTCCGGCATAGATGACGTCACTTCCCTTCCTGCCCTTTAAAACTGCCATCTTGCCTCAGTACAGGCAGCTCTGTTCTGGACTCTGAACTAAGCACATCGTGCTATTTACAACTACTTTGGCAGCCGATTCAATTATACGGGTGGCTGCCCCAAATCTTTATGATGTCTCCAACTCATTCTTATCACAATAGACAGATAGATAGACAGATAGATAGATAGGCTCTAAATGATAGATAGATAGATAGATAGATAGATAGATACTTTATTAATCCCAAAGGGAAATTCCCATACTCCAGCAGCAGCATACTGATAAAGAACAATATTAAATTAAAGAGTGATAAAAGCACAGTGCAAGTTAAAAAGTGCAAGGTGGAGAGTGCCAGGCTGGTATAACAGACAATAACTTTGTATAATGTTAACGTTTACCCCCCTGGGTGGAATTGAAGAGTCGCATAGTGTGGGGTCTCCTCAGTCTGTCTCTGAAGCTGCTCCTCTGTCTGGAGATGATCCTGTTCAGTGGATTCAGTGGATTCTCCATGATTGATAGGAGTCTGCTCAGCGCCCGTCGCTCTGCCACGGATGTCAAACTGTCCAGCTCCGTGCCTACAATAGAGCCTGCCTTCCTCACCAGTTTTTCCAGGCATGAGGCGTCCCTCTTCTTTATGCTGCCTCCCCAGCACACCACCACGTAGAAGAGGGCACTCGCCACAACCGTCTGGTAGAACATCTGAAGCATTTTATTGCAGATGTTGAAGGACGCCAGCCTTCTAATGAAGTATAGTCGGCTCTGTCCTCTCTTACACAGAGCATCAGTATTGGCAGTCCAGTCCAATTTATCATCCAGCTGCACTCCCTGCTATTTATAGGTCTGCACCCTCTGCACAGTCACCTCTGATTATCACGGGGTCCATGAGGGGCCTGGGCCTCCTAAAATCCACCCCCAGCTCCTTGGTTTTGCTGGTGTTGAGTTGCAGGTGGTTAGAGTCGCACCATTTAACAAAGTCCTTGATTAGGTTCTGTGGAACGAGCCCCAGACACAGACAGACAGACAACGTTTTCTCACCCAGCACACACATATTTATTTACAATATTTACAAGTTTTTAGTTCGTGCACAACCCAGTGCCTCTGTACCGATCCCCAAAAGTCCAGGCCTCTCTCTCCAGTGCCTTTCTTCAGGCCGCCTCCACTCCTCTCTCGCAAGACTCCCGTCCACTTCCACCCGACTCCAGTCATCGAATGAAGGGAGGCAGCCCCTTTTATAAAAGCCTGGATGGGCTCCAGGTGTTTCCCGACACTCCTCCGCGGACACTGACAAGTGCCAGCTATGCACCTGGAAGCCCTCCGGGTGTCCCCAGTCTTCTTCCCCCCAGCTCTTCCTGGTGTGGCAGAAGTGTTGAGGTCCAGGGCTCTCCAGGCACCGAGGCGCCCCCTGGCGGTGACCACGGGCCCCTACGGGGTTGAGCTTCCAAGCTCTGCACCCGTGGTCCCCAGTGCAACCAGGGCGGTCACCCCCTCGTGGTGTGGAGGAGGCGCAAGCCCTCCTCCGGTCCTCCTGGGTGTTCCAGCTGGGCAACACCCCCAGCCGTGTGCCACAGTTCCTATACTCCTCCTCCTGCCCACTCCTGATGCAGCCCACCATAGCAGTGTCGTCAGTGAACTTTTGCACGTGGCAGGACTCCGAGTTGTATTGGAAGTCTGATGTATGTTGGCTGAACAGGACTGAAGAAAGTCCAGTCCACTGCGGTGCTCCTGTGCTGCTGACCACAATGTCAGACCTGCAGCTCCCGAGACGCACATACTGAGGTCTGTCTGTAAGATAGTCCACGATCCATACCACCAGGTGTGAATCTACTCCCATCTCTGTCATAGTAATAAGGGGTGTGCTGCATCGTGTGCAAAAGTAGGTTTAAGTTGTGAATACACGAGGCTGTCAATTTGAGCACTTAATGAGATTGTACCCGAGTGCGCTGAGCCATTGTGACTTTCTTTTGAGATGTTAAAGCTATTGATTTAATAAAGCTATTGTAATAATCATAACCTGCATGTCTTTTTCCATACGAAAAACTGTAAACCGGCTTTTGCCCACCTCTGTATATCTCTCGGGCTCAGAAGAGATGAACATTTTGTGGCCTCGTGTGATGACGTCTCGTTTGTCACCGCGTCACTCAGAGTTTACTGAACGGCTGCTGCCATCACAAAGATGAAGACTGTTAATGAGAGCCTCCTTGTTGTTTCTCTGCAGGTTTGGTGAGGACTGTCGAGCCGCAAGGTGAGTGGACCGGAACTGGACCCCCAACTGGGGGGGCGGGTGAAGGTGTTTGGTTTGAGTGGCAAAGTCCTTTCTATTTAAATGACTAGAGATCAGAGGAGGGTATTGAATCAGAGTGGGAATTAATGGAGAACTGATAATCTGAGATTATGATGAGGCCGGTGTCAACATCTGGTAGTATTGTGTGTTTCCATGTTTTTAAATATTAAGTATTGAGATTTAGTTTTTCAGTTTCTTAACTTGAGTAAAGTTAAACATGAAATGACATCTCTAGAAGCAGAACGTCTTCAATCTGTTATCTGATAATCCCCTCTCCACAAAGTCAGCCACTTCTTCTTCTTCTTCTTTTTTTTTATAAGTTGTAAATCATTTTTAAGTGTTCACTCTACCCCAACACACACACACATCAGCACTTGTCCCAGTTTAGCTCTGGTGTGTCCTTGTCAGATGAGCCTTTGTGTTTCTTTTTGACCAACAGTGGCCATTAGAGTGTTTCAGATTTAAAATCTCCTCTGCATATAAAGACTAGAGACCCATCTGTTCTTCTGCACACACCTTCACTGTGCCGTTTTCACAATTTATTTGTTAGACTTTTCAAATTCAAGTAACCGAGTTCAGTTCTCTTTGGCTCTCACGTGTTTGTGAAGTTCCCACATTATTTCCAGCGCCTTTGGTGCGTATGCAGACCTCCTTCCCTTTTTCATGCGTCGTTTTGTCTCAGCCTTGTGTTTAAATTGTTTCAATTCGTATTTTTCCCTTCATCAGGCAACAGTCCACACCCCTGAATGACAAAACCGAAAACAAAGTTTACAAATGTATTAAAAATCCACAACTGAAATATCCCAGTATTCCGACCTTTTTCCTCAGCACTTAGCTGAAGCCTCTCTGGAGTCGTCTTGGGTTTGACATGACGAGTGCCGCCCACCTGGATTTGGGGATTGCCTGATGTTCTTCTCAGCAGATCCTCAAGTTCTGTCGGCTTGGATGAAGTCCATCTGTGGACGTTCAGGTCACTCCAGAGATGTTTCACTGGGCTCTGGCTGGGCTGCTGAAGGCCGTCCTCAGAGTTGTCTTTACCTTGTGTGTTGTTGGAAGATGAACCTTCGGGCCGTTCTGTGGTCCTGAGTGCAGGTTCTCATTAAGGTGATCTCTGGACTTTGCTCTGTTCCACTTCCCCTCGGCTCCGACTCGTCTCCCAGTCCCTGATGCTGCCACCACCATTAGATGGTATTGCACAGGTGGTAAGCAGTCCCTGGTTTCCTCCAGCCATGACACTAATCTTGGTTTCATCAGACCAGAGAATTTTGTTTCTCACAGTCTGAGTTCTTTAGGTGTCTTTTTGCAAACTTCATGCAGGCTTCAATGCGTCTTATGCTAAGAAGTTACTCTGTCCTAAAGCCCAGGTCAGTGGCGTGTGGACATGGTGGTTGTCTTTGTGAAGTCTCTCCCATCTCCTCACAGGTTTTCTGATGCTTAACCAGCCAGAGGGGCTATCAGGTTCTTGGTCGCCTCTTCTACCCAAGGCCCATCTCCACAAGTTGCTCAGGTTTGCTGGGTGGTCGGCTCTAAGAAGAGTTGTGGTTGCTCCAAACTTCTACCAGTTATGAATTCAGAAGGCTACTTGAGCTCTTGGGAGCCTTCACTGCTACAGGAGTTGTTTGTAGCCCCCTTAAGATCTGCACCTCGACTCTGAGCTCTACGGGCACCACCTGTGACCTCATGTCTTGGTTTTTGCTCAGCTTTAGGACCTTCTGTGTGTCTGTCCTAATCGGTGGAGTCACTTGAATCACCCGCAGGTGGAGTCCAAACATCTCAACGACAAGCAGAGGAAGGCGACACACTTGAGCCCAACCAAGTGTCGTAGTCAGGACTCTGAATGCTTGTGTCAATGGGATATTTAGATTTTTTAAAATTTGCAAATCATTTAAAATTTCAGTTTTCTCTTCGTCATTTTGGGGTATTGAGTTGCACAAGGTTGTAACAACAAAATGTTTTTTTCTCTTTCATTTCCTCATGGAGTTTTGTTGCAGCTCAAGACAGATTTACACATGGAGGAGATGAACGTAGTGTGACCAGTAGGGGGCGCTGCAGCCTCCCAATCCTGAGACACCACCACACAAACACAAGTCCCAGGTTCATATAAATGATTTATTATCCACACTTCCTTCACACTGGCTCTCAGCGCCCACAATTCCTCTATTTAACTCTCTCTTTCCTCTCCTCCATGCCACCATGTTAACCTTGTCCTCCTTCCACCCGACTCCGACTTGCCCAGATGTGCCAGTGCTGTTCCTTTTATCGTGGACCTGGCATAGCTCAATGGAGGTACTTCTGGGTCAATCAGAAGTCCCAGAAACCACGGAGCACACCTCCTAGCAGCACCCCCTGGTGGAGCCCAGGGAACCCAGCAGGGCTGCTCTATAGTAACAACTCCCAGAATACCCTGCGGGTGCCCATTGGTGTATCTTCCTCCTGGGTTGATGCCACCTAACATTTTGGGGAGGACATGTAGCTTGAATGATCCCCCTGTCCTTCCTTCGGGCTGGTTAATGTTCTTCCATCAAAACCTGCCAGGATGCCAGTGTACCCGTTCTTCAGATGGTATCCAATGCCCAGATCCCTGTGTCTTCCCATGTCCATTTGCCACCTGGGCCTCCTGGCCAGGCCTGGAAAGGGAATCCATTCTGGCCCCTACCTGCCATCCATCCCAGTAGTCTAATCAGGACACCATGTAAATTACCCAAAATATGAGCAGCTCCAGTGCTACCAGTGCGCCATTTGTGGGAATGCCAAAGTGTGCGATGCAAGTATCAGTTGCATACGTTGTTTCTGTGTTCTGTTACATGATACAAAAATAAAATGTTTCTAGTTGTTTCTGGTGTATGATGACATATTGTGAATGACCTCTTGCAGTGCCGTACTGTATGGCAGTCGTCTAGCTCAGAAGAGAAAGATCAAACTTTGGTGGTTTGTTGGGGTACAGGCCTCAGAATGTTGACAGGGAAACTGGCCTCAGATGTGGCACCAAGGCGGTCAGTGGCCAAGTTTAGTGACTTTATTATTGTAGAGAAAAGCCAAGCAAAATGACAACTTTTATTGGCTAACTAAAAAGATTACAATGTGTAAGTTTTCGAGGCAACTCAGGCCCCTTCTTCAGACGAGAGGTAATACAGAAACTGGAGTTCCCTGTGTTTATACACACACACTAGGACAAGAAACAACATTGATAAATCTGTAAATGAGAAATCTTAAATGTAAAAAATTAATAGATTCCTTGTTAAATGAACCCTATAGCCTGAAGGATGGTGTTCTGTACCCCACTGGGGCTCAGGGCTTGTGTCTGTCACTAACGTCTCTGCTTGAAGTAGCAGCCTGACAAACTGAGGTGGTCAGCCAATCAGAGGCAGAGCTTTGAGATAACGCGGCCTACTGTCTGTCCTACAGGCTCACTGGAGAAGCCGGACCTCAGTTTGGACGTGAAGTCACTGACAATAAATGGAAGGCTCACTGCTCACTGTGCAACAAACGTCACTCCTGGTCGAGTAACCTGCAGCCTGTATGTAGGAAACACCTCTGTGACCTCAGAGAGGACGACTGGAGACACGTGTGACTTTGAGGTGTCCTGGAGTCAACTGGACGGAGACCCGGTCACCATCAAAATAGTACAGCTGAGCTGTGATTATCAGCCCAACGGAGGCACAGGGGATCAACGCTCACCCCGCAGTGACCCCAAAGAGCTGCTGCTATTAGGTAAGAAATGTCACAGTAGTTACATAAAACTGCAAAGTGGTGAGGTGGTCATTCAGACATGATGAGCCCCTCAGTGCCCTCTTTAGTTTTTACAATGCCAGTGGAAAAGTGGGAACTAGATGACGAACTTCCTGTTGTCCCCCTTGAGTCCTGGCACCAGTGATGCCCACTCTTCTCTGCTGTGAACGTCAGCATTGAAATGAGGTGAGGGCAGGTAGATAAGAACAACGTCCTCAAAGGTGTGGACGGGTCAGAAAGTTCAGCTGTGGACCTTGAGGGCACCAGGGTTCAATATGAGGCCCAGGTTACCAGAGGCCAATCTGAATTCATCAAAGCAGTGGAGTGAGTGCTGTGTCACTAAGTGACCCGAGGAGCACATCAAGTGTCACCAGTGGCCACTGCTTTCTGCTGATGTGAGAGGGCAACTGGCCTGATCAGCTGAGAGGCTGTCCCTGTGCCCCCCCCCAGTCACCTTGTGCTTGGTGGCTCAGACTGGACTCCATTAACACAGGACTCTTGACTTCTCTCTAATTCTTTAGTTCCATTACAGAAGGCCACCCTACAGGTGACACCGACATCCATCACTCTGGAGGAGAAGATTCAGATTTCCTGTGAAGTGAATAAAAACCACATTGGAGTGAAGTGCCAGCTGTATGACAATGAGACCAAACTGGAGGACGGGCAGTGCAGGTGGACAATGACAGGGAGGCAGCTGATGACTGGGACTGGGCCTGGAATGGTGCTGCTGACCTGCGACTACACGCTGGACGTGTGGCAGAAACAACCAGATATTAAAGATCAATTTGACACATGCAGCGACAGAGTGACAGTGACTGTGACAGACC
Organism: Polypterus senegalus; assembly: GCF_016835505.1. NCBI lineage: Eukaryota > Metazoa > Chordata > Cladistia > Polypteriformes > Polypteridae > Polypterus > Polypterus senegalus. The sequence continues at coordinate 12,659,207 of NC_053171.1, forward strand.
CTGGGCCGAGTCAGACCCCACGGACAGGTAAGGACTCATCCCAGTCTCCTCACTCCCTTATCGGCACATCTCAGTCCAAAAAAGCTGTAAGTACGGAGGGAACACAGAGCTGTGGTGGGCTACAATCGGGGAACACAGCCCAACGGAACGGCTGAATATCAGTCAGTCTGAGTAACTCGGGGACACTGGCGTCACACGGGGTGAAGCGGGTGGTCTCTTTATATCACGCCTCTCATCTCAGCCACATTCAGATCTGTGGTTCGGCCGCGGTGCTCCCCCTCATGTCCCGCTCCTGCACATTTCACTTGGCCTTCACTTGAAGGCCTCTTGTCTTTATTGTTAACATATTTCTGGTGTGGTTTTGCTGATACTTGTCTTCATTTATTCCTTCATATCATTTTTCATAGTCTGATTCTTTTCATGTTCCTGTCACATAAAAAAAGTTTAATCTGTTCTAAAATTCACTACACTTGATCAGTTTGTGAAATAGTGAATGACACTAGTGTCACACAATCTGACGCTGAGAAGACCTTTAATGTGAGTAAATGAAAAATATTAACACACGGGAAGTACAGTAGAGACGTGAGATATGAATACACAACAGGAGGTCTGAAAATCGAAAAGTAGACGGACCTGGGAGTCGTAGTGGACTCGACGCTATCAAGTGCCAGACAGAGTTCAGAAGCCATTAAGAAGGCTAACAGACTGTCAGGTTATATAGCGCCTTGACATGTGGAGTACAAGTCACAGGAGGGTCTGCTCAGGCTTTATAACACACTGGTGAGGCCTCATCTGGAGTCCTGTGTGCAGGTTGGGTCTCCATAAAGACATAGCAGCACAAGAGAAGGTCCAAAGAAGAGCGACTCGGCTGATTCAGGGCTACAGGGGTTGAGTTAGGAGGGAAGATTAAAAGAGCTGAGCCTTTACAGTTAAAACAAAAGAAGATTCAGAGGAGACCTGACTGAAGTGTTTAAGATGATGAAGGGAATTAGTCCAGCTGTGGTGGGCTGGCGCCCTGCCCGGGGTTTGTTTCCTGCCTTGTGCCCTGTGTTGGCTCCAGCAGACCCCCCGTGACCCTCTAGTTAGGATAAAGTGGGTTGGATAATGGATGGATGGATGGAATTAGTCCAGTGGATCGAGACGGTGACTTTAAAATGAGTTCATCAAGAACACGGGGACACAGTTGGAAACTTGTGAAGGGAAAACGTCACAGAAACATTAGAAAGTTTTTCTTCACACAGAGAACCACAGACACTTGGAATAAGCGACCAGCTAGTGTGACAGACAGGAGGACTTTAGGGACTTTCAAAACTCGACTTGGTGTTATGTTAGAAGAGTTAATTTGACAGGACTGGCAGCTTTGTTGGGCTGAATGGCCTGTTCTCGTCTAAATCCTTCAAATGTTTCCTAACCTCAGTCGTGGGGACCCCCCTATGGCTGCAGGTTTTTATTCCAATCAGCTTCACAATCAGTGACAACACCTGATAACGCTGAGCTCATTTTATTAGCTGGGCTTTTTTTTAGATTAGCTATCGATTGAAATGCTGGACTCTCTTTTGTTCATTTCATTCTATTCTGCTCTTTCTCTGTGCAGTTTTCCCCTTTTGTTGTATCTTATTAATGAGAATTAAAAACGAGCCGAGCAGACACCCAGAAAAACAACACACTGAATAATCGAAGGTGGCAAATACGTTAGCGTCAGACCCACTAATTATTAAATAAAGGATTAATTAAACAATTAGAACACCTGGAAAGTAGAATGAAAACCAAGATGAAAATATTGTTAAAAATAACAAATACAGTATTCCCATATAACTGCTTGGAATATTTTATTTTATTTTTTTTCCAAACTTAGTTTTCTAATTTCTATATTGTTCCCAAAACACAGAACTTGAGAAATAACACATCACTTAATTAGCCCAGGAGTCCAAATAAAAACAGAAGCTGATTGGAATCAAAACCTGCAGGCACAGGGAGGCCGCAGGACGAGTTTAGGAAGCCGTGGTCTAATGTGCTCCGAGTGTGATTATTAATCTTCAAGGCTGTTAGATATCTGCTGCTGACTTCTAAAGAGTCTTACTAGAGATCTCCACAGGCCTGGCTTCTGCTAATGGAGCGTCCCAGCCTAAGAACGAAACTCCAAAATGGTGGCACCGATTCAGAAGACACGGCGAACAAAAACACCTAACGTTGAATAAAACTTCTGCTCGGCTACTGAGGATCAATAACCGCTAAATCACATCGGCTCAATGCTCCCTTCAAAACATTCACACTGAATAACGGGCGGAATGAATGACGCACATAAATGATTATTAGTTATCTGACTCGTGGCGCGAACGAGACCCCCTTCACTGCGCTTACAAGTACAGGGTGGTCCCGATCTAGTTACGCACATCCAGATCGTCTGGGTGACTTTGATGTATGCGGGGACGATTCCAGTTCGGCGTGAAGACGATTCTTCATCTTGTCAGTTCGCACACTTCTCGATTGTCTGGGATTTTTCGGGTGATTTTATACGTAATAAACTTAACGTAATGAAAATTGCATAATTATATCTGGACCACCTTATAGAAATGTCTGCGGTGAAAGCCAGGAGGGTCTCCATTGAATGTTTTTCAAGATAAACACCGCAGTGGGTGCCGAGAGTCTCGCCGAATGAAAATGAAGTATACCTGAAACGTATAGCAAGGTACGTTCACATATAATATAAACTATATGTAGTTCAAATATATCTATTTAAATCTGAAATAAAAATGAAACCGACATATTGGACTGTAACAAGCATATTTCCAAACACTTTTCGTATAAGACCTGCTGTGTGCTCAGTCACGGCTGATCCTTCAACTGTGCACGTTAATCTCCGGCTCTCCAAAGAACTCCGTCTGTTAGGAAGTCCTTCAAGTAGGCAGACGTGTCGCCAGATGTGAGATGTAAAGTTATTCTACACTGAGATGTGGACCAAGGTTATTATAGTTTTGCCTTTTGACAATGGCAGCAGTTTATTTACACGCGCATTGCAGTGTCGGCTTTCAGAGACGAACTCATCTGCTGCTTGGGTAGAAACTGTAACTCTCAGTACATCTCGAATATTCGATCCCCCGTTCATGAACACAGTTTCTATTAGTGGAAAGTTAATATCCTGTACAAAACTAACAAATATATTAGTTTTTATTTCTATATTTTTTGAAATATGACCTTACTTGGAAATTCAGTTTAGTTTTAGTTTTCCTTCATCGTAAGATGATTTTAATGTTTTAGTTTAGTTTTTGTTTCACAAAGACATTTCTATTTTATTTTTATTTATATTAGTTTTAGTTTTAGTAATTATGGCATGGAGTTCCTATGGAGTTTAGTTTTGTGTCACAATCAGGCAGAACTGTACACTTAAGGGATTTGGATACGAGTTTAATGTTAGTGGAAGCTTACTGCACTATTTGGTTTACAATCTGGTTTTGATTTTGTCTGATAAAAATTTTCCCCAAATCGCAAATGTTTTTTTTTTAATCAAAACTAGATAGTGAATATGAACAATTTTAATAAAAAGTTTTAAAATATTTGAATTCAAAACAGAAACAAAAATATCACGAAAATTGGGCTTAGGAAGAACAGGACTTTTAGACTTGAATCAGTGTGCAGACCCCACATAGTGCAGTATTGAGGGAAACAAAGAACAGCAAACATGTAGTGTGAAGGTTAGGGGCAATGAGACTTGAATAGCCCAACATAAAGGACAGCAAACCCATAATGAGCAGAGCAAGAGCCACAAAGTCCGCTTTCTGTAATGCATCTAATTTTGCTTGCTTTTCAGTGTGCACAAAACCATGCTTTTATCAAGGCTTCGCTCGGGTAGTCGAAATGATCAGTCGTAGGAACGCGCTTTATTCCGACTCTAACATTTTTGTAGCTGTGATGTGAGGTAATAGGAGTACAGATAGGCATAAAATGACAGATAGCATCTGAGAGTAAGAACAATAAGCGTATATACATTATCTAAACCGGTTTATCCAGAGCAGGATTGCAGGAAACCTGGAGCCTACCGCAGCAGGTTTGGATGTAAGGCAGGAAAAATCCCCGGTATGCAATGAGGTTGATGTTAAGAACAAAAAGAATATGATATTTCAACTATCTATATTGACAGAGAGAGAGAAACATGAAAAGAGGGAGACAAATGTTTTAAAATGTAATTCTGCTAATGGATTACTTTCACAATATTAGGTATTTTGAGTTGAGAATATGTACTAAAAAAGATAAATGAATAAACATAGAATAAATACAAAAAAACCCATCGTGTGTTTAGTTTTTCATCACTTGGCAGACTCTCTTCGCCTACCTACCTTTGTTTGTGTCGCTTCACTGTTAAACAACGTTTTTAAAGCAAAAGTGATCGGTCAGCAACAATATGCTGATCTTGTATGATGGATGACCTAGTCAGTGTCTCAATCAGTGCCGTTTTATTTTCAAAAACCAGGAGTGGTCTCCCGTACACTATCTTGTATACTTGGATATGGGGATGGATATTTGAGGTGTAAACCACAAGACAATTATTATATTTTTATATTATGTACGTTAAGGAACCATCAACATATCAAATTGATAATATACAAGTAAAGTTGAATAAATCGGACTCTGCAGCTGCATGAATAAAAAAAAAATGGGTTCAGGTAAAGTACCACTTCCGGGTGATGTATTTGACCCAAATACACATTTACAATTGTAGTGTAACAACCACATGCTGTCTATCTAGTTGCGTTTTTGAGTTATCGTGTTTATATACACACAGACACACTTGCACACACATACCATTTCAAGAAACTGTATTTTTAGACTCTGGTAGGTCTATAACGTCAAGATTCATCAAAATATCGAGGTTGAATGTTTTCATGATTATTATACTTTTTCTATACCTCGTATATGAGAAAGTAAACACGATTTCTCCTGTGCGAAGTGGCAGGTGAATTGCTGTCGACAAAAAGCAGTCACGTGAGAAATAAACTGAAATGTTACTCACTCGTGATTTTTCTCTCCATATGGTAAAGGTTTTGTTGACCAGCACATTCTGATTTCAGCCGTTTGAATTACATCTTGATATACAACAAGCGCAAAGAAAGGCGGCATGTAAATCGCTTTCTATTTCACACGCTTTACACACCTGTATTCAGCTTGCTCTGTCACCACAAATTCTGTTTTTAGAGTTTAACTTACAAAGGTTAAAGACTAACGGCAAGAATATTCATTCAAAAACGAAAACTAAAAATATTTTAGTAAATTATTATTTTATTTCAGTTAGTCTTTCCAGCTACTTTAATAGTTTTATTTAGTTTTAGTTTTTCATTTCAGTTTTGTTAATTATTTTATTTCAGTTTATGAAAACGTTTTTTTAATAATAGTTTCAGTTTTGATTTTAGTTTTCGTTAACTATAATAACCTTGATGTGGACTGTGAGCTTGATGCTCTTTGACATTTCAAGAAACTGTTTAAAAAGATGACAATGGCAGCAGTTTATTTACACGCACATTGCAGTGTCGGCTTTCAGAGACGAACTCATCTGCTGCTTGGGTAGAAACTGTAACTCTCAGTACATCTCGAATATTCGAGCTCCCGTTCATGAACACATTTTCTATTAGTGGAAAGCTAATATCCTGTACAAAACTAACAAATATATTCTTATATTGGCACATCTGTATACTTTGAAATATGTTGTACATTATAGGTAGAATTTACAGTATATTTAAAAACTAGCAGAATACCCGCGCTTCGCAGCGGAGAAGTAGTGTGTTAAAGAAGTTATGAAAAAGAAAAGCAAACATTTTAAAAATAACGTAAGATGATTGTTAATGTAATTGTTTTGTCATTGATATGAGTGTTGTTGTCATATCTATCTATTTATATATATATATATATATAGCAAAATAGCTGCGATTGGCAGCGGAGAAGTAAAAAGAAAAGGAAACATTTTAATAATAACGTAACATGATTGACAATGTAATTGTTTTGTAATTGTCATGAGTGTTGCTGGCATATATATATATATATATATACACACACACACAGACACATATATAAACATATATATACATATAAACATATATATACACATATATATACAGTTATATATATATACATATACACACACACATATATACATACTGTATATACAACATATACATATCTACATATATACTGTATATACACATATATATACAAATCTACATATATATATATATATATTAGGTGGGACTCGATTAAAAAATTAATCCAATTAATTAGAGGCTGTGTAAGAATTAATCTTGATTAATCGTATGTAATCGCACACGTAAATTTGCCCCAAATCGCAAATGTTTTTTTTTATTTAAAACGGTTTTAGTGGGCTTACAGAATCAAATAATAGACATGGACATGAATATTGTAAACTGAAGCTGTTTTAATTTCTGAAAAAAAGCTTTAAACTGCATTTGAATTCAAAACAGAAACAAAAATATCATCCCTGGTTAAAATTGGGCAGACTTAAAAATAAAGTGGTAGTTTAAGTACTTTAAGTACATTTTCAGAATAGTATTGTCTTTAAATAATAATAACCAAAATTTCACCATAAAGTGCAGTTTTTCTTCTTAAAAAAATAAGTCAGAAACATAAAAGGTAATTTGACCAGCTTACTCTTTAAACTCTGAGTAACATTAGCCAAAATTATTTTGTACATTAGGCTAAAACAGTGTGATCATTGAACATTTTGTAATTAGATGTATTTAGAATTACTAACGGTCACGGAAGTCCAATGATCCCCAGTAAGAGCCACAAAGTCCGCTTTCTGTAATGCATCTAATTTTGCTTGCTTTTCAGTGTGCACAAAACCATGCTTTTATCAAGGCTTCGCTCGGAAGTCGAAATGATCAGTCGTAGGAACGCGCTTTATTCCGACTCTAACATTTTTGTAGCTGTGATGTGTGCATCAGTGTAATGGATGTACCAGGAAATCATGCATTGACAAAAGTTCCCGTTTGCTTGGAATTGAAAGTGTGATTAAATGCGTTATTTTTAACGCGTTATGGAGTACATGCATCGAAGCTTCTCATTGTGCTTGTGCTAAAAATTTTAAAAATAGCGTAACATGATTCTCGTTAACCTAATATTTTTCATACGTCCCAAACCAAGGAGATGGGAAGGTAAAATGAATCGGTAGCGCGTACATAGTCAGTACATCCCTCTCGGGAATCGAACCTCGAATGTCGGCGTTAGAGGCTTAAGACTCTACAATTGCCACAGCGTGTGGCTTGTCTATGCTAAAGTATGTATTGTAGATCGGGTATATATATACATTTATATATATACCCGTGTATCGCAGTGGAGAAGTAGAAGTTATGAAAAAGAAAAGGGAACATTTTAAAAATAACGTAACATGATTGTCAATATACAGTAATTGTTTTGTGAGTGTTATTGAATGTTGCTGTCATCAAGGATTTGATTATCATTATTTCTTTCAATCAGGCTCGTATTTGTACGATGTGTTCAAGTTACATTCCGTGTTTGTCAATCGTTGTAAAGATAAGAGGTTTCATTCATCGATTAGTTCCTTACTGCATCAATAAACAGCTCGTCTTCCTTTTTATCTGTGATGTGACAAACTGCATGCACGGGTTTTTTTACGCTGTCTTCCTTTAGCGGGACATTGACTTTTTCCACCGTGTGCTTTGTTTCCACAGTAGCTGCATTTATGAATATGCTTATCAGACGCTTCATATTTTTGCTGCCTTTTCAATTGTGTAATTCGGTTTTGTTCAGCTCTTTGGAACTGTTGCTTTTATCTGTGCACTGCGTCAGTTCACGTGAGCCACTCGGTGTACTTGCATCGAAGGTTCCCAGCTGTGCTGGTGCCATCTCGTGCTATGTCCATAGCTTTATTTAATGTTACCTTAGTCCTGGCACTTAAAACTTTCTCTCGCAGTTTCGCTGAGTTTGTGTCAAACACCACCCTGACCATCTCATCTTCCTCTCCATAAGCACAGTCCTTCACCCGTGAATATTTACCCGTGGCAGTTTGCTATTGGATTGCCGCTGACGGATGGCCTTATATGGGCAGGCACTAAATTACAAACGCCAGCGGCAGCCTGTCTATGAACTTAATTTAAAGTGTAGGTTTACATCGTGCTTTGTTTCCGAAGTAGCAGAACTCGCTTCTTATTGTTTCGCTGCCTTCTCAATTATATAATGCATGTTTTCTTGAGCGCTTTTTTGAGGTCTTCCTGGTTTTCTATGTACTGCGTGATTACGTGAGAGGCGTGATGATGTCACACGAAACTCCGCCCACGGCGTTGAAGCTCATCTCCATTACAGTAAATGGAGAAAAACTGCTTCCAGTTATGACCATTACGCGTAGAATTTCGATATAAAACCTGTCCAACTTTTGTAAGGAAGCTGTAAGGAATCAACCTGCCAAATTTCAGCCTTCCACCCACACGGGAAGTTGGAGAATTAGTGATGAGTCAGTGAGTGAGTGAGTGAGTGAGGGCTTTGCCTTTTATTAGTATAGATATCTTAATATGTATGAGTTACAGAATATTCTCCATCCATCCATCCATCCATTATCCAACCAGCTATATCCCAACTGCAGGGTCACGAGGGTCTGCTGAGTGAGCAATATATTTTGAAAAATGCAATTTAAAAGCAGTAATTTAATGTTTTACAGTATATACAGTAATAAACTTCAAGATATTGTGATATATTTCTCCTTGAAGTATTTTATAATCTATTCTACTTATATTTATTAACTAGCGGTCTCCCGCAGCTCTGCCCACGTAGCAGTAAAACAAGACAAACTTTGAAAATCAATAAAAAAAATGTAATTCTGGCCAAGCTGAAAGTATATACTGTACGCTCTTTGGTCAAACGCTGGCACTGCATCTGATCGTGTTCAGCTCTGACGGGAGAGCGTCCGCCGTGTGAGGAGAAGAGCACATGGCCGACCGTGATATCTCTGGCAATGAGCAGCTACCCTCTAAAACACACGGAGCTCTGATCTCGCAAAAACGTCAATCGTTACTCCTTAACAATCTGTAGATGATAATGTCTGCTGAACAAACAGGAATCTCTAGCTAAGCGGAGGCAAAGTGCACTCCAACACGTGGCGAGAGGTAGAGCGGCTTGAATGGAGGCTGACGTTTGAGTGAGTTGGGCCCCCCACTCCCCTCAGCCTGCTGCGTGTCTCTCAGGTTCGTGCAAATAAATCAGTGCCGCAAGTGAACTTAGATACTTAGCACGATGAGAGAAATCGCAAAATCAACCGGAGCGTTCAAGCAAATTATAGAAAAAACCTGATTTAATCTTTTAAGTAGTTCTCTCGTGAAATGCAAACAGACAGACAGACAGATGTTGTACTTTATATATACTGTGTGTAGGTAGTGATAGCCAGTTATTTTCTAACCTGCTTAGCCCCGAGGGGATCGTGGGGGTGCTGGAGTCTATCCCAGGTAATGGAGAGCACAAGGCAGGGACAAACCGTAGACAGGGAGCCAGTCCATCGCGAGACACACACACACACGCACACACACACACACACGCACACACACACACACACAAGCCAGTCCATCGCGAGACACACACACACACGCACACGCACACGCACACACGCACACTCACACGCACACACACACACACACACACACACCACACACACACACACACACACACCACTCACACACACACTCACACTCACACATCCACTCTCACTCACACACACACAGTCACACACTCACACTCACTCACTCACACACACACACACACTCACACACACACACACACACACACTCACACACACACATACTCACACACACACACACACCACCACTCACACCCACTCACACTCACACACACTCACACACATACACTCACACACACACACACAGGCCAATTTAATGTCACCAGTTCACGTAACCTGCATGTCTTTGGACTGTGGGAGGAAACCCACAGAGACACAGGGCGACATACATACTCCACAATGGCAGGACACGGGACACAAAACCCCAGTCTCCTTACTGCGAGGCACCAGCGCTACCACTGCCCCACCATGTTGCCCCTAGGCAGTAATATATTTTTTAAAATGTTATGTATATTTTTCTAAGGGTCTTACCCATTTCTTTCTTTATTTTTGCTGACACTTCTTAATAGGCAGTCTGAGTCTTACTTCTCTCCCCATAATCCACCACATTAAACTTATGAATGTGAAGTTTTTTTACTCTTAGGACTTCTCGAGGTAATCAGATTCTCCCGTCATTAAGATGTTCACCAAACACAAAACTGCTCAGTCCTTAAGAGGGACTGGAAATCATTCATTCATTCAGTGCATGTTAAATAACTGACAAGCTAATGATATTCCTTTGTCAAAGCAACTTTTTAAAGATAATTTTTCATTTGTATATTTTATAATGTTGTAGTTCCGTATGGAGCATTCATGCAGTTGTAGCGGCGCTACGTTAAATGAACTACAAATCCCAGCAGCCCCGGTAGTACTTCACCAGCTCAGTTGTCGCCGGGGTTGCTGAGTGAAGTACGGTGTGGCGCGGACTTCAGAGGTGCACTAGAAGGAGCCGACAAGAAACCTCGATTGTCCGTCTTTTGTGTCTCACCGCTGCACCCCGATATCGGATTACTAAGGTTTCCTGAGGGTTGCAGTGTTGGTGTCCCGAGCCTGATGTTTGTGTGGTCTGATCAGAGTTGAACGTCTTTGTCTGCGGAGCACTCTCAACACCTGCTGTTCTTCACCATCACAGTAGCAGGAAACTTGACATGTTATCCTGATAGTCGTCCACTTGGCACTTCTGATTATTTGTCACCTCCAATCCGCCTCTGCACCTGCACCAGGACCTTCTCTTTTTATATCCGTGGTTTCCTTTTCTCAAATCCTGCCTACTACTCCACATCCCTCTTCATGCTGTTCTAAAATGGTGACCATTGGGCTACTGTTTAGCTTCTAACCTCACTTGTGTAGTTGACACCCTGGTGATGACTTCAGGGCTCTCATTTCCCTTCTTCTTGGCTTCCATTGGCCACTGATGTCTCCTCCGCTTTCCTTTTTTTGCTCGTCCGTATCAATGAGGTCTCCTGTTGTTTTTCAGGTGTCACTTTGTGGATTGCTGTCAGGGTTTCCCTCTCCCTGCTCTTCATCGCCTGGCTGACGGCCCTCTACGTCTTCGCGTCTCGTGGTGAGTCTGTGATCTGCCTTCCTCCGTTCATAAGTGACTGGTGGTCAAAACCACACTGTCATACAAATGTGAATTGTCCCACTTGGCCGTCTGTTAGGGAGAAGGTGGGATTCTATGGGGTTGTGACCTCCCCAGCTCCACTCTGTCCTGCTGAATTGTGAGTAACGGCTACATTTTAGAGTGGCACAGTAGTTAGCGGTCCTGACTCATATCTAAGTTTAAATGTTTAAATGTTTTTATATTAAGGGGAAACAGGAGGACCACCCAGCCTCAATATTACAAACATGAAACAATCGTTCAGTTGAGCGCACAGACTGCCATGTTCTACACTCAATTCACATTTTAACAGACTGATGGCTCAGACACTGAGAGGAGACGTTCAGACGCCATCTTTGAACAGAACTCTGTTTTAGACTTACTTTACATTGTTCAGGTACCCATTTCCTTTATCATTCCAGCCGTACCCCATTAACATGTCTATCGAGGTGATCACCATCGATCAAAGAGCTGTCACTTACCGAGTGGTTTCCATGTCCGGAGATGGCACCTACCTTTTCCATTCTCTTTGTTACATATTGCACGGCCATATCAGGCTCACTCTTGATATCCATTGTGTCTTATGTATTGAATGACTGGGAGAGGTTCAAGGTGTGGACTGATGACGTACAGGAGATAATTAGACTACACAGGAGCACTAGAAGAGTGAAATGCTTAATCCTTCACCTATGGATCTGCATGTTAGTTGATGGCTGCCGCTGAATTGTTCGGTTGTCGCTTTCAAGTGTACTGAAATGGCCAAATATTTTACACCTTTGGACAACCGCCAATGCCTCTTAAACATCTTAGACTGACAGATGACGATTTCAGTAGTGGACACTTTGATGTTTATGAATGTTTAAACTCTCAAAAGCTGGATGGTGTCCCTCAGTTTAAAAGGTTTACTTTTCTTCTTAATAAACATTTTAAGGCAGTACGTAACCGCTGTGGCGGCACGGTGGCGCAGTGGTAGCGCTGCTGCCTCGCAGTTAGGAGTCCCGGGTTAACTTCCCGGGTCTTTCCTGCGTGGAGTTTGCATGTTCTCCCTGTGTCTGCGTGGGTTTCCTCCCACAATCCAAAGACATGCAGGTTAGGTGGATTGGTGATTCTAAATTGGCCCTAGTGTGTGCTTGGTGTGTGGGTGTGTTTGTGTGTGTCCTGCGGTGGGTTGGCACCCTGCCCAGGATTGGTTCCTGCCTTGTGCCCTGTGTTGGCTGGGATTGGCTCCGGCAGACCCCCGTGACCCTATTTGGATTCAGTGGGTTGGAAAATGGATGGATGGATGGACGTAACCGCTGCAAAGCGAAGGTATTTTGCTAGTATTAACATAAAAGAATGAAACATCAACACAGAAGACCGCAAAACAAAGATCTGATCCCCGAACAGCTGAATATTTGAGTAACACTGGGGGCACTGCCAGCTTATGTTAGAGACTGGATGGTCAGGGTTGGCACATCACAATTTACCCTTCTTACTGTTAACCCCTGCTGTGACTCAGGGGTTTGGAATTCTGTGTAAATCCGGTTAAACCCGACTCAAACGTTGCTGCTTTGTGGCGTTAAACCTGAACAATGCCCAGGATGGTTTTCTGTTGCCATCTTAGCTGGTAAAATAACATCACATTGTATAAAATCCTGAATATTTCAATGTGTTCTGCCACTTTATGGTAATTCGAAGGTAACTCATCAATATTCATGAGTGGGTGGAGCCATCAACTAAAAACACAACAGCAAATGAAAAGCCATAAGGCCAGCTTTGTAACAAACTGAAAGTGACCCATTGCTCAGAGTGAGTGACAAAGATGACGATGTGAATCGGTCACCAGACGTCGATATGGGCCGTGAAGCTGACGCCTGTTTGGTGCATCCCGACCTGCCATGTTTCGGTGATATTCATGTTTGGTGTTGGCTTCGTACCACTGCAGATGACACATAACCACCTAATTGCCCATTTACAGGTAAGCCCGGTCTTGCGATGTCCGCTGATTAGGATCATCTGGACACTTTAAGGTTTGTCGATGATACGCTGGTGAAGAAAACAGTCATTGAGACGAACTGCTGTGCCAAGCCACATCAGAAAAGTCACAGCAAACTGTTTGACGTCATGGTCACTGGCAGCCTGTCACTGCAGATGACATGTGGGTGCTTTTCAGTCTCCTGACACTGCAGGAGCTTAGTGGGTGGATCAGTGCAGAGCTGGTAGTGGTCCACAAATCGGGTGTTGCAGTCCTCCATTTTCAGTGAAGTAGTGAGTGAGCGTCATTATAAAATATCTGCATTTCACTAATGATGAAGACTGTGGTGAAGCCAATCACCCAGCACTGAAACCGTACAAACTGTGGGAAGCATATGAGGTGAAAATCAAAAATAACATCTGGAATATTGCAAAAGAACCTTTCGATGTCTGCTCCATCTGAAAACACAGCGCACAAGGCGCACGTGGGCACCAGGCAGGCAGAACTCCTCTACTGGGACTATGGCGACGTTTTGGAGTTCACATGTTTCTGTTGCACATGATAACATTTTTTAATTGTTGAAATAAATTCAATGCTTTTGGTTTGTTTTTCTGGGTGTAAATATGAAGTGCAAGTGACAAAAAATTTAAAGGTGTGACGTGCAAAATTAAACAAAGTGACGCACACACTTAAGGTGACGTGCAGAATTAAATGTGGTGCCGCACAATTAAACAAGGTGACGTGCACACTTAAAAGTGATGCGCACATTCAAATGAGGTGTCACACAGAATTAGATATGAAATGCTCACAAATGGAGGGGTGACAACAAGTAAAAGTGTACGGTACCGTGACAAATCTAAAGGAAAACACTGATTGTGCCAACAGTTTGTCTGTCAGTCCACAAGGGACGTTTCCGGTTAAGTGGTGCGCTGAGTGAGGGAAACTTAATATCGCATTCTAGTTTTGATTAAATTGTTGGTCATCACAGTTCCCGAGGTATGTACTGTCACAAAATGGACGCTTGGTGGCGCTGTTGCTCACCTTTACCACAACAGACAGTACGCAAGACACGGGATAAAACCACTAAGAATCAATTTTAATTTCTTCTTTTTTCAATGTTGTGTCCCAAAGCACTACAACTGCCACAATAAACAATAAATCAATAATCCCTAATACGATTCTCTCCTCCCAGAAGCTCCATCACACTCCCTCCCAACTCTGGCTCTCTTGTTGGGTCTCCACTAGTCCTTTATATAGTCCTTGACCCGGTCAGATGGAGACTTGTATTTTCTTCAGCCCGGAAGTACTTCTGTCCTTCCGTCCCCATGAATCGGGAGTACTTCCGGGCTATATTGGAAACAGAAGTCCCCCTGTTTCCCTGCAGCGTCCCCTGGTGGCACCCACGGTACCCAGCAGGGCTGTGAGGCCGAACTTCATCTCCCATAGTGCACTGCGGGAATCCGGGGCACTGCTAATCTGCAGGGAAGTTGCCACCTAGCGTCCTGGGGGTTTCGGCTGGATCGAACTGCCGGCTGTCCATCACAATACATGATGGTGTACGTTAACAGCCTGACATCCATTTCTTTTTTTCGTCATTGAATGTGCGCATCACCTTAATTGTGCAGATCACGTTATTTAATTGTGCAGCACCACATGTAATTCTGTGCAGCCGCCTTGGTTGAATGTGCGTGTCACACCTTTAAATTTTTTGTCATTTGCCCTTTGGGGCCACCGTATATAAACCTACTGCTAAGGAGGGTACTGTGAGAGGGGACAATGGAGAAGGAGATCTTATGAAAAAAAAATATTAAGAAATGAAAAAGTCAAAATGCTTTTGGTTTTATAGGAAGTGGTACAGAGAAATAAAAAAAACTGTACACCTTTGAGTATGGAGATTTGTAACGAGACATCCTCTGAATTTTCTTTTTCGAATCTTCTGTATTAGAAAGTGCATTGGAGGGGAGCAGCATGCAGTCTGCCATCTAGTGGACAATAGGCCAAGGTGCAGCTCCTTTCTTAAACCAAAGTGTCCCAAAGAGAAAAGTGCTAAATAAAAACTGCACCACTGTGCCAACCTCTGATAGCTACAGTTATAAAGCCTACTTACTGGACGTGCACCAACCTGAGAGAGGCAAGATGAGAATTTCTGATTTTCTTTTTGTATTTTTATTTTTGTTCCTAGATCTTAAAGCACAATGCCAAGACTTGAGACCCAGCAGAGAGTAAATGATGGCTCTGAGAAGGATTTGGCTGCTAAGTGTGTGCTTGCTGAGTGCTTTCTGTCTTGTCAGTCGTGGACTGTGCCACCCAGTGTTCTGTGCCATGAGTGCTGCCCACCCTGATGAGTTCCCAATAATGTGCCATGTGTGCCAGACCAAGGCAGCGGCGGCCAATCTGAAGGCAGGACCCAGCCCAGCATGAAGTCCATGGAGGCCCCTCTTCATCGGCCCACTCATCCCAGCAGGCCGCATGTGGGAAAAGGAGAATGGAGGAACAATCAAAGAGATCTGATCCATGGATTCACGTCATTTATGTGACATAAAAACATGCAACAGGTGGAGGACTCTCAGCCGTGGTGCTCGTTTTGTGATTTCTATCCCAGGGCTCTTCCCCTGGCTTGGCTTCATATTCAACTTTTATGTCTCTTTGTTCATTTTTGATTTGTTTATGCGCATTATTCTATGCCTGTGTTACATCTGTGGGCGGGGCCACCTGCCAATCACTGCCAGGACCTGCCCCCTGTCCTATAAAACCAGAGGGTCTCCCACAGTTCCTGGTGGTTCATTTGGAGATTTGGTGAGTTGCTTGTTGCTTTATTTTATTTTGTGTGCCTTTTAGGATATTTTGACCCGGCGATCTGTTTCAGATCTTTGTATTGGGATTTTGTTTGCCTGGATTGCCTTTGTGCTCTTCATAGTGTAACAGAACATTTTGTGAATAAAAATTTGTACTTGATGAAGACCTTGGCCTCATGTATAACTCTGTGCGTTGAATTCAAACTAAAACACGGCGTACGGACAACAACAGAAATGTGCGTATGCACAAAAAATCTAGGTGTCTAAAACTGTGTATGCCAAGTTCTATGCACTTCCTCTTTGTAAATCCCAATGAACGTGAAATGTAACAAACATTCACACACCTTCAGCCCCACCCTGACTCCTCCCAGAATTTTGCACATTTTAATAAGCAAATCAATATAAATATCACTTTCCATTCAGTTTTTGGTTAAAAAACAGTGGAAGAGAGAGGAGAAAGAGGTTAGGAGCAGACACTGATACAGCGCATTGCTGCACCCACCACATGACAAACCAACTCAGGATCCCAGATTTTGAGCCGAGTGCAGCCATGCAACGGGTGACACCTCAGCACCACACCAGTTCAGATGGAATGGAACAGTGTGAGGTTTTTTAATGGTGACTAGAATGCCAATCCTGCCACCAACCCCCAGGTTTTCCCCCTGCAGGTCTGAAGGCCTACATGCAGAGCTGGACCCAGGATGGAGAAATTGCAGGTTAAGGGCCTTGCTCTGGGGCCCAACGGAGTAGAGTCTCTTTCAGCATTTTATGAGATTTGACCTTCCGATTGCCAGCATAGATCCCTAACCTCGGAGCCACCACTCCACCCTACACAATGGAAAAGAAACGTGAAATAAAGAAGAATTTCAGCAAATGCGAAGTGGAGGCAATGAAAAACGTACTATTTGTTGGCTTATGCAGTGGTATAAGCAACAAAAGAATGGTGGAGACACTCGAAAGTTCAAGTTCGGAAAGTCGCCCAAAGAAAAACATGGGTGGTCAGATATGACAGTCGAGGTGAAAAGGCAAGTCAGGTTTGTTCTGATTCAGACAGTATCACAAACACTGACCCCTGTGAGATGCTCATCCGGTGCTGGTGCTGCTGTGCGGAGCTCGTCTTCGGGCGCTGGCTGCACATGGGAGGCCATCTGGCTGTGTGCTGACGGACTGTTCTGGAGTCACGAAATGCAATAGCGGATGCCCTGACAGATTTTCATAAATTTGGTACTTCAGAGATTTGAGAATCAAAGGCCAGGGTGGCATCTGAGAGTTGTCTTTGGCCTGTGATGCTGTGAGCGGTGTCAAGGCGCTATAATTCAGTGACGAGGGTGAACGTCTTCAGGACCACTCATGATCTTTGACTCCTGTGCATGTGTCTAAATGTTCCAAAAGAAGAGCAAATCTGCAGACCCCCTGCCTTGTTCGGTCATCTCCAAGGTGTTCCTTGGTGTCCATTTTTGGCACACGTCTACGCTGTATGAACAGCAGGGGGGGCCTTTCTAATGGAAATGCCTCTTCTGTCCTCTGCAGTCTTGGCCATTCCTGACTGTTACTGGTTATGTCCACAGTGTAAAGTGGTGTGACACGGGGTGAAGCGGGTGGTCTTTTTAAATCACACCTCTGACTCCAAGGGGTATGCGAATACTAACAAATTTCTAATGGAAGAAATTGTATAAGGCAGAATAAACAACAACAACAAAAAGCCCCCTTGCTGTCAACATTATCATATTTACAACACAAAACTTCCTAACATTCTTATTGTCCTCCTTGGTGGTGGTGGCTTTGTCTTCAGACACTCCAGTAAACCTTTCATCCCCCTGTTTCAAAGCCACATGGTGCTGGAGTCACCCAAGCAGGACCTGGTCTTGACCACTCAGGGTTGTCTTAACATATAGGCGCAATGGGCACTTGCCAGGCGGTCCAAGGAGCACAGGGGTCCTCTATGTTTCTGATGCCCATGTATGTTTCAGTTTTGCTATCAGCGCACTACTTTCCCCAGGGCCTATAATGTTGTAAAGACGGCCCTACGTGACCACCTCATCACTGACTATATTCATTCTTACAGCGATGAGGGTCTCCACTGAGCGTAGCCTCGTGTCTTTAGGAAAGCTGGGCATAAAAAGAGGGCACACGTTTATAGGGAGTAGGTGCAAACTCCCCACAGAGAGTCGCCAGACTGGGAGTTGGCAACCCTAAGCGCCGTGCCACCCGTGTGTTGAAGATCCTGCTGACCATCTGACGGCCTCTGTCAGTGCGCATGCCAGCTTACCAGGGCAGTGCTTTTATAATTAGAATGAAAACAGCTCATTTGCATGGGGAAAAAAGAATCGAATTTCATAACGTGAACGTTACAGAGACGTATGAACGTAAACAATCCTTACATTTAGGAAGCATCAGATGACACACTTACAGACAATATGAAAAAATAAAAAGACAACACACCTCCACGCCCGAGTGGATGTGCCCTCCTTGAAATGACGGAGCTACAAAAAGGTAAACGGCAAAGGCTTCACCCACACACAGTTTTGACCCGCGATTAGAGTATTGCACTTCATACTGGTAACATCTGCTGAAGTCTGGCTTGCTCCTCCAATTCCTCCTCTTTCTCGACATTGTTTTTTTTTTGCTAAGTGCCAGTTGTCCACTAGATGGTGCTATTTCTCCACTCGTACAGCTGAGTTTCCTCTTTTTATGAGACCCTTCCCTCGCTCTTCTCTTTTTCCCTCATTTTGTGCTCCCACCTTCATCACCATGCGGCGTCTCTGCTTTCTTCTCCTTTTCACAATCTGTAAGTATGTCTGCCTGTCTCTGTGCCACGGTGTGGTGATTCTGTTGTGCTCTTTGTCACATATGGACAGTCGTCCAGCTTTTTCTGTGATTGAAGTAACTTTTATTGTTTCTGTGGGGAAAGAAACAGTCTGGGCCTTTGAAAAGAGGTGAGCCACCAGAGATAATGTGTTAATGGCTGAAATGCCAACTTATGGAATTGTGGCCCCTTTTTGGATACCCATGAAATCCCAAAGGCAGAGTCTAAACTTCTAAACTTGTGCAGCTGGAGCCTTTGGAGGTGAAGTGACTCACATGGTGTCACTGAGGTGCTGAACCCGCACCTCGAGTGTTTACAGTCTTGTACCATTCATTGCAATGCCAAACGGTCTCCAAAATAATGCTTTTGGATAAACACTTCCATCTGTTGGGTGGCATGGTGGCGCAGTGGTAGATGAGGGTTTGCGTCTCTGGTCCTCCTTGTGTGAAGTTTGGATGTTCCCCCTGTGTCTGTGCGTGGGTCTCCTCGGGGTGCTCTGGTTACCTCCCAGAGTTCAAAGACATACAGGTAAGGTGGATTGGTGACACTAACTTGGGTCCGTGTGTGTCCTGTGTTGGACTGGCACCTTGTCCTGGGTTTGGTCCTGCCTTGTGTCCTCTGCTAGCTGGGATTGGCTCCAGCACCCCAACAAGTTAGAAAATGACTGACTGACTTTCATCCATATGTCGAAATAAAACTGAAGAGACATGAACTCCTATATATAATATAGCGCCTTTCCTCTCTCAACACATCCCAACTTGCTTTACAAGCGTGATCATTCTGTGAGCACTTTTTCTTGGCATCCCAGAGTCTCCTGTATTTGTCTACTGTCATTCTCCAAAGTGACTTACATGTAAGGATGGCACCAATGTCAGTATAGTCATAGACAGCTGGAGCTCAGGCAGGTTAAGGTCCTCCTCAGGGTCACACAGTGAGCCACAGGTGCGTATCAAACCAGCAACTGAGAAGCTTATAAAGTGTGGGGTCTCGGCCCCTGGACCACACAGTCTGCTTCGGACCCTAAATGACTCGTCCTCACTGTCTGAAGCATGGAAGTTTTTAATGAGTTGCATTTACATGTCTCGACACATCAGTGAATGCTTGCTGGGACCCGAGACTGGAGACCCTGGACTAGGAGTTAATGGTGACAACTAAAGGTACAAGGACTTGTCACAGAGTTTCATGGAGTAGAACCGAGTGTCTCACATGGCATAAAACATTCATGTGAGAAAATCCAAACTCGGCAAAGAGTGTAGAAAAGGTCTGTTTATACCCCAGCAGTTTCCTCCTTTGCGTGGCAGTAAGGAAGTGTCCATTTCCTGCTCTTCAGTTTATTTCTGTATAGCGCCCATGTCCGAGGATCGGGTCAGAGAGCTTGCGCAAATGAATTTGCAATAAATGTTCACATATATGAGAACTCAAACGCTTGGCTAACACAATCAAAATGGAACAACAACAGGCTCAGTCCAGACACGATGAGGCCTGTTGATGGTGTGCATGTCTAGAATTCTGGTCATGAAAACCGACTGCAATGAGGCCATCGAGTATCAAAGAGAGGCCATAAGCTGGTTCTGAATTCTTAAGTTCTGAATCTATGAGCCGCTTCTCGCAACTGAGAGGACGGGGCGGATGTTTGCCCACCAGTGTTACCTGGTAGGTGACCACCATAATAATGAGATTGGAATTCAGAACTAAGAATGTAATACTGTACTCCGATCCTCACCCTGTCAAATAAGCGAACCAGCCACCATGGTGCAACATCAGAGGCTTCACCTCAGGCGCTGATGTCCGAGGTTCGATCCCCGTGAGGGGATGCAAAAGTGCGCACGCCCGACGAGCCCCAATAAGGGAGAAACACGGATCGTGTACCCTTTGTAATATTTGGCAGGTACTTTATCACATTATCCTGGCAGTAAAGAGACCCGGGTTCGCTGTCCTGTCGTGGGTTGGCGCCCTGCCCAGGATTGGTTCCTGCCTTGCACCCTGTGTTGGCTGGGATTGGCTCCAACAGAGCCCCGTGACCCTGTGTTCGGATTAAGCGGGTTGAAGATGGATGTATCACATTATTAGGTAAAATAAAGAAGGCAAAAAAGTGTTAAACCAACGCGTACACAAAAGCCATCCCCGTTTCCCTGTCGGCGATTATTATTTGCATACACGAAATTGAACGGAACAACAGACGCTGCTCCGTAAACAGTTAACACCAACGGTAGCCAAGTACAGCAAGTTCCCTCTGAATCAAATGTAAAGTTTTGTCCTACCAGGTTCCCAGTGTAGCACTGATGATTTGGCATGACTGGGAGCGCTCCCCAGACAAAGACGTATCCATCCATGATGAGATCACATGGACAAGCACACACATCCAGAAAAAACTGTAATCCAACAGTGTGTGTGATGCGTAGAAACAAATACAGACGGCCGATTACGATTCCCTCTGCGTCTTTTTGGGTCCTTTTTAACGAGCCCGCTTAATTATCCTTCTTTCCAGCAACCCTTGCACCCTCTGAATCTGCCCAATGGTGTAATACTGCTGGGGCTGCTGGGAGTTGTTGGCAATTTAAGTAGCGTCGCTACAAGTGGACGGAGATTTTTTAACCAAAGCAAAAACAGATGGCAATGAGCAGGTGAGGAGGATGGCAAAGGACAAGAGAAAAGTCGTATCTGGAGTCTGGCGATAGGTGAAGATGAAAGCAAAGTGAAAATCAAGGACATGAGAGACTGTGACACTTAAAAAAAAAAAAAAAACAAAGATGTGACATTAGCAGCTTCTGAGTGTCTGTGTAATGCAGGAAGCCAGCTTGAACACCTTGGCTCAAGAAGGCCACCATGAAGCACGAGAAGCTGGCTATGTGACAAAGGAAGTGGTCCAGTGCGAGGTGTGACATCTTGTGTGTGACCAGGCCACTTGGGTTTTCTTAAGTTGTTGGTATTATCAAGCAGATAAAGAATGCTAATCCAAACCATCTTCTTGTTTCTTTGCAGCCCGGGCGAGGACTGATGCCATGCAGTGTGAGTTCACCTCGATTGGGCCTCGATGGTGGTGGTGGTGGAAGGTCATTTAGAATTTGTTATAAAACCTTCGTACTCCTCTATCTGGTTCTGCTATTGGTGACTTATTACAACTTAAACCTCCTGTCATGTCTGCTTCTTCTGTGCTCCTCTCAACAGGGGCTCCATTTCCCAGCATCCTTCAGTAAAGACTCACAGCTCCCATTATCCTTTAATATTCACTTTTTGGTCCTATTTGTGAAATATTATGATGTTGTTTTTTCATATTGCTTATAGTACTCGGGTGTTAGCCATTATGGATGTAGTGAGAAGTCAAGAAAAATGATATTAGTTAACTAAGAAGATTACAATATGCAGGCTTTTGGGGCAACTCAGGCCCCTTCTTCAGGCAGATGTAATACAGAAACTGGAGTTCCCTGTGTTTATATACACACTCGGACAAATAACAACATTGGAAAACCTTTAAGTGAGACATCTTAGACGGAAAAATTAATAATAATAATAATTCTTTGCACTTATATAGTGCTTTTCTCACTACTCAAAGCGCTCAATAATGGACCTCTTCAGGCTAAGGAACATTTAGTAAGAGAGGAGAACAATGTCTAGTCAAGATCTTTGGATAAGGTGACTGTCCAACAAAGTCTTCTGAAGTACCTGATGAGCTTTTCAATACAATGTGGGTCTGCAGTCAGGTCGTCAGTCTGAGAGTTGCAAACAATCCTCATATCTGGCCATACAACTCTCGTCTCTGTTCACACCGTGTTGTAATGTGTTCAATTTTAGCGTGAGTTTTAACGTCCTCTTCTTTTCTCTCCTGCTGAGTTCTGAAGTTGATCCTAAGCCCTGTGACTTTAAAGTCCCTCTCACAGTGTCCATGGCTGATGAAGTGAGCTGCTACAGGAACATCTCTGTTGCCATGCTTGCTGTGGCACCTGTGGAAGTTCATTCTCTGGCGGACTGTTTGTCCAGTTTCTTCCACATAGAGTGCAGTGTTTGGACATTTCATACAGAGAATGAGGTAGACCACATGAGATGATCTGCAGGAAAACGATCCCTTTACAGTATGTGACGTTCTAGTCGGCAGTGTGTTATAACTACACAATCTGTATCATAAATGTGAGCACATGTGTGACATCTTTTCTGTAGGCAGGGAGATGTGCATTTTCTGTTGGTTCACTTAGGACACTTCGGACTCATAGTTGCTGC
This sequence comes from Polypterus senegalus, assembly GCF_016835505.1. Lineage (NCBI taxonomy): Eukaryota > Metazoa > Chordata > Cladistia > Polypteriformes > Polypteridae > Polypterus > Polypterus senegalus. The sequence continues at coordinate 12,682,205 of NC_053171.1, forward strand.
AGGTTTGGTGGTTTGGGGGGAGATTTTGGAAATACGTCTTTCAGCGTGTCATCATTACTTAGCATTGGCTGGAGTTCTTTTATCATTTTTTGAAATGCTGCAAGATGTGGGTTATGGGTGACAACGAGGAGGATGTGTGTGACGATGTGGGTTCACTCCATGCTCCCATCTTGCCTCTGGGAGCCCTTGAACCCGTCACCGTTGGTAATGTTACCGATGAGCTCGGCAGTGAGGCACTACAAATGGAGCAAGGGGATGGTGTACAAAAGTGCCAAGTGATTTTATTTAAAAACAACAAACAAAACAAAGTCCAAATGAATAGAGTGCAGTGCTTCTGTATATAGAAAAAAGTCTTCTAAAAACAACGAGGTTAAAACAATGCTGGAAGCAGTCTTTTAAACAATCTGCTGCATCCTTCTACTACTGCTGGCAGCTCTCCTGCTTCTCCCAAACGGGCCCCTCAACATGGGAGTCATGATCGGGTCGCCTCACCAACCCCTGGCTCTGGTAGGCTCCTCCAAATAGCGACCAGGGCGCCCACGCTGGAAAATGCACGTCCCATGTCCCGACTCCCGCTGCCTTCTGCGGCCTTACGTGGAGAGTCATCCGCCTTCCGGTCACTCCTGCTCTTCAAAATAAACTCAGCGGGTGCGACCATTACTTCTGCTCCGCGGGTGTCGGCCAAACACCCAGGCTCCCTGCTCAGCTGCACGTGAGCCTGCGCTCTCTCTCTCTCCCCTTCCTCTCTCTCTCTCTCCCCCTCCCTCTCTCTCTCTCTCCCCACTCTCTCTCTCTCACCCTCCCTCTCTCTCTCCCTCCCTCTCTCTCTCTCTCCCCTCCCTCTCTCTCCCTCCCTCTCTCTCTCTCTCCCCTCTCTCTCTCTCTCTCCCTCTCTCTCTCTCCCTTCCTCTCTCTCTCCCTCCCTCTCTCTCGCTCTTCCTATCTCTCTATCTCTGGCTTTCTCCTCCTGCTTCCTGCCTTCTCCTGCAACCTCCCATTCTTTTCTGTTCTCTTCTTTTTCTCTTTAGCCGACTCGCGCTTCTTTTTATGAAGACTGGGTGGTAATCGTGGCAATCAGCAGCTCCTGGGTACAATTACAGATGCGGACCGCTTTTCACCGTTTTGGCACACACCACCACTCCCCCTCGCTAAGCCGCGAGTGCGGTGATTATTTATTAAAACTGGCCTTTTTGATGGGAGCTGTGGACCCGCTATACCATAATGCAGTTCTTGTCTTTATTTTTATATTCCAGAAGGTTGTCTCTGGGTATTGAAGTAGCTCTTTTTATCTGAGTGTCTGTTGTTTTTGGGGTATAACCTTGTCTATTGAGGTCTTGTCTGAGCTCCTGCAGTTGTTGATCCCGGTCTCTCGGGTCTGAGCAAATACAATCGTACCGTACTGCTTGGCTGAAAATAATGGAGCTCCTTATATGCTTGGGGTGGAAGCTGTCACTTCTCTGGTAGGTCCATCTGTCTGTCGGTTTATGAAAAACAGAAGTTACAAGGCGGTTATCTTTCAGTTGAACGGTGGTGCCAAAGAAACTGACTTCTGTTTTTGATTAATTCAGCTTCAGCTTTATGTTGGGGTGGAAAGAATTCATTATGTAAATGGAGGAGGTCCTCCTCACTGGCAGTCCAGATTATGAAGATGTCATCTGTGTAACGGAGATACAACTTTGGTTTTAAGGCACACGTTGACATCAAATCTTCCTCCAGTTTTGCCCTAAATAAGTTTGCATAGTGAGATTCAAACGGACAGCCCATATTGCTTAGAAGTTGATTTTTTCCTCCCAAGTAAATCAAATTTTTCTCAGTTTGAATTTTTGTTAAAGTTATATAAATGAATGATAAAGGATTTTAAAAAAATTTGCAAACCTTTGTTATGTGTTATTGAGTGCAGATTTGATGGGCCAAAAAATGACAAATGCGTCCATTTAAGATTAAACCTCAAAGTGTCGACAAAGTGAAGGAGTCTGAGTACCCTCGTAATTTGGGAACAAGTCACTCGTCATTTGACAACAGGTCTGTCAAAATCAAAGGCAAACGGCATTCACGGTGACTTGCCCTTCATTTCCCTGGTCGATGAAATGAGATTTTTGGATCAGTTGTTTGATTATGGTGGGTGTTGCCCCTGTATTTCCCAAATACACATATTGAGGGTCACGTTTTTGAGCTCATAATCTGGAATTTTCTATAAGAAACAACTTAATGTATGTGTTGACGAACTTGAAAATGTGTGGCTGCTAGTGTCACACCAACGTAAGCTTGGTTAGGGTGAACTTTGAGGACTTGTGTTACTGAACTCGGGCCGAGGGGAGCAAACCAGCAGTGCCACCGAATAAGGAGGAGACGGACCCCAAGATCACTGCACTGGGCTGGGTGGAAATTGTGGCCCTCAAATGTTAAAACAGAGTGAACACGCTACTTGTAAGAGCCATTTGCTCGTTTTTTAATTCATATAACATGTTTGCCTATATATTAGATAGATAGATAGATAGATAGACAGATAGATAGATAGATGTGAAAGGCACTAAATAATAGATAGATAGATAGATAGATAGATAGATAGATAGATAGATAGATAGATGTGAAAGGCACTATATGATAGATAGATAGATGTGAAAGGCACTATATGATAGATAGATAGATAGATAGATAGATAGATAGATAGATAGATAGATAGATGTGAAAGGCACTATATGATAGATAGATAGATGTGAAAGGCACTATATGATAGATAGATAGATAGATAGATAGATAGATAGATAGATAGATAGATAGATAGATAGATAGATAGATAGATACTTTACTAATCCCAAAGGGAAATTTCACCTACTCCAGCAGCAGCATACTGATAAAGAAAGTCCAGAGGGGACTGGGCGGTATCATGGTCTGGAATCCCTACAGATTTTATTTTTTCTCCAGCCGTCTGGAGTTTTTTGTTTTTTCTGTCCCCCCTGGCCATTGAACCTTACTCTTATTCGATGTTAATGTTGATTTATTTTTTATAATTATGTCTTTCATTTTTCTATTCTTTAATATGTAAAGCACTTTGAGCTACTGTTTGTATGAAAATGTGCTATATAAATAAATGTTGTTGAAATTAAAGAGTGATAACAATGCAGGTATAACAGACAATAACTTTGTGTAATGTTAACGTTTACCCCCCGGGTGGAATTGAAGAGTTGCATAGTGTGGGGTCTCCTCAGTCTGTCTCTGTAGCTGCTCCTCTGTCTGGAGATGATCCTGTTCAGTGGATTCTCCATGATTTACAGAAGTCTGCTCAGCGCCCGTCGCTCTGCCATGGATGTCAGACTGTCCAGCTCCGTGCCTACAATAGAGCCTGCCTTCCTCACCAGTTTGTCCAGGTGTGAGGTGTCCTTCTTCTTTATGCTGCCTCCCCAGCACACCACCACATAGAAGAGGGCGCTCACCACAACCGTCTAATAAAACATCTGCAGCATCTTATTGCAGATGTTGAAGGACGCCAGCCTTCTAAGGAAGTATAGTCGGCTCTGTCCTCTCTTGCACAGATCATCAGTATTGGCAGTCTAGTCCAACTTATCATCCAGTTGCACTCCCAGGTATTTATAGGTCTGCACCCTCTGCACAGTCACCTCTGATGATCACGGGGTCCATGAGGGGCCTGGGCCTCCTAAAATCCACCACCAGTTCCTTGGTCTTACTGGTGTTCAGTTGTAGATGGTTTGAGTCGCACCATTTAACAAAGTCCTTGATTAGGTTCCTATACTCCTCCTCTTGCTCACTCCTGATGCAGCCCACCATAGCAGTGTCGTCAGTGCACTTTTGCACGTGGCAGGACTCCAAGTTGTATTAGAAGTCTGATGTATGTTGGCTGAACAGGACTGAAGAAAGTCCAGTCCCCTGCGGTGCTCCTGTGTTGCTGACCACAATGTCAGACCTGCAGTTCCCGAGACGCACATACTGAGGTCTGTCTGTAAGATAGTCCACGATCCATGGCACCAGGTGTGAATCTACTCCCATCTTAGTCAGCTTGTCCTAAGGAGCAGAGGTTGGATGGTGTTGAAGGCTCTAGAGAAGTCCAGAATTATTAGTGCATAGTCTATTGGACTGTAGTGAGCTGGCACCCTGCCTGGGTTTTTTTTCTGCCTTGTGCCCTGTGTTGGCTGGGATTGGCTCCAGCAGACCCCTGTGACCCTGTAGTTAGGATATAATGGGTTGTATAATGGATGGATGGATAGTCTATTGGAGGGTCTTATAACCCCCACAATATGAGTTGAACTGGTATATTCTAACTATTTCTTGTCCCTCTGACTACAGATTAGTCTCAGTTTGTGATCTGCCTTGCCGTGTGTAAGGCATGGGGGGCACACAGTTTTAAATTGTGCCTTAACATGCCTAATAGTATAAAATGCAATGTGCTCTATTGAATCAGCAGCGCCATACATTTAGAGCTTACTGATGGTAAAGCATCTTTTATAGAAACTACGGTGGCCCCGAAGGGTAAGTGACAAAAAGTTGAAGGTGTGAACAATTAAAAGAGGAGACGCGCACACTTGATGGCAAGTTCTGTTACTGGGGTGATGTGGTGTGAGGGGCTCAGGGTTTGTGTCTGTCACTGATGTCTCAGTTCGGGTAGGAGATGCACAGACTGAAGTGTTTTGCCAACCAGAGGCAGAGCTTTGAGATAACACAGCCTTACTGTCTGTCTGTCTGTCCTACAGCCTCACTGGAGAAGCCCGACTTCAGCTTGAGTGAGAACTTGCTGACCACAAATGGGAGACTCACTGCTTTCTGTGAAATGGATGGCTCTCCAGGTAAAGTAACGTGCACCTTGTACGTGGGAAACACCTCTGTGAGCATGGAGACTACGACTGGAGACACGTGTGAGTTTGAGGTGACCAGGAGACAACTGGATGAAGATACAGGCAACTTCAAGACACTGCAGCTGAGCTGCGACTATCAGACCAACCAAGAAACTGGCGGTCAACGCTCGCCTCGCAGTGACCCTAAAGAAGTGCTGCTATTAGGTAAGACACGTCACAATTGTTACACGAAACAACAAAGCCACGAGGTGGATGTTGAGACTTCATGCATCCCTCAGCGCCCCCTCCTTAATGTCCATAAAGCCAGCATCCAATGTACAACTGGGAAGCACATTTTTGATTATATTCTGCCTCATGATTCCTGGCGCCCATACTACACTCTTCTTGCTGTATGCCTCACCATAGATGCAGGGTTAGGGCAGGTAGATGAGGACAGTGTCCGCAAGGGGGTGGACGGGTCAGAAAATTGAGATATGGACCTTGAGAACTCTTAGGCTCAAGAAGAGGCATGGGTTACCAGTGGCCAATCAGAATTAATTAAGACGGTAAGAGGAGTGGCAGTGTCTGATGAGGAGGCCACCATGTGCCACCAGTGACCGCTACTTTCTGCTTTTGTAAGAGCAAGTGGCCATATCGGCCCTCCATTTCCCCTGTTGGCTCAGACTGAACCCCAGTAACGTAGTACACTCTCTCTTTTATACAATCATCAGGTTCTTTAGAGAAAGCCATTCTGCGGGTGACACTGAGGTCCACCTCTCTGAAGAAGATGATTCGTGTCTCCTGTGAAGTGAAAGGATCCCACGCTGGAGTGAAGTGCCAGCTGTACGGTGACAAGATCCCACTCAAGGACGGACAGTGCAGCTGGAAAATGACTGGGGGGGAGCTGATGAGGGGGACCAGGCCTGGACAGGTGCTGCTGGCCTGTGATTACACACTGGATGTGTGGAAAAGATTTCCAGCGGCCGAAGGTCATTTTGAGAGACACAGTAACCCAGTGACAGTGACTGTGAAAAAGAGAAGGAAACTGGGACAACAGAGACGACAGAGGCAGGTGAGTTCCACCCATTTCCTGAATGGTACCATTTCACTTTATCACTACTGGTATCCAGGGCAGGGAAAGGGAAAATATGGGAGAAGATTAGAGCGTGACGCGGACCACTAACACGTTCTGCTTGTTCTCCTACAGTGAAAGAGAAATGTCTGGAAGATCTCGGACTCGCCCATTCTGTCCTCCTGGAAGTCAGCGTTCTCCCTTGGACCAGCTTCAAATCCGGATTGCTTTTTGTTCTTTCTACCTCTTTGTTTATTTGTGTTTTGCTCCTTCCTTTCTTTTGTCCTCTGGATCATTTTATTAAATGGGGCATCCTGTGAGACCCCAATGCTGATTTTGACTTTGTCTTTTCTTCTTCATCACAAGTAATGCTTTAATAATTAGAACTACACTGGCTAATCTGCATTCGAGATCAGGGGTATACTGTCATTTTTTTGTTCCATATATTTAACACCAAGGAGACATCTTTAAAATAAAGTCTTTGCATTGTAGGAACGCTAGGGGTCGCTGTTGCCCCTTAAACCCAACAGACAGACACTCTGGACACAAGTTAAAAGTATTCTTTTAATTATTTCTTCTTTTCCAGGGCCTCAACAGCACCACAGCAACAATAACACACAACGCAGCAATAAACACAATAATCTCTCTCCTCCACACCTCCCAGCAAGTGCTGTCCACCTTCTCCCGACTCAGGCTCGCTTGCTGGGTCTCCAACAGTTCTTTACATAGTCCTTGACTTGTCCTTCTGTCAGTTTTGTAAAGTCACCTTGCAATAAAATTAAACATCCATCCATCCATTTTCCAACCCGCTATATCCTAACTACAGGGTCACGGGGGTCTGCTGGAGCCTATCCCAGCCAACACAGGGCACAAGGCAGGAAGCAAACCCCGGGCAGGGCGCCAGCCCACCGCAGGGCACACACACACACCAAGCACACACTAGGGACAATTTAGAATTGCCAATCCATCTAACCTGCATGTCTTTGGACTGTGGGAGGAAACTGGACTACCCAGAGGAAACCCACGCAGACACGGGAAGAACATACTAAAATGAAACATCCATCCATTTTCTAACCCGCTAAATCCGAATACAGGGTCACAGGGGTCTGCCGGAGCCAATCCCAGGGCACAAACCAATTCTGGGCAGGGTGCCAACCCACCGCAGGACACACGCAAACACACTAGGGCCAATTTAGAATCGCCAGTCCACCTAACCTGCATGTCTTTGGATTGTGGCAGGAAACCCACGCAGACACGGGGAGAACATGCAAACTCCACGCAGGGAAGACCCGGGAAGTGAACCCGGGCCTCCTAACTGCGAGGCAGCAGCGCTACCACTGCGCCACCGTGCTGCCCTTAAAATGAAGCAACATTAGTAAAATTAAAACAAGAGAATGATAAATCAAAAAGCAATAATTAGCAAACAAACAAAGATAACTGGCAGTAACAGTTCAAACTTCACAGTTGGTGTGCCAGTTTGAAAAGATGCGTTTTGAGGGCAGTTTTAAAATGTGTGATTGAATCGAGCTGACGGATATGAGAGGGAAGAGAATTCATGAGTATAGAGGAGCACAATGAGAGACGCTCGAGCTCCCGTAGCACTGAGTCTGACGTGTGGTACAAAAAGTCGAGCTGAAGATGAGGATCTGAGTGAGCGACAGGAGTGCAAGTCTGGAGGAGATCAGTGAGGCTGTGGAGAGCTTTAAATGTTCAGAGTGGGATTTAGTATTGTGTTCAGTAGTGAACAGGGAGCCAGTGACGTGGAGAGAGAATCGGTGTGATGTGTTCAGTGGATTTAGAACAGCAGGTTATTATCCTGGCAGCAGAATTTGGAAGAAGTTGTAAGCGATGGATACGTTTTTGTGGGATGCCAGATAGAATAGCATTACAGTAATCTACACGTGAGGTGACTCGGGCATTAACCGATACTTCAGTTCTGTGTTGGGTAAGAACAGGACGAAGTCTAGAAATGTTTCGGAGATGGCAGTCCGAGAAATGTTACTTGTATGGGAGGAATTATTTAATAGTAATAATGATTATTATTTAAATAATTGCCATTATTAGTGTATAAATGGATGTAAATAATTGCATTTAAACGATTCGCTAAAATCTGTTGTATGTAAACGATACTGTTTTAAATGTTATTGTTTTTTCATCAGAAAACCCAGTTTCAATGTCTTATTAGTTTAAATGGCACTCGCAATATGACGGACGCGCTGACTTATCGTGTCGACTGGGCAACACAGTAAACGCGGCAAATACCTTCAGAACAGCGCTGCCAGGATCCCGATGAGGGTGCGAAAGCATAACCACATCACTCCTATCTTGAAAACCCTTCACTGGCTCTCTGTACCACTTAGAATTGAGTAACAGGTTTCCCTCCTTACCCATCAGTGCATCTATGGATCTGCTCCCCTGCATTTACAGGAACTCCTTATCCCTCAGACTTCCTCTCGCACCCTCCGCTCTGTGCATACCAACACTCTTCAAGTTCCCAGAACGAAGCTTAGCAGTATCGGTGATCGGGCCTTTTCTTCGGTGGCGCCGAGGCTGTGGAATTCTCTCCCTGATTACCTGAGAGCCCCACAGTCGACTGATGCTTTTTAACGAAACCTAAAAACTTATCTTTTTAGAAAGGCATTTTGTTAAATTATTTCTATAGATTATCTTGTTTGTTAATTTATTCTTATTTTGTAGCACTTTGAGATTGTTAAATATAAAGCACAATATAAATAAAATGTATTATTATTATTATTATTATTTTAATCAGCCCCGAAGTACTGTGGGGCTTCCGTCCACATGACTTCCAAGCATTTCTGAGTTAGCAAAAGAAGCAGGACTCCCCAGGTCCTTTCACAGTTCCCCCTGGCAGCACCCACAGCACCCAACAGGGCTGAGAAATCGGACTCCAAGTCCCAGGATGCCCTGCGGGAATCCGGGGCACCGCTACACTCCAGGGGAGCTGCCATCTAGCGTTTTGGGGAAGACAGTGTCCTGAAAAAGCTGCCTTCCCCTATCCTGAATGAGCTGCCGGCCGTCTGCCACAACATTTAGAAGGGATCAGATGACCCACCTTCAGACCACATGAAGAAGAGAGAGGCAGTGGTGGGGCTGAGCTTCACGATTTTATCTGTTTCCTTTTTCACAAGATGGAGAGAAAGATAAACAGCGAAGGCTTCGACAACACGAGATTTGACCACAAATGTAAAAAAAAAAAAAATGTCCTGCCGACAAGTGAGATGAACAAGATGCCTGCTGACTCCTCCACATTTTCTTACTGTTCAGTAGCCCACTATGTGGTGCTATCTCTCCAATTTCACAAATCCATTTCCTCTTTTTTTTTTTTTAATGAGGCCCTTCCTCAGTCATTTCTCCTTTTTATTTCATTTTGTGCTCCTGGCTCAGTCACCATGCAGTGTCTCTGCGTTCTTCTCCTCGTCACAATCTGTAAGTATGTCTCCTTCTCTCTTTCTCTCTGTTGCTCTCCCACCGTGCTGTGATTTGGTGCTGGTGTTTGTCCTGTGTGGGCAGTGGTCCAGTGACTTGTGTTGTTTCTGTGGTGAAAGACACAGGATGGGTCTCTGAATAGAGGTGAGCCCCCCCCAGAGATAATGTGTTTCCAGCTCAGAAGCCATCTTATCGATTCAGGTCAATTTATGGCTCCTTTTACAGATGGCAATGGCATCTAACTGTCTTTGATGCCACCATTATAGCTTTACTAAAATCAGAGTGCCTTTAAACTTCTGGAGGTGAAGTCACTCACTCACTCGAGGTCACTTAGGCGCTGAATCTGCAGTTTCAGTCTTTACAGTTGGTTACCTTCTGCCAACATGCCAACCTGCCCACAAAATTACGCTTTTGGATGAGCATGTCCATCCGTATGTGGAATTAGTACTAAAGACTAATGAACTTTTATAGTGTATAGCGCCTTTCTGACTGAAGCACAGCCCAACTTGATTTACAGACGCAGAACTGATTCAACTGCAAATTTACAATTCATTGAATGTTTTAGAGTTGTGGACTGGAAACCAGCTGGTTTATTCATAAATGACCTCATTCAGAATTTTGGCAATACAGCAAGAAATACACGAGATGCAGCGGCGCCTGGGCAGCCTAAAACATCTAAGTGTGAACGCCAAGGAAAGCCCACAGATATCAGCCAAATTGACAAGGGCGCAGCTGGAGACCATCTGAGATTAGAGATACACTTTGAAATGTACAAGGAATGTCCCATCGTTGTAAGAGGAGGGGAGATTTTAGGTGGGATGGTGGCACGGGCGCCAAGGATGTGTGCTGCCATGTGGAAGGTTGTCAGTTCAAATCCTGCTACTGTCAAAAGGGATCTTACTCCATAGGCCCCCTGTGCAAGACCCTTAACCTGAAATCGCTCCAGGGGCGCTGTAAAACAGCTGACCCTGCACTCTGATCCCCCCAAAAAGGCAATTTCCACTCAGAGATTAATATAATGTACCAAAAATAATAAAACATTGTGCATTAGGTTATGTGCAATTGAGGGTATCAAGGATTTTCCAAATTATGTTAAAATGTGACATTCCACGTCCCAAGAGTCAGTTTCTGTAGCCGAGGATCGGACCGCCAAGGTCCTCACCTTCGGCCACCACCCAACTCTCATGGCACCCGACCTCCTTGGCCCCTCCCATAGGTGGTGAGCCCATGAGAAAGGGGACCCACGTTGCCTCTTCGGGCTGTGCCCGGCTGAGCCCCATGGGTGCAGGCCAGGCCACCTGGCACTCGCCATTAAGCCCCACCTCCAGGCCTGGCTGCAGAGGGGGGCCCCAATGACCCGCGTCCGGGCGAGGGAAAACGCCGTCCAAATTTTTTATTCATCATAGAAGGTCTGTTGAACTGCTCTTTGTCTCATCCCTCACCTAGGACCAGTTTGCCTTGGGTGACCCTACCAGGGGCGTAAAGCCCCGGACAACAGAGCTCCTAGGATCATTGGGACACACAAAACCCTCCACCGGGAGGATCTCTGAGTAGAGCCGCTGCTCCTCTGCATCGAGAGGAGTCAGATGAGGTGGCTCGGGCATCTGATCAGGATGCCTTCTAGACGCCTCTCTGGTGAGGTGTTCCGGGCATGTCCAACCGGGAGGAGGCCCCGGGGAAGACCCAGGACACGCTGGAGGGACTATGTCTCCCGGCAGGCCTGGGAACGCCTTGGGATTCTCCCGGAAGAGCTAGAAGTAGTGGCCAGAGAGAGGGAAGTCTGGGCCTCTCTGCTTAAGCTGCTGCCCCCGCGACCCGACTTTGGATAAGTGGAAGAAGATGGATGGATGGATGTTAAAATGTTTGCCTGTATATTGGTGCGTAGTTAATGGCAGGTTCTGTTATAACCCCTGCAAGCTGACTTGTAAATGAAATATTCTGATTATTTCTCATCCTTCTGGCTGGAGACGAGTGCAGCTGGTGAGGTGTGGGAGGCAAAGAGGTTCAAATTGAGCTCAGCGCACTCTAGTGAGGCCTGTGGACGTTTGTCATAGCAGAACTTTAACAAGAGAGCTAAGATTGTAATGCCGCCTTTTCCCTTTTTTTTTCTTTTACTCTGTGTGTGTGTAATAACGTTATTCTGAATTTTGGTGATTTGTCAGTCAGTCATTGTCCAACCCGCTGTATCCTAACACAGGGTCACGGGGGTCTGTAGGAGCCAAACACGGGGCGCAAGGCAGGAACAAATCCCGGGTAGGACACCCACCCACCGCAGGACACACACACACTCACTAGGGACAATTTAGGAACACCAATGCAGCTAACCTGCATGTCTTTGGACTGTGGGAGGAAACCCACTCAGTCAATCAGAGGGTCTCACTTTCTTGAGGATGGTCAAACCCACATCGACATGGCGAATGCCTTCATCACAGCTGACGGACGGATGATGCTGTCCGCTGTTGCCACACGTTTTTGATATCAGCTATGGATCCACACGTGACATGGTGAGCTTGGGGGTGCAGTTAAGTTTGCACATGATGGGCACCCAAACAGCTTACTGGTGTGCACAGGTGAATTTCAACAGGTGGCGCTACCCCTCTGCTCAAAGAAATCTCACTACGGCGGGCAGCTCACCGATGGCGCAGTCCCTCAGCGGAGTGTCCGTGCTGATCTGACCCTCGACTTAGAGTAACGGCACAGCGCTGCTCTGCTCCGTCTTCTGTTTGCTTAAACGGACGTTAGAATAATAAATACTCATAAATAAAAAATTTAATGACAAACAAAAAACGCAGGTCAGCTCAACATCACTGAGTTTCAATCAATCAGTCCAAGCATTTTTGAGATTTTAGTTTTTCTATTGTTGCTTGGCATGTTCTTTGTCAGTGGATACCTTCTGCCACAGATGGGCACTGCTGCCCATCCTCTGCTTTTTACTGTAAGTCAACGGGAAATTGTGTTTTTGCTGATAAATGGGTGAGTCACTCAGCCATCATTACATTATATACTGCATATATTTATATTTAGATTCTTAAAAATCAAATTTATTTACTTATGATTATCTCATTGCTCCCTTGGTAACTTGGTCAGGACACAATAGCTTCAAAATATCATCCCTGTCTCAGAGCACAGAGGAAGTAGACAGGAAAGGACTCTTTATTCTTAGTAGGCTTCCGTTCCTTTAATGTTGGAAGTGACATCCTTCACATCTTCTACTCTGCGCTGTGGTGTGCTGGGCTGGTGACATCACTTCAAGAGAGGCCCACCGAACCAACAAGCTCATTAGAAAGGAGGCCCTCTGGACCCCCTGGAGGTCGTAGCAAAGGCGAGAATGAAACAAAACTGAGTGCCATTATGAACAATGCTGCACATCCTCTCTGTGACACAACAACACTGAAGACTTACAGACAACAAATCATTCAGGGGGAGTGTGTCACGAAACACTACCGGGGGGCTCCTTTATAGCAATGGCAATACACCTGCATGGCGCCTCACTGGGACTGTGACAGCCAAGCCAGAGCTTTTTCTTCCTCTTTGATTGTCTTAAGTTTAAGTCATTCTGGTGTGAGTTCAGACCATAATGTGTGTGTTTTATTAATTAACTAATTAATTAATTTATTTATCGAGCATCAGTAAAAAGCCAAATTTACTCCCAGGGGACAAATAAAGTTCTATCTATTATATAGTGCCTTTCATATCTATCTATCTATCTATCTATCTATCTATCTATCTATCTATCTATCTATTATATAGTGCCTTTCTATCTATCTATCTATCTATCTATCTATCTATCTATCTATCTATCTATCTATCTATCTATCTATTATATAGTGCCTTTCATATCTATCTATCTATCTATCTATCTATCTATCTATCTATCTATCTATTATATAGTGCCTTTCATATCTATCTATCTATCTATCTATCTATCTATCTATCTATCTATCTATCTATCTATCTATCTATTATATAGTGCCTTTCTATCTATCTATCTATCTATCTATCTATCTATCAGGTCGCCATTAAATCGACTCCCGAGTGTTTTATTTTTTATTATTTTATTATTTATTATTTTATTTATGTGGGTAGACGTGGACTATCGGTTTTAATTGGCGGAGTAAAAGCAGAAGCCAAGAAGGAGGTGAGGATGACAGCAAAGGACAACAGAAAAGTTGAAGTTCAAGGCTAAAAAATCTGAGGCTGCAGGTGTAGGTGAAAGCAAACAAAGTGAAAGTCAAGGACACGAGTAACGTGAAGACATGACGCTGGCAGCCTGAGGGTCCGCAGAATAGGGGGTGCCAGCTTAAACACTTAAACTGAAAATGGCCACCGTGTCACGCAGGCAGAGTGACAAAAGCTGTGGTGGACAACGAGGTGAGAGGCGCTGTGTGTGTCGGGCCTCTCTGACTTTCTCAAAGGGTTGGTGTCACCAAGCAGAGAAAGAATTTTAATGACTGCCATCTTCTTGTTTTCTTTACAGGCCATGTGAGGACTTCTGCTACGCAGGGTGAGTTCCCCTCGACTGGGCCGCGAGATTGGAGGTGGTGAGGCTTATAATGTCACGGGGTGTAAGGGGGACTGACATCAAATGAACTGAGTTAAGGTTCTTTTACTGTTGTGTATTTGTAATGTCTGCCATTGTTATCAATTGTATGTAAAATGTCATTTAAGGGTAAGTTAAGGTTGAGCGGGGCATTTTAAAAGAAAGAAACTGTTTTGTGACAAGTAAGCGGATGCTCAAAGTGAACAGCTGTGTTTCTTTCGATTTTACTTCCCCTTCCCCTCAGCGTCTTTCCCACCAGGTGGGCTGCGGCCGACCCCAGATCAAACCCCATCCGCCGTCCTCACCACACTAAGGGTCGATTCCCAGGGACAGCAGCACAGGTGGGCCACGGCCGATCCTGGACAACCTCCCCAAACCAAAGACACACTGACGATGGAGCTCAATTCACCAAGGACTAAAAACCTCGACAATCACGCTGGCCTTTGTTCTGCTGCCTGTTTGGTTTTCGTGGTTTCATTTGTCCTGTTCTCAAATTTAAAGTGGCAGAGTAGTTTGCTTAGATGTCACGCAATCTCCAGGACCAGGGTTCAATTCTCACTCGGATTACATTGTGCGTTGCATGTTCTCCCTGTGCCTTTGTCTTTTCTATGTGTAGCTAATCTTCCTCATACATCCTAAACTTTTCGTCACATGGTGATCAATCCTTCTTCAGGAACTGCAGCTCATCAGGGTCAATGACATCGGTCTGGTCTTTCAGTTTTCAGTGTTTGTGTTCCTCAGCCTCATTCCACTTTCCTTGCCCTGAGACGACATGATTATAAAATGCGTTGACGATCCTTAGAGCAGAAACAAAGAAGAGAAAAATCACAAAATAATCCTGGATAGATAGATAGACAGAATGATATAAAGGCATTATATAATAGATAGATAGATAGATATAAAGGCATTATATAATAGATAGATAGATAGATAGATAGACGTGAAAGGCACTATATAATAGATAGATAGATAGATAGACGTGAAAGGCACTATATAATAGATAGATAGATAGATAGATAGATGTGAAAGGCTGCTCCTCTGTCTGGAGATGATCCTGTTCAGTGGATGCAGTGGATTCTCCATGATTGGCAGGAGTCTGCTCAGTGCCCATCGAGCGCGAGTGACCAGCACTGTTTTCCTACTAACCCCACAGCAAGCCCAGAGCAGGCTGCTAACTATAATAAAATTATTATTGGAAACAAACACGTGGCTTTCTCATGCACTGCCCCGAATATTCTGTTTTAACGCCCATTAGGATGGAGCCGTCTGAACCAAAAAATCCGCTCTGTACCTTGACGTGTGTGTAATCGATTGCATTACATACGATGCTGGAAATGGTTCCCGTTTTCTGCCAGACAAACTTCGATGTGGCGCCCTGTTTCCTGAATATATCGGCAAGCATCTCAGGGGGAATAGCAGGAATTTCACGTTGGATGTTTTCCTTCAAATCTTCCACAGTTGTGAGGCTTGTTCCCGATAGACTAGCGTTTCTCAACCTTTACGTATTTGCGACCTGAGTTTTCATAACAGTTTTAATCGCCCCCCCTAACGTTTTTTTGAAACACTAATAAAATGTATTCCTATATTTTTTGCTGCCGATACACCACTACAAGTTATATTATACCTACTTAACTTTTATCGACATTTATCTAACTCTATGTTTATTTTTCTAGTATCAGAATGTAGTTTAAGTTACTGTAATTAGTTTTGGTTTCAATAGATGTATTTTTCATATTTTCGATTCTTGTTTTCTTTTTTTCACATCTTCACACCCCCTTTTTTGTTACTTCGGGGTGCACCCCACTGGTTAAGAACCGCTGCGATAGACTTTTCCTTTCAGCAGACCCCAAAGGAAGAAGTCTGGTGGTGTCAGATCTGGCGACTGTGGTAGCAAAAGCCCCTTTGAAATGACCCTGTTGCTGAAGGACGACTGAATTTCTGCCATGTTCCTTTCCGATATGTGACACGTTGCTCCATCTTGCTGGAAGTCACCTTCCGTTAACTCACGATCATCCAGTTGATTCTGACATCGCTTAAATGAATTGGTGACCCGATAGGTTTGCACCATGAAGACGCGCTGCTCAATACTGTACACCACCATCCTGATGAGAAGTCGAATGACCGAGTGAAGGGGTACGGGCAGTAGGCACCCAGATGTTGCAAAGGTCGCAACGGCTGTCTGGTGCCAACCTCATTGCTCTGATGCAGGGGCATCCCGGCTTGTTTGAAGCTCCATATGCTGAGGAGCACATTGCCCATTGTTTCCTTCAGATTGCTGGATAATAATTAATTCATCATGCGCCCAATATGCTTATTCCCAGGTGGCACTCTGTCTTAGTATGTGGATTGGTCTGATGAGGTCTGGCACAGCCACTGGATGGATGAATGGATGGAGAAAGACAGAGCTTGGCCCTTCTGCGTGGTCGGAGCACAGACTTTGACCCGCTCTCTTTTTAGACTATTTGGTGCTAATTCTGCAGCTCCCTTGATGAACCTCGTAGTGCAGAGCTGACTTTTCTGGTTCATTGCAGTTCTGCTTCAGCACCCATTCCAGCCAATGCTTTCCCCAATGGAAGGGAGTGGTGGAGTGTAAAAAAAATGAATTTCTAGCATGAGGGTAAATTAAAAAGTAAAGGCAATTTGAGAATTACATGGTAAGCACAAAGAATAGAAGCTGACGTAATACAACACATTGGCAATGTATTATGGGTAATTTTGAACATTCACAGCACAGGAGGAAGGTCTAGTCTGGAGGGTGGGTTTAAAAGAGCAGTTTATGCACCCGTTTGTCCAAGTTGTGCCAAAATAGGACAGGAGAAACCAAGGAAGGTGGGCCAGTATAATGACATTCTCTTCCATCTTCTGTCTTCCTCATCAGCGTCACCAAAGAAGATGATCTCAAGTCCCTGGTACTCCATGCAGAGGCTATGCTGGAGAAAAGACAACAAAATAAGACAGCGTGCCACCTGGTAGCATGTCACCCAAGTCGTAGTCATATGAGTGTATCAACACTCATTTCTATTCTGCTTCCTTCCATTTTGGGCATGTTATCTATAACAGTGTTTCTCAACCTTCTTGGTGTTGTGACCCACCAATGGTCAGTGTGGTATGGGGGGGACATACTGTAGAGCGGGGGAACACTTTTATTGAATCGAGCATGAACATCAGAGCGTGGGGTTAGGGCTCTGCCTTTGTGCATCCATCATGATCATCAGGGAGTGAATAGCAGAGCACTGGGTCAATTGTGATCGTCGGAGGAGAGAACCAGTGATAATGTGCGACCCACTTCACGACCCACTGCAACTCATTACCATTATAAACAATGGCAACTTGTGACCCGCCAGTGGTTAAGAAATGCTAATCTATCACAGATAAATAGATTGCATAGTACAAGTAGATTGGTGCAAAGCCTTACGCCCGCCCCCCCCAGTTCAAGTCCATTCATCTTGGCCACCTGCCTTCCCACAGGCCAGTCCTGCTTTAGAATTTCAGCTGTGGCCACCAGTATGCAGACGTCTTATCTGACAAATGGATTGACTTAAACATTACTAAATTAAAATAAAAGTATAACAACAGCCTACAAAATATTTATCACCATATACTGTATACTAGATATTACCAATTTTTCCCCTCCACTACTTTTAGCCAACTCCTGGCCTGTCACACACACACATGACCCATTGGTGTTGACCTTCCATCTTTATCTCTCACTGTCCACACGTTTGATGGTGTCAAAGCTTCAGCAGCTGATTAAGTCAGATGACCTGCTGTTGGACTAAATAAAGTGACCACTCGGCACAGATTTGAATTTAACTGCCAAACTGTTCAATATCTGCTACATTACACTTGTGACACGATTCACCTTCTCCTCCCTGCATTCCTTCCTCCCTTTAGTTCCTCATGAACGAGTGTCATCTCTGTTTGTTTTTAATCCCACATTTTTTTTTCTTCTGGACGTTTGTCCACATGTCTTTGCACACACAGCCCGTTGGTCACAAGTTTCAGTGCATGAGCCTCTGAGGTCCATAGATATTTGAACCCTGGCTCCTTAATGTGCAGATCTGCTGCAGTCAAGACTCATGCAAGCTCCGCCCTCACAATCTGATTTGTGACTCTCCCTGTCAGTCAATTGATTTGCATGGAGAGCTGCATGTTGAGATTCTGTGTTGGCCGTCTGATAGGAGAACCCAAAGTGGAGGAGAATGAAAGGGATGAAGCCAGAGGGAGAAGTTTGTGGGGTACTGGACTGAGGGGAATGTGGACAGTTGGAGAATGAAGATGAAGAAGAGTGGAGTCATATATAAAAGTAGAACTCCAGGGTCCAGGGGTCCGGGGCTCACTGTTTAAGTGCAGTTTGCACGCTGCCTGAGGACTCCAGTCCTCTCTCTCACGTCCCTAAGATGTGTGTTTGGTTGACAGTTCTTAATTGTTCTGGTGGGTACGAGTGGCCTCCATGATAGACTGGGGCTCCATCCAAGGTTGGCTCCTGCCTTGCATCTGATGCTTCTGGGAAGGACTCTGGTTAACCCGCGGCTGTTAAATTAGCAGGTTTGGAAAATTAAAGGATTTAAAAAGTTGGGGATGTGAGACAGAAATGAACAACTGAAGAACAGGCTGCAAGGTGACGAGACCCTCACTCCACTGCAGCTCCAATGAAACCATTAGAGTAGACGCACTGGGTGAGTCTTGTGCTATGCCAGCCACTGATGTTGAGGCCAGTGTTGGGCATCTTGTCTTTTTGGGGTGACATATTGTGGCATTTAGGGCTTTTGTCTGTCACTAATGTCTCTGCTTGAAGTAGCGCCTGACAAACTGAGGTGGTCAGCCAATCAGAGGCAGAGCTTTGAGATAACGCGGCCTACTGTCTGTCCTACAGGCTCACTGGAGAAGCCGCACCTCAGTTTGGACGTGAAGTCCCTGCTAACAGGTGGAAGGCTCACTGCTCACTGTCCAACAAACGTCACTCCTGGTGGAGTAACCTGCAGCCTGTATGTAGGAAACACCTCTGTGACCTCAGAGACGACGACTGGAGACACGTGTGACTTTGAGGTGTCCAGGAGTCAACTGGACGGAGACCCGGTCACCTTCAAGACAGTACAGCTGAGCTGTGATTATCAGCCCAACGGAGGCACAGGGGATCAACGCTCACCACGCAGTGACCCCAAAGAGCTGCTGCTATTAGGTAAGAAATGTCACAGTAGTTACATAAAACTGCAAAGTGGTGAGGTGGTCATTCAGACATGATGAGCCCCTCAGTGCCCCCTTTAGTGTCCACAAAGCCATTGTCCTTGGAAAAGTGGAAAACAGCAGATAAATTTCGTATTGTGCCCCTTGAGTCCTGGCACCAGTGCTGCCCCCTCTTCTCTGCTGTGAATGTCAGCATTGAAATGAGGTGAGGGCAGGTAGATAAGAACAACGTCCTCAAAGGTGTGGACGGGTCAGAAAGTTCAGCTGTGGACCTTGAGGGCACCAGGGTTCAATATGAGGCCCAGGTTACCAGAGGCCAATCTGAATTCATCAAAGCAGTAGAGTGCTGTGTCACTAAGTGACCTGAGGAGCACATCAAGTGTCACCAGTGGCCACTGCTTTCTGCTGATGTGAGAGGGCAACTGGCCTGATCAGCTGAGAGGCTGTCCCGTGCCGGCTCAGACTGGACTCCATTAACACAGCACTCTTGACTTCTCTCTAATTCTTTAGCTCCATTACAGAAGGCCACCCTACAGGTGACACCGACATCCATCACTCTGGAGGAGAAGATTCAGATTTCCTGTGAAGTGAATAAAAACCACACTGGAGTGAAGTGCCAGCTGTATGACAATGAGACCAAACTGGAGGACGGGCAGTGCAGGTGGACAATGACAGGGAGGCAGCTGATGAATGGGACTGGGCCTGGAATGGTGCTGCTGACCTGCGACTACACGCTGGACGTGTGGCAGAAACAACCGGATATTAAAGATCAATTTGACACACGCAGCAACAGAGTGACAGTGACTGTGACAGACCCTGGGCCGAGTCAGACCACACAGACAGGTATGTAAATCTATGGAAACATTCACAGTGATTCACCGAGGCAGAGTGTACCCCCATGGTGGGCATGACACAGAGAAGAAGATACAAGTCCAGTGCCTCCTCAGTTCATGCAGGTGACTCGTGAAGCACATGACATTCATTTATCAATGCCCTTATTTCACTTTAGGGTTATGGGTACCTGAGGGGCCTGGCGACAGGCGTGACGACAGAGCCATCCATCCATTTTGTAACCCACTTAGAGGAGCAGTCACTCTTAGTGGTACTCCTGAATGGGGAGCCAGCCTAACGGCCAGTTTAGTGTCACCAGGTACCCTAACGCTTACATCTTGAGGATGTTGTTGAGAAACCCGCATGGACGGTGGGGGCTTGGTGGGGTGGAGGGGGCAACACGCAAACTCCACACAGGCTGGGATTCAAAAGTAGAACCCTGGAGGTGTCTGTGAGCCAGCAACGTCAAAGCATTGGCACCGCTGTAAAGATTTATCAAGTGGATGCCAGTTGGTTGAAACGTTGCTTTTCAGTATTGGGGTCAAAGCCTCCATTGCGATTTTTATGTTGCTGCGGAAGTCTCTTCAAGTGTTACCTTGGCTGGTGTTCATTTGGTGTAACAATTTGAACTGAACTTAAATTTACTGCAAAATAACAGAACACAATCGGGCAACACCTTTAATACACCTCAGGGTTATTAGGGGCAGTTCTTGAATGGGCAGCGCTGGGCATGAAGCAGGAAATCACTGATACGTGCTCACGCCACTTTAGAATGGCCATTCAGTCTTTTAGAATGAAGGAAGTGAACAGAAAAACCTGAAGGAAACCCACACGGACACGGGGAGGACATGCGGACCCCATAAATGATGAGGCACACCGGGTATGACTGAATTCAGATGGGCACCATTTGTACCTATCATGGTTGATGGGCTGTGATGGTCTGGCATCCTGCCCAGGGTTTGTTCCTGCCTTGCACCCTTTGCTAGCTGGGATTGGCTCCATCACCCCAAAGGTCTCCCCCCCCCCCAACTTCACTGTTCAGGACTCAGTGGGCTGGAAAATGACTGGAAAAAAATAATGGATGGGGTCTGAGTGCTCCACAGAACTATGTGTTCAATTGTTTTTTCATTTTCAGGTGTTTCAAACTTTTAGCGTTGCTTTTACTGAACTTCCTGCATATTTTACTTGTTGCAAGAGGTGTAGCTTTGGCTTATTCCTTATTTCGGAAGCCACTGTGTTGATTGGAATAGTGCCACATATGATGCCTGGCACCTGTGCCATGTGGGGTTATCACCCTGAGGGTATTTAAGATGGCAGTGCACTTCTCCCAGCATCACCCGAGACTTTGGATTCAATAACAAAAAAATCTTAATTATGCAGTTTGGGTTGTGAATGTGTGAAGAAACGCCTCACGATGTGATGTTTTAAAAGCACTTTGCTCCATTAATTGTTTGCAGGCACCGACCTTATAATAAAGGAAAAAAGGGCACTTGTTCACTTGCCTGTTTGTTCCCCGGATGCGCACGTGAAGCGGACGCGTATCGTCGGGCTTGGGGTGGTCGGGGTGGCGGATGTTTCCACTCGACATGCACTCGCGGGTGGAGACGCGTGACTGCTACCCATCGCGCTTATTCCCGGTGTTCTTCCGGTGCGAGCGCGGTGTTTGGGAGTTGTGGTGCGGCCCAGTAAGTAACTGATGTATGACGGACAGCGGGGTGGGGCTGCGGAGTGTTAGCAGTGTAGGCGGCACAATCGGCAGAAATAACGTTTAGGATTGTCACGTGACCACAGGAGGGGGGGTTGGAGGGGGTGAAGAGAGAGAGAGAGAGAGAGTGAGTGTGTGTGTGTGTGTGTGTGTGTGTGTGTTACAGCTGGGTCAGGTGATGGATGACCCGGGATAAAAGCCAAGCGAGCCAAGCGGTTCAGTTCAGACCAGAAAAAGGGTCAATCCGCGAAGAGTTAAGGCTGCCGCAGGGTGATTTGCAGGCACGGGGATAGACCGGTATTCCGATTTGCCAGGCCAAGCCAGCTTTCATTTCTTTACACCTTTCCTGATGAAGGGGTCCGAAAGCTTGCATATTGTAATCTTTTTAGTTAGCCAATAAAAGGGGTCATTTTGCTTGACTTCTCATTGCATCCATAATGGCTAACACGGTACAACACCCTGGTACTCCTTTCTTTAGGGAGTGAGAAAGCAGGCTAAGCATTGTCTTTACTTAATGGCTGATTCTTTGGAACTCGTTAAAAATGGACGGATATTTTTTTTTTGTTTGGAAGATTTTTTTAAAGGTGCATGCTGAGTAGTGAATATTATTTATTTTTTATTATCAACATTTTTTTCTGTTTTGTTTTTTCACATTTTTTTAACGTTTTCACTATGGAACATTTCATTTTTAGTACATTTGCATTTTTACTTGTTATATCAGCAGTGTCTGACTCTTGGTCCTGATACTTCATGCCCCCCAGTTCCTGCTAGAGCCTAAGTTGGGGGGCACTGGGGTATGACAGACTGGTATGTCAGACTTACAGGTTTTCTGGTTGCTTTCATTTTTTTTTGGATTTGACCCCTGCCAGTTTTTTGACAGCCAGTTTGCCTTGGCATCTGTTTTTTTCTTCTCTTCTTTCTTCTTTTATCTTTTCCTCTGCCAGGGGTTCTAAGCAGCAGCGTGGCATGGTTTGCCCACCTTTTGCAGCAGATAAAGTCATTCATACTAGTAATGCAACGTGTAGCTGATGATTTTCTTTGTTATACTTAGAATTATGTGATTTCAAGCTGTGTGTTAAAAACCCCATGGTAGTTGGAGGTCCTGTGGTGGGCTGGCACCCTGCTCGGGGCTTGTTTCCTGCCTTGCGCCCTGTGTTGGCTGGGATTGGCTCTAGCAGACCCCTGTAGTTAGGATATAGCAGGCTGGATAATGGATGGATGGGTGGATAGTTGGAGGTCTTTATTAATGCACATTCATAGTTGAACACTTAAATCTTACCTCTGGTTCTATGGAATATAAAACACAGTAAATCAGCTCTGGAGAATGCTGTTAGGGTCTTTGTATCTTTAGTAGACAAACGGCATCTCACAAGGATACACTCTTGTAACAAAAGCTGCACCACCTTGTACTTGTGACCTTCAAGCAGAGTGTCCACATTTCGTGACAAGTCCACACTTCGACGTTGTGCTCCACTCACAGCCTTTCCTCCTGTTACATGCTGACTAATCTCATGCCAAAGGCCTCCCAGCGTATTCCTGCTGGCTTCTGGGAGTTGGGGTCCTCTCAGTAAACTCGGTCACAGGTTCACTGCAGTGATGGACTTGTCCCCATTGTGACAGATTGGGGGCACCACTGAGCCCCAAACCCTGGACACAACCAACACAAATTCAGTCACAGGTTTAAAACAGAAGATTTTATTATACAAATATGACACTAACGCTTTTTGAAAAGGTTCCTCAAACACAATTACCATCAAATTATTCTTCTCTTCTCTTGTTGTCCAATCCCTCCAGTAAGTCTTTCTTTCTTTCTTTCTTTCTTTCTTTCTTACACTCAGGAGTACTTCCGGTGGCATTGCATAGCCCAATGGAAGACTTCCAGGTCAAGTGGAAGTCCTAAAAAGCCGGGATCGGGTGCTGAATCCCTGCAGCACCCCCTGACAGCACCCATAGGACCCAGCAGGGCTGACTCATGGCACTACAACTCCCATCATGCCCTGCAGGTGTATATATGATTATTGAGGTCCTGGAATGCTGACATCTAGCAGATGGGGGATAAAATGTTCCAAAGTAGGAGCCGTCCCCCACTGCTCCTTTGTTTGAGACCCTTACCTGGACGGGATACCAGATAATTATACATGGCACTTATACCATACAGAGAGGACCGTATGGTGTACTGCACTAAAGAGCCTCTATGGCACTGTTCAAGGAATGGATGTAGAGGGGGTGCACTCCTACAAGTACATGGGGGTCCACATCAATGACAGGTGGGACTGGTCTTGTAACACAGAGGAACTCTAGTAGAGAGGGCAGAGCAGACACTTTTTCCCTGAGGAGACTGCATTCCTTTAATGTGGAAAGTGACATCCTTCATGTCTTCTACAACTCTGTGATGGCCAGTGGGATTTTCTACACTTTGGTGTGCTGGGCTGGTAACATCACTGAGGACTTTCAGTGAACAAATCATTCAGACGTGTGTGGAGAAACGTGACGGGGGCTCCATTACACTAACAACAATACATCTGTATAGCGCCTCACATGGACTGGGACTGGAAGTCAAACCTTTACTATCCAGACCAAAACTTATCTATCTATCTATCTATCTATCTATCTATCTATCTATCTATCTATCTATCTATCTATCTATCTATCTATCTATCTATCTATTATATAGTGTCTTTCACATCTATCTATCTATCTATCTATCTATCTATCTATCTATCTATCTATCTATCTATCTATCTATCTATCTATAGTGCCTTTCATTTCTATCTGTCTATCTAACGAGCCACATAATAATTTGAGTCCTGCATGAATATCTCTTTGGGCAGCATGGGTGGCACTGCCATTTCACTGACCTGGCGTCCTGATTGCTGTCTATGTGGATTACTTGATGTTTCTTGCGTGTTCTCCTCATGTCTGTGTTTATATCTGTCTATCTATCTAATTCTTAAAATCACAGTTAACTTTATCCCACAAACTTCATTTCACTTATACTTTGCTTCACTAATTTTAAAATGTTTCTACCATTCCCTGTATCTAATTTAGCACGTTTAATCCTAACGCCCAATATCATCCTTCTTGCTTCTTTTCCAGAGTGTTGGTTCTGTAGATAAAGCACAATGTGCCTTTTTGATATTTAACCAAAGCATTAGCTGAAGAGCAATAAATGACGCAGATAGACAAGTTTTTCTCCCGCCTGATTGCTGACTCGTAGGTTTGATCAGATTTGTCCTTTTGGAGGATACGTTTCTTTCTTTTCTTTTTGCTCTGAGGCCAGCTGTGATTCAAAGTCCTTTCTTTTATATAGTGCCTTACATGATTAACTTCTTTTCTTTTAGATTTTACTTCTGCTGGAACTTCAACGGGAAATGAACCACAAGATCAGGAGTCAAACAAAACAAGTATGTGGTGCAGCACGTTGGCCACTAGGGGTCCACACTGCCCCGCAGCTCGCTGCTGTGTCTGCTAACATGAGGGCTTTGGCGACTGCAGATTGCTTAGAGTGATGTGCATCTATCAAATAATCCATCCATTCATTTGCTGCTCCTTTGTCTCTATTGAAGGATAACAGACAGCTAAAGCCCACTCATGGCAGAAACAAACCCTACGTCAGTCCATTGTCCAGACTAATTTAGCATTGCCTATTAACCCAACACATTGCTGAGATGGGCGATTAAAGTGTATCACCTGGACAAAAGCTACACAGACACAGGGAGAACATGCAGACTGTAGACAGACCGAGCCAGGGGTCTCCCCCAACACTATAAGAGGGCTGCAGGTGGCTGTGCTGGGCTGTGTAGGGAAGTCGGAGGTGAGCAATGTGTTTTTAGACTCATATTGTTCACCACCCCTAACCACCATTGGATTTGTGGGGTTTCAGTTTGTTAAAACAGTGTAATGCCAAATACTGTCCCCCCAATCCCAGTCAGTTTAGGGCCTGCCACCTCAGAACCCCCGGAGGCTGACGTTTTATTGTCGTCCGCCAGCACTTTCTATGCAGACATTTTCTGTTCTCCCTGTGTTCTGGGCTTTCTCCATGTAATCTGCTTTCTTTCCCACATCCACAGAGCTTGCTGATTTGCAGGGTGGCACAGTGGTTGGTGCCACTACCTCACATGCTTAGGGACCAGGGGCTTCAGTCATGGTAGGGTCATGATTGCCACTTTACGCTCTTTATTACGTAGACCTTAACAAATTCCCGCCGATCCCATCCTCTTACCACACCGTCCTCCAGTGCTGCTTTTCTTTTACGTCTGTAATAGAGAACCAGAACAGGGAGGAGAGAAAAAGTTACACGTGTATTCATAATGTGTTAAAGATAATATGGGCAAAAATATAAAACAAAGGACATTTGTGACTGTTGGCAGAATAATACCACCTGATACCACCTAGGCTACTGGGCAGGCTTTGTCTTACGTTAGTCTCTGGTCTCGCCCAGTCTCACAGGGTCAGGCGTGATTCCCGAATGAAAACACACATCTGTGGGCAACTCGCTAAAAAGTCTGTCCTGCACAGCCAGGCTCCACCCACAGGATTTCGTCCTAAAGACCCCGCCCTCAATTTTCCACCAGTCAGTGCATTTTAAACAGCCGGGGGGAGGAGTTTGCAGTGAGAGGACGAAAGAAATGAACGGCTGAACAACAAACATGATACTGAGAAAGAAAAAAAAAATAAGTCGGGGGGTCAATGTCCGGGTGGCATTTAAATCGTCCATATGACCCCCTGGTCGTTCACAACCAAGATGGGCTCAGTGGGCAAGTGGCAGACATTATTTTTTTTTTTTAATATTTTTATTTTTTATTACTTTTATTACAATCCATACAAAGCAATCAAGTTTTTACAAAAAGAAGAATTGGTTAAGAACAGATCGATCCCCACCCTGAGAGAGAGAGCAAGCCAAACGGTGTAAAATTTAAGGCTTGTAAAATACCTAAATTAATAAATTCTCTGTGCTTTATAAACTTATTTTAAAATATTACTGATTAGATCCTGCCATGTTTTGAAAAAGTCTGTACAGATCCTCTAACTGAGTATTTGATTTTTCCAATTTCAAATAATATAACACATCAGTTTCCCACTGACTTAAAAGAGGAGAGTTTGGGTTCTTCCAGTTTATCAGAATAAGTCTGTGTGCCAACAGTGTAGTGAATGCAATCACAATTTGTTTGTCTTTCTCCACTTTAAGCCCTCTGGAAGAACCCCAAACACAGCTGTTAATGGGTTAGGAGGGATTGTGAGTCCAAGGCTGTCTGAGAGGTAATTAAAAATTTTTGTCCAGAATAATGTTAATTTGGTGCAGGCCCAGAACATGTGACCCAGTGAGGCTGGGCTTGGTTGCAACGCTCGCAGGTTGGATCATGCCCTGGAAACATTTTGGAGAGTTTTAGTCGAGACAGATGTGCTCGATATATAATTCTGAGTTGTATAATTGTATGCTTTGCATATGGAGCTCGAGTGAATTCTCTGCATTGCTCCTTTCCACTCCTTTCTGATATATTAATTGAGAGATCCTTTTCCCAGTGTCCTCTTGGATCTTTGAAAGGAAGGGATTGTAAAATGATTTTATATATTGTAGAGATGGAGTCTAATCCTTGAAATTGAGCAATATTTTTCCAGCGTGGATGAGGGTGCAAGATGAGGAAAATCTGGAAGGTTCTGTTTAACAAAGTTCCTGATTTGAAGATAGTGAAAGAAATGTGTAGCTGGAATGTTAAATTTGGAATGTAATTGTTCATAGGATGCAAAGACGTTGTCTATATAAAGATCTCTAAGCAAGTTAATTCCAAATTTTTCCAGATATTAAAACTGCATATGTTTGTGAAGGTTGAAAGAGGTGGTTCTCTTGCAGGGTGCCACAGATAGAAGCTTCTCCGTCTTAAAATGCTTTCTACATTGGTTCCAGATTCTAAGTGAGTGGAGCACAATTGGGTTATTAGTGTATTGCCGATAACGTGTGTTTATTGGAGCACAGAGCAAGGAATACAAAGAAGTACTGCAGGATTTTACTTCTATTGCGGTCCATGCCTGTGTATGTTCTTCTATTTGTGTCCAGGTTCTTATCGCCTGTATATTTGCTGCCCAGTAATAAAACTGGAAGTTAGGTAGAGCCATGCCGCCTTCTGCCTTTTGTCTTTGTAGGGTCGCTTTTGATGCGTGGATGTTTTGAATTCCAAATAAATGAGGTTATTGTTGAATCTAATTGCTTAAAGAATGATTTATTAATGTATATTGGATGTTTTGAAATAAAAAGGAGCTTAGGAAGAATATTCATCTTAACAGTGTTAATTCTTCCAGCTAGTGTGAGATGAAGGGTTGACCATCTATGCAAGTCTTGTTTAATTTTTTCCATGCAGACGATAAATTTTGTTGATAAAGAGCTTTATGTTTACTTGTGATGTTTACCCCGAGGTATTTAAACTGTTCTGCAATGATAAAAGGTAGGGTGTCTAATCTAATATTATATGCTTGAGAATTCACTGGAAAGAGTACACTTTTATTCAGATTAATTCTGAGACCAGAGATCTTTTGAAATTCTGTGAGTGCTGCTAAGACTGCAGGCACAGAATTTCTGGGTCCCATATATACAGTACCATGTCATCTGCATATAATGAGATTTTCTGTTGCAGTCCTTCTCTGCTAATCCCCTTTATCTGATCAGTATTTCGACAATGTATTGCCAGTGGTTCAATGGCAATGCAAACAGCAGCGTGACAAGGGCATCCTTGTCTGTGCCACGCTCTAGTTTAAAGTAGTCTGAGCAAATGTTATTGATGCAAACTGAAGCTTCTGGGTTAGTATACAGTAATTTAATCCATGCACAAATGTTCGGGCCAAACCCAAACTTCTCCAAAATAGTAAAAAGGTATTTCCATTCAATCATGTCGAATGCTTTTTCTGCATCCAATGATAATAATATTTCTGGGGTGTTTGATTTAGTTGGTGAGTATATTACATTAAACAGGCGTCAAGATTTGAAGATAAGTGTCGGCCCCTAATAAATCCAGTTTGGTCTTGTGATATTACGAGGGGAGCACTTTCTCCATCCTTCTAGCTATGATTTTAGAGAGTATTTTAACGTCGTTATTCAGAAGTGAAATTGGTCTGTATGATGCACATTGTAATAAGTCCTTATTTTGTTTTGGAAAGACAGTGATTAGTGCTTGGCGAAAGGTTTGTGGAAGAGATTGGTTATCTCTGGCTTCTGTAAATGTTGCTAATAGGAGGGGAGCTAGCTGAGCGGAGAATTTCTTGTAAAACTCTGCAGGGTAGCCATCAGGGCCTGCTGCTTTTCCACCTTGGAGTGACTTTATAGCATCTAGTAATTCTGATAACGCCAGAGGTTTATCAAGTTCCTCCACACTAAAAGCGTCATTTGTGGTATCTGTAATGTATCCAGAAATGCATTAGATTGTATATTGTCTTCTTTAAACTCAGTAGTATATAGGGATTTATAGTAGTCTCTGAAAGTGTGCTTTATATTTTTGTGTTCGTTGATTTTATCTCCGTTCGTGTTAGTGATTACCGAGATTGCGCTATGCGCACTTCTTGCTTGTGAATTTGTTGAGCTAAAAGCTTATTAGCCTTCTCTCCATGTGCATAGTAATGATGTCTGGATTTGTAAATTAGTTGTTCAGTTTCTTTAGTTGTCAAGAGGTTTAATTCTGAATGTAGAGCCTGCCTCCTCCTATGTAGAGTCTCGCTTGGTAGTCTGGCGTGTTTTTCATCTATTTTAGTAATTTCGCTTTTTATCTCTGCTACTTTCTTCGCTTCGGATTTATTTCTGTGGGAAAGATATGAGATAATCTGTCCTTAAGAGTTTCCCAGAGTATTCCTGCAGAGATCTCGGGGGATGTATTTGTCTCTAGAAAGAATTTGATTTGTTTGGATATAAATTCAGTACAATTCTCGTCAGCTAATAGAGTGGCAGACATTAAACAGGGTCATTTTCTTGAAAGGCACAATAAGGGAACAAAGTTTATTGTACCAAAAACAAAGGGGCAGGTCAGTAAATAATGAAACTGATCGAACAGTTCAAAGGAATAAAATGGGGCAAATTTAGGAAAATTTGAGATGAAGAGTCTTCTTCTTCTGTTTTATGGCAGAATAAAGTGTCTTCCTTGAAACAAGTCTCTTTTTAAAGCAGGCTGTCCATGGTAGGTGAGCACACACACCGTTAAATTGAAACTTCACCGACACCCCTAACGCACATTACTAGGACGGCTAGGGTGAATGAAGATGCAGGACAAAGTCTTGGGGTGCCAACCAAGCAACATCCCATCTGAATGGAACAAAAAAATGCAGAAAATGAAACAAAAATTAGGAGTCTTCTTAACGGCCATTGTTGTCCTCCCTGGAACATCTAACGAGCGTCTTCGGCTCATTTCAGCACTGAAGCTGGTTGTTTCTCTACATACACTGGTTTTGCTCCCACATCTGGTAACTTGTCATTGGCTCCATGTGTGTCCAGCGTCTGTCCTGCCTGGATAGCCTTAACACCCCACCCCTCTAATCCCCCCAAAAATTCCAGGTTGAGAACATGAGCAGGTCCGACTGATAGGGTTGAGCCATTAACTACACGGGTGGACAGCCTGTGCTGACACCTCAAGAGGCCATCGGTCTTAGCCTGCAGCCCCTTGGGTGCACATTCAGTAGCCGTGGTCAGCTCTTTGGACAGACCCCTCTAACCAGGTGGACAAAAGCCTCAACTCACTTCTTCAGGTCAGCCAGCCCCCTCGTTCGCTTTCCAGGTGAAGTCCGTGAGCAGCAGACAGTTTCATGGAGGAGGTGAAGGAAGAGGTGGACTACAACCTGCTGCCACCTCCTTGATCTGTCCAACCACTGCAGAGCGCTTCTTTGTGACAGGGACAGAAAGAGGAAAAGGCTCATAGATTGAGAAGGATATCTAGAAATAGAATGTGACCTGCACAATTCGTGACTGACTCACTTCTGCTCTCTGAAGAGAAGAAAAAAAAGAAAAGAGGAAGGAAAGAAGAACATCCGAATTTAGTCTTCTCCTAAATAAGCTCTGGCCCAGCCCTTCTTTATATAGTTTTCTGTTCTCTAGTAATAAGAGTGGCGGCACAGTGGTAACACTACTGGCTCGGAACAAGCAGATCAGGGTACACAGCTCTGTGTGGGGCCCACATGTTCTCACCATGTCCACAGTCCATAGACACGCAGGGTAGGTGGACTGGCATTGTTAAAAGTACCCATGGGGGTGTGTGGATGTGCAATAGACTGCCGTCTTGCCCCATGATTGTTCCTGTCTTGCTCCCAGTGCATGCTGGGATAAGCTTCAGCTTCCCTGTGACCTTGCCCTCAATAAGGAATAATAAGGAAAGATGGATAATAATATTGCTTTCTGGGCACCAGTGAATCTGCTGGCTCGGGCATCACCCACCCAAAATGGCTGTGCTAAAGATACAAAGAGAAAGCATTTTCACTGTGAATATAGTGCCTTGACTGGAATTCCCTACTCTGGAATTTTAAGTTCTTGAGACTTGTGTCACTTACGCCCCAGTAGTGTCCACCTGAGATAGACAGATAGATAGATAGAAGTGAAAGGTACTATATAACAGACAGATAGATAGCAGCTCATGCTGCATGCACCAGATAAAGTGACTGCTGGGTGTACTTGGCGAGTCCCTTCACTCTTCTTAACTGCTGGCAAAATCTGCAACTGAATAAAACTTCACAGTTATGGATGGGAGGAGGGCACCCCATACTGTTTGAGCTTAAGCAGAAGGAGGTCACTTCCACGCCACACTGTGCCCACCGCAGGAATTAATTGGTAAGGTCAGTTAAATGAACACTTCAAGTGTTTATGGAGTCTCAACCTTAAAGTGTTAATTTAATGCTGGCACCTTTACTGGGTACCACCGACTTATTATACACAGAGGCCAATTAAATCGCTCAGACGTGTGTAGAGAAACATGACAGGGGCTTCATTACACCAACAGCAATACATGTGAATAGCCCTCACATGGACTGGGACGGGATGTCAAAACTTTTACTTTCTTTTGAATTTTCTTACTTTATAGTCTAGTGTGTGTCCAGACCAAAGTGTATCTATCTATCTATCTATCTATCTATCTATCTATCTATCTATCTATCTATCTATCTATCTATCTATCTATCTATCTATCTATCTATCATATAGTGCCTTTCACATCATCTATCTATCTATTATTTCGAACACTTCACTACTGACAAGCCACTTTATTTTAATGGTATGTTGGAGGCACCATTTTGTTTTCAGAGGTTGCTGCCATTTTATGATTCTGTTATCTCATTGGTCAGTTGCTGGGGTGTGTTTTTGTCGTGGACTAGGAGTCCCAAACACTAAAAGCATGAAATCCCAAAAATGCCCACTAGACAGGGAATACCGTCCAACCTGGTATTCTTATATAAAAATATTTATTCTTCACAGGACATATATTCTCTAACACTGAGAGCATAAAATTCATGTAACACCAATCCAAATTTCAAACAAAATCTGAATATGAAATACCAAGAATAGTTGAAAAGCAAAGGAATATGTCAAGAAATTCTGTAAATCACTAAGAACAAGCAAAACACAAAAGCTCAGCACTCTGAAGGAGATTCACAATGAACCGTGAGGGACTGCGGGAGACTCTCTGGATTTATAGTGCGGAGGGGAGCTCTTTGGGTGTGATTGGTAGGAGGTCCCGCCTCTTGGGGAACCACCCACAAAACACATGGACCATTACCAAGGCATAGTACACAAAGCACATAATGCATGAATGTGACATTAAAAAACAAGAATACAAGCTCCAGCCCTTGACCCTGACTGAAATATAACAAAATCTTGGTTTTGATGTCTTGCCCTTTTTTGCCTTTTCTCTGGGTTTTGGTCACTTACTTTATTTTTGCTTTGTGCCCTCCCCACTTTAATCAGTCGTCTATGGGAGAGAAGCGAAAGCTTTAGATTTGTCAAAAATTTCGATCTCTGGTAAAA
Organism: Polypterus senegalus; assembly: GCF_016835505.1. Lineage (NCBI taxonomy): Eukaryota > Metazoa > Chordata > Cladistia > Polypteriformes > Polypteridae > Polypterus > Polypterus senegalus. The sequence goes on from NC_053171.1 coordinate 12,714,755, forward strand.
TTTCGATCTCAGCGTTTTTGGGTCCCCTGACACTGAAGGCATCGATATCTCGATGATGAGTGTGTGTTTCTGTCCGTGTGTCACAGCTTCATGAAGACAAGAGGTCTACAGCTAAAACAGCTGAATGGAAAAATCCCAAATTCGAAACTTAAACCTGTTATGAGATGACAATATGCTGATTAGTCTTTGAGCTTAATGATGCAAGAGAAAGAGGCGCTCGAGAGGAACCCTCAAATACTGTAATTATGCAGTCAATTATGAAATCTTCTTGTCAATTGCTATCGTAATTATCTATTTTATGATCAAATAGATCAACATCAGAGCGGTAAATAATTGCTGAAATGTTAGAGAATAATTTGAGTAACTTGGTTCCCAGGGTAAAAAGCCTTCTGACATTCACGTCTGGATTTTAGATTTTGCTTTTATCTGCATTTCGCGGTTCATCTCTGAAAGAGTGAATGTGTCACCTGCTGAGTCAGGATAGTCCGTATATAAAACCTTAACTTATATTTTTAGGAAATCTCAGCACACTGGGGAAATTCATATGCACTGGAAGATAGCAAAGGTTAGGGTTAGGGTTTGGGCCAGTCATGGTAACTATAGGCCATTAAGCTTAAGGTGCATCATGGGTAAACTGTTGGAACCTTGAATCATTCTCATCCTTATCAATCCAGGAGCCAGAGTGCCTTCTCTTCCGCCCCCAAAGAAGCCACTCGGAGTCTGAGGGCAGCCAGCAGAATCGGGCTTTATTGTAAGGTGCACATACAGACTCACTTCAGATGACTTGAGCGCCCAGTGATGGGCAAATCTTATTTTTATTATAGTGCTTATCAAAAAGTTGATCTCATTTAGCTCATGTGACACTCCCACCCTACTCCAGTTTCCCGTTTTCTTCGGTCTTGCCTCTAATTAGTTCCACTAATATTTCCCAGCCTGATGAGCGTAGCACTCTATCTGATCCATCATGGCCACCGGGCAGGCTTTCTCCCCTACTTGAACCCATCCAGTCCATGACGCCATTATCCCCTCGATACACACTTGACCTCGACTCACGAAATATCGGTAGTTTTCCAGCTTGTTAAGAAAAATAATTATATAGGTGCAAGCCATTTTATGATTTAACCCTTGCTATACTAATGTACATTAAGATATATAATGCTTGTTCTCATACTGTGGAGGACTGCCGGCTTCGTGCTCCGGCCCTCACCCCCAGGCCGCCAGGAGGAGCAGGATCGCAGGATCCCCGAGTTCCAGCAGGGCCTCATGGACTATGTAGTGTTTTTACACAGCCCTGATGGATACCTTGGGGACCACCGGGAGTCGCTGTAGGGGGGCTCATAGGCTCTTGTGTGCCCTATAACCCGGGAGTACGTCACAGTCATGTGACGGGAAGGAACGATGTGCTCCCGGGGTGAAGAAAAGGACTGTTTGCCCTGACCCGGAAGGAATAAGGAACTGTGGTCTGATTGGACAGGAACACCTCCGGGTCAGGGGCTATAAAAGGACTAAGGGCCAGTCCAGACACTGAGCTGAGCTGGGAGGTAGGGTGGCTAAGTGTCTGGGCGAGGAGGAGAGAGAATATTGTGGTAGTATTGAGATAATATATGAGTAGTGTGGAGAGTGCTTTGTGCACGTTAACTGAGAGAATAAAGAAGTCTTGGACTTTTACCTGGTGTTTGGAGTCATCCCTGAGGGGTTAAGGGAGCACTAGTGCCCCCTACTGCCACAATACATTCTTGATGACTCTCTTTGAGTACATGTAAGTCATCAATTTGAAAAATATGCTTTGAATAGACTTTTCTATACCGATCAAATTCCGTTATAACGAATATCTTTATAACAAAATTTTCATTACAAAGAAGTATTTTTATGGTCTCGACAGTTTCCCCATATGAAGCGAGTCTAGAAATCTCGTTATTACGAAGTACATTCGGCAGATACTTACATTACAACGAAGTGCCCAAAAGATCTTGAAATGCCTGAATGAATCATCCACAGAGCAGCTAGTTCTGTGGCCGCAGCTCAGTTGTGCACAACGATCCCTAAACAGAAACATTGTAATTTTTTTTCCTCGTACTGTTTTTTTTTTTTTGCCCTTTTGTTTCCTGCGGTTTTCAGTGATACCTTTTGCTTATTGCTCATCAACATTTGAAAAACATCCATTGGAATTTAACTCATTGTCACCCTCCTATAGAAACGGCAAACACGAAAAAACGATAACAGTTCACATTAGAAAAAACTTTACATTTTTGCAGCTCGATTGCGGCAAAAAGAAAAAAGACGTTGCCAGTGAATTCGGAATTTTACCATCGACGCTGTCAACTTTCTTGAAAGACCGAGCAAAAAAAGAAGAAAAATCTTGGGTTGCAAATGTATGTGAACTGCTGCATTTGAAGACGTCGAAAAAGCAGTTTTTATGTGCTTCAGAGATGCTCGTTCAAGAAACATTCCTATTAATGCGGCACTCATTCAAGAAAATGTGAGGTTTGTAAACTCTCTTGGGATCTCCCCTAACTGGACGACACGCAGAAGAGCTTCCCGAAGTTCAATCTCTGCGTCTATGGAAGACTGTTTATCTGTTGCCGGGGCAACAGCTTGCTCAAAGATATTCTGCGTCTCTCCGCCAAAGCAAACTGAAAAGATATCGATTGGTGATGCAGCCTGACTGCTGTGTCTGTGTGTAGCAGAGTGGCAGATCACGCTACAATAAATAAGGGTGCCGTTCCTGATTCAAGCTGAATAAAGTTGGTTTTCCTAAAGTACTGAGACTCAGCTTCGTGTTTTGGGGTGCAAGACAGAGACTTATATTGCGACCCCGATCTTTTATGATTTGTTTCTGTGTCACTTCACTGCAGCACTGTGAGCCTGTTTTTGCTCTGCCCCAGCAACAGACAAGCAATCTTCCACAGATGCTGCAATCGCGCTTCGGGAAAGTGTATTATCGCAAGGAAATGCTGAGAAAAATTCTCGTCAGCATAACTTGTAGGCAGGAGGAGATTAAAATGAACACAAAATAAGCTATTGAAATGATTGCAGAGCCTGGGCGCAAGTTAAAGAAAGCACTATAGTAACAAATACACAATCTCATTACAATGAAATTTTTGTTACAACGAAATATTTTTTAGGTCCCTGGGAGTTCGTTGTAATGGAATTGGACCTGTATTACTTCAAGCACATAGCAGCACAGTGGTGAGTTTGTTCAGGGTTCAATTTGCACAAACGTTAGAAGGTTTTTCTTCATACAGAGAACCTCAGACACGTGAAATGAGTTACCAAGTAGACCATAGGACTTGAGGGACATTCAAAAACTTGACTTAATGTTATTTTGAAGAAATTCGGTGGACAGCTTCGTTGCCCCGAATGGCCTCTCTTCTCCCTCAGGTTCTTCAAATGTTCTAAAATTTAAAGTGTACCGTGTGGTGGCCCTGCTTGGCTATGTAGTGTCAAAGATGAGACAAGAAGCCATAAAAAGATTTGGGGAAGCCACCCGTATCATTTTTTTAGCTCAGATGTGTACAGGTTTGAGTCCAAAATAGAACTGACTGGTGAGGTTGAGATGGTGGGTTTTTGAAGTGCCACAGAGGGAGTGAGGTAGTTATGTCCGGAACCGGAAGTGACGTCATTGGGCTCGTTACCGAAAGTGACGTCATGCCGGCCAGGCGGAATTTCCCATAATGGGTCTGCATTGGAAAAAGAGAAAGGATCAGTGCACCTTGCGACCCCCTGGTCTGGCGTGGAATGACCTTCCTTCGAGCCCTTCAGCTGCCTCCAGTGTGCACGTATGTGTGACAGTAGACACTGGCTATGTCTTGATGTGTGTCCGTGTCACTCATGAATGTCTCTTTCCAGTGACGTCCTCAAGTGTCCTCACTCCACGTCTGCTCTTCCAGGTTCTCTCCCTCTGTACCTCGGTACCGGCTTTGCTGTTCTGGCCTTCTTCATCCTAGTGGGGACGATGTTGATCTGCAACAGTGAGTCCCTTAACCAAAAGTTCCATTTGCAAGTTTTTTAGGGTATAATAATTAAGAGCAGACCTTTTATTTCTTATTTTTTTATTTTTCAGGGAGAAAACAGAAGTCTAAGAGGTAAGCAAAGCCCCCCTCCCTCCCACTTTGGTTTGTGTCTGTTTTCGATGTCAATGTCTTCCGCGTTCAGACCATCCTTCTGCAGGCTAAATCTCGGGGTTTAGAGACAAAGGAAACCACAATAGAAACGTGACAGGAAGAAGTGAAAGTGCTCATTTTGAAATAATGGGTGGGAATGTCACAATCTGACGAAGCGTCGAAGGTGCTGCTTTGAAGATCTCTCGCTCGTCTTAATTTGTAGTGCAGCCTTTTGAGCTGCCTAACCCGCGTGGTCTTCATAGCCCGTCCTGCTAGAACAGAACAGGGGTGGCTGCAGGTTTTTGTTTCTTAATGGGAAGTCAATTATCGCTGATGAAGCTCTTATTGCTCAAGTGACATTCTGATGCTTCATTTTGGTGGTCTCGCTTGTTAAGGTTCCCCACCCTTAATGGTTTATTTCAGTCTTAACAGCTTCATTTACTGTTTTTGATGGCTTCTTATTAGCAGTAAGATGTGAATGACAAAGGAGCCGACAAGTCTCCATTTAACGTGTGTCCATTCACATCTGTGTGTAGATTCATCCTGCACTGTTTGGTTTAATAAACACTTAGGAGGACAATGTGACGGACTGAAAATGACCTGTGTTGGGCTTCAAATCATTTAGATGATACAATACAATACAATTTATTATTGTGTAGCCCAAAATCACACAAGGTGTGTTGCAATGGGCTTTAACAGGCCCTGCCCTTTAACAGCCCCCCAGCCTTGACTCTCTAAGAAGATGAGGAAAAACTCCCAAAAAACCGTAGTAGGGAAAAATAGGAAGAAAACTTGGGACTGGCACTTCAAAGAGAGACCCCTTTCCAGGTAGGTTGGGTGTGCAGTGGGTGTCAAAAAAAGGGGGTCAATACAACACAATACACCGCACAGAACACAAGTCATCCTCAATACAATATAAGAGTACAATAGAAATATTACAAATGCAGAGCAGAATTCAACAGGAAATGATATCACAGAATACAACGGATTTGTTCAGAGTCCTGCTACCTCCCCCTATTGGCTATTCCACAGCTGAGCCAGCGTTCGACCAGCCAATCTGAAGACAGGACCCCTCTACCCAATGATTCCTGTGATCCTCCATCAGAGGTGACTTTAACTTAGGCAGGCAAAACAACTTGGCAGGTGGGCCGTGGCACCAAGTGCCACATTTGAGTACCGAGAAGAGAAACAGAATAGGTGAGGGTTAGTAACAAATTCTCACTGTCATGTTAGTTATGTTTTAGTGCTAATGACTGACAACAGAGAGGCAGTCTGTACAGTTAATCAGCAGCTCTAGTCAGGGTGTGCTAAACTGAAGTAGTGAGTCTTCAGTCTGAGACCGAAGGGGCATCTCTTATAGTAGCAGGCAGACCAGTCCACAGTTTAGGGGCCCGGTAACTAAAAGCTTGACCTCCCACTGTTATTTTGTTAATCCTTGGAATCCTAAGCAGACTGGGATCTTGAGATCTTAATGTGCGTTCTGGTTTGTAAGTCATGATAAGTTTAGATGAGTAAGCCGGATCTCGGCCATTTAAGGCTTTATATGTTAAAAGGAAGATTTTGAAGTCTGCGCTAAACTTAACCGGGAGCCAATGTACGGATTTAAGAACTGGAGTTATGCATTCGTGTTTTGAAGATGTCCTTGGAAAGGAAAAATATCTACAATCTAAGAACCTAACATTGCAGACTAACAACCCGTAACATTAAATGAGGTCTGAGATTGGCAAGGATTGGGTTGTAATGAAGTGAAACCTGCAGCCACTGCGGCCATCCAGGACCGATGTTGCCCACCTCTGCGCTATAAGATGATGGTGTCTTGATTATTTTTGGTGGTAACTGCTGAGTTGCTTTTCCATTCTGTGTCTAAATGGACACTTTGGTTATGAACTGCATGTTAGGTCAGCATTTAGATATGGTGACCCAGCGATGTATTCAGGGTTCAGTGGGGTTCATTGGGGTTCATTGAGTGTTCCTCCCTAACCCTAAGTGTCGCTCAGGTGACGGAACTGGGGATGATCAGACTCCCCTGACTTGCATCCCACTCCTGAACCAAAGCCACGTTGAGGCCTTGTGATGGTTGAGGCAGGGACCTTCTCGTACGCCGCCACCAAATGGTCTTCCCAGGGCGCTGTCACTTCTGTCACGGCCAGTTGAGGCTTCTGACAGAATGTGAAAAGGTACAGTAAGTACTTTGACTTTCCCAATGCTGGCACCCAGTACCTGTAGGTGAAGCCAATATACTCAAACGAAAGCACAAGGAAAGATAAGTTCAAGGTAAGTCGAAAAGTGGAACCTCTCGACCCAAAATCAGTTCTCCGTGTTTATTATGAGCTGACTAAGGCGCTCGTCCAGCAGTCCTGGTGGCACCCAATCGGAGGTCACATCAGTAAAGCCATCTCTGCATTGTGTTTGTCGTCACTAAACAGCATGAGAACTCAGCAGGACGGGAGCAGGCGCTGATTATGGCACCCACCACAAGGCGAACCACCCGGATTGAGATCAGGGCCATCTTAACAGCATTATGGGCACCCTGGGCAAAGCAGTGTGCTGGGACCCCTACTTGCACAACCACTCAGCAAGTCAAAACATACATAGATTAGCAGGGGGCCCCCAGGAAACTGCCCAGTGTGCCCATGCGTTAAGACGGCCTTGATTGAGATCCGAGTGCAGCAGGTGGCACCTCAGCACCACATTGAACGTGGCTGGATTGCCAATCCTGCCTCCAACCCCCAACTTTTCCCTGCACGACAGGACAAAGAGTAATCCATCTTTATGTGGACTTTTCCAGGTCATCCTCTATGGTCAGCACCACTTATTTTGATGTTCCTGCTGTAGCAAAAAGGTTTGTGTCCTTTGGAGTTCCCGGAGCTCATCTCTCGTTGTCTTTGTCTGCTTCTGCCCATTTATTTCTCACTCTCTTTATTTCAGGCCTACAGGAGAGATTCAGACCGTCTGTAAGTATGGACCTCGGCCGCTGGAGGACACGTCTGATGTTCTCAACCTCTGCTTTAAAGCCTTTAAACTCTTGTGTCATTATGTGGTTAGGGGTAGAGTCAGACGGGTGCTCTGGGGCAGAGAGGGAAAACGAGAAAAATGGCCGCCTTGTAGTCAGGTGTCAGTGGGAAACAACATCATTATCAGGTTAGATGAAGAGAATACACAGTCGATGGGACAAGAATAGAAATATCAGCCATGTTAGTAATAATACAGCGGTATCAGTGTGGGTACTGAGCAATGCCAGTGAAGAAGAGTAGCAGGGCAGTGTAGTCACAGTGGAAATGTTCAGTAATGTCAGTACAGGGTGCAGTCAAATTAACACAGAAACACCACAATACCGTAGGGACTGAACACTTAGCAGAGTGTCGGTGCTGCTGGGGCTGACATGCCACCTACACTAAGCTGGTGATACTCTCGATTATCGCTTAACAGTCCTTGACTATCACAGCAAATCCTCCAACTCTCTGCCCTTCAGTTCCTTTCCTCTAACGCCATCTCACTTGAACCTTCAGCAGAGCAATGCAGCAGATCATCAGGGACCACCATACAGGAGCGGCCTGCCACTGTGCTGGGCGCTTGCAGGCCCGCCGCCAGGGGGGGACAAACGGAACTCTGGTCCAGGACCCTAACAGAAGGGGGCCCCTTCACGTTTAATTTTTTTTTTGTATACGTATTTGAAGGTTTTGGCATGTGGCGACCCGGGGGAAGGCAGAGGGGCCCACACGTACCCAGTTGTCTGGGGCCCAAATATTTCTGGCGGCGGGCCTGGCGCTTGGGCAGGAGCTCCCTGGGCCATGGCTGCTGTGGCGGTTCCACCTTGATCCAATGATTCATTTCTCTGTGTTAACTTCTTGTAGCTTTGGGGCCTTCGTGTGTCTGACGTTCTTCTTTGGCTGGTTTTGTGCACATTAAGAATTTTGACCTTTTAGGGAGCCCTGTTACAGTGGGGGTCTGGGTGGGCCGTGGCAGAGGAGACGTTTTTTATGTTCATCTTTTTTCATGATTGCAGTGTTGATTTTGTATTGTTGTTAATAATTGATTATTTTACTTTAAGTTTAAAAAAATGATCACAAATAAGGAAGAATAGTAACAACACAGTCAGAACAATGAAACCGATGAGCAATCACTACAAAGGGGTACAGAAACACCAGCAAGATGTGGAAATATCAGCAGTGTGGATGTGAGATAGACAGATAGATAGATAAATAGATAGGCACAGATAGATAGATAGATAAATAGATAGGCACAGATAGATAGATAGATGGAAAGGCACTATATTACAGATATCTATCTATCTATCTATCTATCTATCTATCTATCTATCTATCGGTTATATAGTGCCTTTCACGTCTATCTATCTATCTGTTATATAGTACCTATCTATCTATCTATCTATCTATCTATCTATCTATCTATCTATCTATCGATCTATCTATCTATCTATCTATATCTATCTATCTATCGATAGATCGATAGATAGATAGATAGATAGATAGATAGATAGATAGATAGATAGACACTATATAGATAGATAGATAGATAGATAGATGTGAAAGGCGCTATATGATAGGTAGTCCATGTAGGAGCCATTTGTTTCAGAATATGTAAATGCCTGTATTAAAGTGTTAAGTATCCGTTGATTAATTGGCCTTTGTGTATAATAAGTCGGTGGTACCCAGTAAAGGTGCCAGCATTAAATTAATACTTTAAGGTTGGGACCCACTTGAAGTGTTCATTTAACTGACCCTGGTAATTATTTCCTGCGGCGGGCACAGAGTGGCGTGACGAAGTGACCTCCTACTGCTTACGCTCAAACAGTGTGAGGTGCCAGAGTAAAAGCTGAGCTGGTGACTCTTGTTTCTCCCCACAGATGTGACTGCCACTATTTCGGGCGCTGGCAGCGATGTGGTGGTAAGTTCTGGGCACCTATTTGCCCTCCTTCCATCCATTACTGTGAAGTTTTATTCAGTTGCAGATTTTGCCAGCAGTCAACAAGTGTGAAGGGACTCGCCAAGTGCGCCCAGCAGCCACTTTACGCTTTATTTGGTGCACGCAGCACATGCTGAGATTATCCGAGTCTTTTTTATACCCCCAGGTTCTAAACCCGTAAATTCCATTTCTGGGTTGCAGAGAGATGTGCCCGTCCTGCCATCATTGTGTGAAAGACAGGGACCCCTCCATACTGCGATGCTAGTTCAGCACAGAGCACCGCCATCACAAATTCACTCACCCCGTGCCAGTTTAGAGGGGCTGATCCATCTAACAGGCAGCTCTTTGGAGAATGTGTGGGAAATTCAAAGATTATTAGACAAAATATCCCATTATTGCATAGAGTCCAAAAAAATAGAAGAAAAACAGATAGAGAAATATGTTCATAAATGAGGAACTCACTGCAGTGGGCACACCCTGGTCACTCAAAAGAGGAAAAGGGTGACGACAGCCAAATGAACATTTAGGGAAATCCTATATTGAGCTACAGAGATCTTGACAGCCCCCTTCACTTTCTGCACCTTTTAATTTAAAATGGATTCATTTGCCATATTTGCCCATCAATCTACACTCAATAACCCATAATGACAAAGGGAAAATATCTCTTCAGAAAGCTTTGCAGATGTATTAAAAATCAAAAATGGAAATCTCTCCTACATATGAGTAGTCAGACCCTTAATTCAGTACTTTGGAGAAGCCCCCTTTGGTAGCAATTCCAGCTTCAAGTAATCCTGGAATATCTTTACAAGTTTGGCACACCTGGATTTGGGCAGGTGATGCCATTCTTCATGGCAGATCTGCTCAGGCTCCATTAGATTGGGTTGAAAGTGTCGGTGACTGGGCCAGTCAGGGACACTCCGAAACTTGTCCCAAAGCCACCCCAACATTGTCTTGGCTGAATGCTTTGGGTACACTGAAGGTGAATCATCACCCCAGTCTGAGGTCACGTCAACACTAGAGCAGGTTTTCTTCAAAGCCCTCTCTGCATTTTGCTTCATTCTTCCTTCCCTCATTTCTGAGCAGTGCCCTCGTCCCCATATCATGATGCTGACCACCACCATATGTACTTCAGCATTGGGATGGTATTGGGCAGCTGATGTGGCTCGCCTTCTCCAGACACTTGGAGTTCTGCCTACAGACTTCACTTGTTGTCTCACCAGACCACAGAATCTTACTCCTCCTGCTCTCAGAGTCCTTTAAACTGTTGTGGTGGATGGCTGGGGCCCTTGGCCAGCTGGGATGCCTTTACTGTGGAAGGACCAGGGGGAAAGAGCTTATCCAGGACATTACCTCCCTCAGGACACTAGAGGGTGGCCCCCCTGGCTTGTAGCAGTACCATGGGTTTACAGCATGGAAGCTCAACCTTGCTGGTGCCCATGGCCACCACTAGGGGGCGCCTGGAGAACTGCTGAGCCCTTGGTTTCACTTGGAAGTGCTGTCCGGAAGAAGGTCAGCAAGTTCCTGGAGCACTTCCAGGTGCCCTATAAATCAAACCGGCTGCCACTCTCCCAGGAGCTTGAGTCGAGAGGAGTGAAGATGGACAGATAGAAAGAGAGAGGGAAAAGAAGAAGAGTGTTTTGTGCTTTGTGACCGTGCTGTGTAGGTGGGAAACAGGGGGGTAGGCGTTTCCCACGAGGATAAATAAAAGCATGCATCTGTCAGTGTTGCTTTTGGATGGTGGGAGCACCCTCTGGTGGCCACACTGCATACTCAACAGTGGCTGCCGTCTGGCAGTGGGGTGTTGTGATTAAGGCTTTGGACTTCTAATCCTGAGGTCGTGGGCTCAAATCCCACTAGTGACACTGTGTGACCCTGAGCAAGTCACCTGACCTGCCTGTGCTCCAAGTGGAAAACCAAAAGAAATGGAACCAATTGTATCATAAATGTTGTAAGTCACCTTGGATAAAGACGTCAGCTAAGTAAGTCAATGTAAACCTGGCTACACTGCCATAAACACTTGATTGATGGAGTGCTGCTGAGATGGCCACCCTTCTTCTGACAGGTTCTTCCATTTCAGCAGAGGACTTCTGAGTTTCTGCTGGAGTGACCACTGGGCTCTTGGCACCCTCCTGAAGGCCCGTCTTGCCCCTTTACTCAGTTTGGCCTGATGTCCATCTCTAGTAAGAGTCCTGGTGGTTCCAAACTTCTTCTGTTTCACAATTCTTGAGGCTGCTGTGCTCCCGGGAATACTCAGCGATTTAGAAATGGTTGTATCCCCTTGTCCTGATCTCTGCCTCACCACCATTTTATCACTGGGGTCTACAGGAAGTTCCTTAGCCCTCATGATTTGGTTTTTGTCTTGACCTTCTATACACAGGGAAACATGTGGGCCTTTTAAAATGATGTCCAGTCAATTCAGTTTGCCACAGGTGGTCTCCAGTCACGTTCTAGAAACATCTTAAGGAGGTCTGAAGCAAACAGGAGGCACCATGTGGGGGGCCACAACCAAACTTCCAAATTCTTAGAGGAAGGTGGGATGTTCAGGTTTTGAGTTTTAGTATATTTGCTGACCTTTCTGCCAACACGTCTTCACTTTGTTATTATGGGTTGCTGAGTGCAGACTGAAGGCCGCAAGTGGGAAATGCATGCATTGAAAATGAAATCTATCACACTCCATGCTTTGTGGTCAGCTGTAGAATTTGGGTTTTCAGATATCTCCGGTTTCTCTATTATTGGATCATTTCCTGATATCTTTCATGCGCCCCTTTCAACAACTTCAAACTGAGCTGCTTTGCACTTTCGGCTCCCCGACCTGAATTTGTGGACAACTCGAGAGCGTTTCCTGTAGAGGGGCCAATTTCTCAGAAGGACTTCCTTTCTGTTCTGAAAGGAATCTGTTTGTGAACGTAAAGAGACCTTGAAATGGCCGCACGGTCAGATTGTCTTTGACTTCGGGACACCTCAAGTGCACGTTGAGACCTCTCTAAATGTTTGTCCCCTCCACTCTCCCCTGACACATCTCTGGTGATATTTAAATCATGGTGGTCCCAGCCGCCCCTCGTTGCTGGTTACTTGTGTGTTCTTCAATTGTCGTCCTACCTCTCTTGTGGTTGCTTTGTGGGTTGAGACCACCACAGCGCCTTCCTTTTAGGTGGTGTTTCCTGTAAATATAACAAACGTGTTTCTTTCTTGCAGAAATTGAATCAACTAGAAGGAGAGGATCCCGAGGGGGCTTATGCTACGATCGACAGCCTGGAAATAGTGGAGCCCACCAAGTGATTAATACAGGACTGGGTGCAGCTCTTGGCTTGGTTACCCTGTGCGTGGGTGGTCCCCCTGTTTTGCAACTGCCAACCTTAAATGAGTGTGAATGTGTGTGTGTGTGTGTGCCATGTGATGGTGGCCTGGCACTCCATCCAGAGTGGGTTGCTGCCAGGATAGGCTTCAGCACCCTACAGCCCTAAAATTAGGTTCAAGATTTTCAAGAGATTGCCTTCTTCAGTTCTGTGGTCAACCAGAGCCAGTCCTGGACATGAGGACATATCAGGCACCACAAGGCACACTTGGTGCAACCAAAGGCCACGTCACAATTGACAATTGACAGTCGGAAGCAGTTGGTGACCCACTCCCGTTAATACAATACAATTTATTTTTTGTATAGCCCAAAATCACACAAGAAGTGCCGCAATGGGCTTTAACAGGCCCTGCCTCTTGACAGCCCCCCAGCCCTGACTCTCTAATTCCCAAAAAAACCCTTGTAGGGAAAAAAAATGGAAGAAACCTTGGGAAAGGCAGTTCAAAGAGAGACCCCTTTCCAGGTAGGTTGGGCATGCAGTGGGTGTCAAAAAGAAGGGCGTCAATACAATACAATACAGAGGACAGAACAAATCCTCAATACAGTATAGAAATAAAACTTTTAGAAGTACGGAGTAGAGTTCAACAGTAGATGACATCACAGAATATGATTTGGATTTGTTTAGAGTCCTGGAGACCTCAGCCATCAAGCTGCCTCCCCCATTTGGCCATTCCACAGCATTGCCAGCTAATCCGATGAAAGGTCCCCTCTAACCCACGATTCCTGTGATCCTCCATCAGAGATGACTTTACCTCAGACAGACAAAACAACTTGGCAGGTGGGCCATGGCACCGAGAGCCACATTTGAGTACCGAGAAGAGAAACAGAATAGGTGAGGGTTAGTAACAAACTCTAACTGTCATGTTACTTATGTTTTAGTGCTAATGACTGACAACAGAGATGCAGTCTGTACAGTTAATCAGCAGCTCTAGTCAGGGTGTGCTAAACTGAAGTAGTGAGTCTTCAGTCTGAGACCGAAGGGGCTTCTCTTATAGTAGCAGGCAGACCACTCCACAGTTTAGGGACCCTGTAACTAAAAGCTCGACCTCCCACTGTTATTTTATTAATCCTTGGAATCATAAAGAGACCGGCATCTTGAAAACTTAATGTGCGCTCTGGTTTGTAAGTCATGATAAGTTCAGACAAGTAAGCCGGATCTCAGCCATTTAAGGCTTTATTGGTTAAAAGGAGGATTTTGAAATCTGCCCTAAACTTAACCAGGAGCCAATGTAAGGAATTAAGAACTGGAGTTATGTGTTCGTATTTTCTTGTTCTTGTAATAATGCTTGCAGCAGCATTTTGGATTAACTGGAGGCTGAATAAAGAACAGTTTGAACATCCAGTGAACACCGCATTGCAGTTGTCAATCCTACTAGAAATAAATGCATGAATTAATTTTTCAGAATCCTGTTTATTTAGAAAGCACCTTAATTCCCAACATTTCTAAGATGGAAGAAACACCATTTGGACAACTTTGTAATGTGCGCTTTAAATGACATGCTAGAGTCAAAGATAACTCCAAGATTGCACACTGATTCAGTAAAATTAACGGTGATTCCAATTGAGTTAAATGATGACAGAATATTGTAATCAGCGTCATTCCCTCAAACAATTAACATCTCTGTTTTATCGGTGTTTAAAGACAGGAAGTTCTCATCCATCTACTCCTTTAATTCTCTAACACAACTAATTAAAGACAACAATGAAAAGTATAATTGGGTGTCATCTGCATACGAATGAAAATTAACATTGTGACAGTTTAGGGTTTTCTCGCACCCTTGTACCCTCAGACCACTCGTCAGACACCAGATAAAAAGTCCAAATAATTATTTATTATAATAATAAAGTGCACAGAGTACCCCCCACTCCCATATACTCAATAATCAAATAAACAATAACAATCCTCCAAACTCCCAGACGCTTAGCCACCCTGCCTCCCAACTCAGCTCGTCCGTCTGGGATTTCCCACAGTCCTTTATAGTCCTTGACCCGGAAGTGTTTGTCCCTCAGTCCGTGTGACTTTCTATCACTTCTGGGTCAGGTAAAAACTTCTCTTTTTCTTCAGTCCGGAAGTATATCAATTCTTCCGTTCCCATGATTTGGAAATACTTCCGGGCTGTACGGAAAATATAAATCCTTGGGCCTCCCTGCAGCGACTCCTGGTGGCCCCCATGGTATCCAGCAGGGCTGTGTATTATGACTCCCTTGTCCATGATTCCCAGCTGGCATTCGGGGCACCTCTATGCTGCAAGGAGGGCTCCATCTAGCGGCCTAGGGGCATTGGCCGGGATGAATGGCCGGGCATATCTCACAACCTGTTTCCTAATGAGAGATCCCAGTGGAAGCATGTAAAGTGAAAACAGTTAAAGGTCCGAGTACTGAACCCTGCGGGACACCATATTGAACTTCTGTGTATAATGATGGAGTGTGGTCAGCACATTTCTGTACGCATTGGAATCGATTTGATAAATAAGAACTAAACCAAGCGAGCACAGTGCCTGTAAGGCCAACATCGTTTTCTAGCCTGTGCAGTAAAATAGAATGGTCAATGGTGTCAAATGCTGCACTTAAGTCTAACAACATAATTACGGTGGAGTTTCCTTCATCAATTAAAATTAATACCGGTCATCTAGTGTGACATACCCAGCTGCTCAGTCTAACTAGTCCACAATGTGCCCCTCAAACAGGTCTGGTTGTGGTGGGCTCTGCGTGAATGTCAGCTAACAAGAAATGAGTGCTCAGCTGGAAGTGCAATGCATATGACAATGAAGGAGGAACACGGGGGTCATGGACCACACAAGCAGAGGAGAACCCCGTCGGTCCGATGGCTCATCTTTTATTTAACACGACAGAATCAAGAAAAAGAAAAGAAAAGGGCTGAACTCGCCTTACCTGTTAACCCTTCACGCAGCACGCTATTGGCTGTCACAAAACTGTGCTGCAAATGCGTCACGCAGTCACTAAATTTGACACGCCAGCCACTTTTCAGTCACGTATGTTGAGCCGGTCCAGAGGCGAGATCAGCAACTGGCAGCGCAACGGGCATCGGCTTTAGAGCCATGGAAAAGTCGCTGGGAGGATGAGCATAGGGAGAACAGCACACAGATGGCAGTATATATATGTATACAGGTATATATATTGTGAACGCTGGCCCGGACACAGACAGACGGACATTGTAAGTTCACCCAACACACTTTTATTTACAATATTTACAATTATATTTTCAGTGCACCACCCAGTGCCTTCTGCACCGATCTCCCAAAAGTCCAGGCCTCACAGTCCTTGTGCCGCTCTCCTGGCCGCCTCCAGTCCTCTCTCCAGCTCTGTCTACTACCGCCCGACATCCACCAATGACTGGAGGGAGGCGGCCCTCTTTAGGAACCCGGATGGGCTCCAGCTGCTTCCCGGCAATCAGTCTTAGCCACACCCCAGTGTGGCGGAAGTGCCGCTCTGCACCCGAAGCTGTCCGGTGTCCCCTGTCGTCTTCCCCAGCACTTCCTGGTGTGGCGGAAGTGCTGGGCTCCAGGGTTCCTCAGGCACCTGGGCCGCCTGGCGGTGGCCACGGGTCCCTACAGGGTTGGGCTTCCAAGCCCTCTACCCGTGGCCCCCAACATAAGCAGGACGGACGCCGCTGTCTGGAGGAGGCACAAGCCAGGAGCCCGGCCGGGGACCACATGGGATATTCCGGCATCGGTGGCCACGGTCCCTACAGGGTTGGGCTTCCAAGCCCTGTACCCGAGGCCCCAACATAAACAGGATGGACACCCCTCGCAGCCTGTAGGAGGCACAAGCCCTCCTCTGGTCCTCCCAAGGCCCCGCCGGGCTCCAGTATATATATATATATATGTAAAGAAGTCTTTGAAAACTCAATTCTGTCTGTACATCTGTGTGTTTGTATTGCTACTGGTTCTATGGTGCCTATCGTGTCCCAGTGTAAATGAGACAGAGTTTTAAAATCGAGGGAACAGAAGAGGAGACACAGGGCTATGTCTTCATTTAAAAATGACATTTTTAAGCAAAAACGATCTCCGTCCACACAACTGCTTTCACATTGTTTATGTCTGTCTGCGCTTAAATGCACATGACGTAGATGTCTGCCTACGTTGGGCATATGCACATCCACAGAAAGATCCTTGACAGTACAGTAACTTCACCTGCCATGGTTATTTATCGCAAAACCATAGTGACTGGTAAATTATTCCACGTGGACACAGCGCTCATACCACACAAAATGCAACTTTGATTAAGGTTAAGCGACACAGCGAGCACCATAAATAACCCCTCTGTGTCCACTAAGTCGGGATGTGGTTTTCTTCCTTGAAGGGCAACCAATCAGCGAATGAGACGTAATGATGAGCAGGGATCCAATCAGGGGAGGGCAACGTCATAAACACAAGCAAATCAGGACTCAATCAGAGGCTGTCTGACTTTTCAAAGGTCTGCGTTTTTCGTTCGTCCAAATCACAACGTTAAACCGGCGTTTTCAGAAGTCTATGACTCCAGAGAGAGTTTTCTATAAAGTCTCCATTGTTGGTGGTTAATACATGCCAGGGTAGTGTGGGCGAAAGGCGAAAATGGAGACTAGTGTCTGTGTTTTTAAACGCTGTAGCAGGGCCGGATTTAGACTTGATAAGGCCCTTTATATAGTATATTTAAGTATATATGACAATTGCTCACTCGGACAATTTGTTTTGGGGGCCCCCAAGAAGGCGGGGGCCCTAAGCTATAAATTGTGTAGCTTATACATAAAATCCTGCACTGCGCTGTAGTAGTGTAACCATCAAACTCTCACCAAGGGGAGCTACTAAAATGCCAAGGTTTAATTTACGGTGTAACAAAAACCAAAAGATATTTAGAGTTTAGATTGAAATCATAAACAACTGCAGATACTGAACCGTATATATAAATGTATACAAAAGAAAAATGTTAGAATAAACTAAAGACAAGCGAGTCTTCTTTTCAACATTTTCAACAAACAAGGGAATAGTCTCTGTTTTCTTTATAAAATCGGATTGATCTCCCCAATCCCATGGAACCTTTTTAGCTTCATCCAATGCTAGTTGTTTTTTCCAGTAATCATAACCCATTAAATGAATTATCTGGAAGATTCTCCATTCCACGTAGAATTTCACAACCGTTTTGTGGTCCTTTGTAATCTTTAATTCCGGTCCCAGCTGCCTGTTTCACAAGATGGAGGATCTTCTGCTCCTCAGTGGCTTCTTCTTTTTTCTGTTTTCCAGTTTTTTTTCTACAGTTTACAATACAATACAGTTTATTTTTGTATAGCCCAAAATCACACAGGAAGTGCCGCAATGGGCTTTAACAGGCCCTACCTTTGACAGCCCCCGCCTTGACTCTCTGAGAAGACAAGGAAAAACTCCCAATAAAACCCTTGTAGGAAAATGGAAGAAACCTCGGAAAGGCAGTTCAAAGAGAGACCCCTTTCCAGGTAGGTTGGGCGTGCTGTGGGTGTCTAAAGTAGGGGGTCAATACAATTCAATATACAGAACAGAACAATTCCTTAAGACAGCATAATAATAACAATTTTAGAAGTACGGTTTACCAGTAGATGATATGGCATAATTAGGTTTGGATATTTTTAGAGTCCTGAGACCTCATCCATCAAGCTGCCTCCCCATTTGGCCATGCCACGACTGAAACGTTGTTCATGAAAGGACCCCTCTTCCCATGATTCCTGTGATCCTCCATCAGGGATGACTTTACCATAGGCAAGGAAACAACTTGGCAGGTGGCCGTGGCACCAATTGCCACATTTGGGTACCGAGAAAAGAAACAGAATAGGTGAGGGTTAGTATTCAAATATAATTATCATGTTACTTATGTTATAGTGCTAATGACTAACAACAGAGATGTAGTCTGTACAGTTAATCAGCAGCTCTAGTCAGGGTGTGCTAAACTGAAGTAGTGAGTCTTCAGCCGGGATTTAAAGGCTGAGACCGAGGGGCATCTCTTATGGAAGCAGGAAGACCATTCCACAGTTTAGGGGCCCTGTAACTAAAAGCTCGACCTCCCACTGTTATTTTATTAATCCTTGGAATCCTAAGCAGACCGCATCTTGAGATCTTAATGTGCTCAGGTTTGTAAGTCATGATAAGTTCAGACAAGTAAGTCGGACCTTGGCCATTTAATGCTTTATATGTTAAAAGGGGATTTTGAAATCTGCCCTGAACTTAACTGGGAGCCAGTGTAAAGATTTAAGAACTGGAGTTATGTGTTCATATTTTCTTGTTCTTGTAATAATTATTGCAGCGCATTTTGATTAACTGGAGGCTGTATAAAGAACAGTTTGAACAGCCAGTGAACACCTCATTGCAGTAGTCAATCCTACTAGAGATAAATGCATGAATTAATTTCTCACAATCCTGTTTATTTAGAAAGCCTTAATTTCCTAATATTTTTAAGATGGAAAAACATGTTTTGGACGACTTTGTAATATGTGCTTTAAATGACATGCTAGAGTCAAAGGTAACACCTAGATTGCGGCTGATTCAGTAAAATTAATTGGGATTCCAACTGAGTTAAATGACGACAAAATATTGCTGTGATCAGCGTCATTCCCTCCAACAATGAACATCTCTGTTTTATCTGTATTTAAAGACAAGTAGTTCTCATTCATCCATTCCTTTAATTCACTAACACAACTAATTAAAGACAACATCGGAGAAACTTCATTTGATTTAAATGAAAGGTATAACTGGGTGTCATCTGCATAAGAGTGAAAATTAACATTATGTTTCCCAATGAGAGATCCCAGTGGAGGCATGTAAATTGTGAACAGTAAAGGTCCGAGTACTGAGCCCTGCGGGACACCATATTGAACTTCTGTGTATAATGAGGGAGTCCTGTCTGCACATTTCTGTACGTATTGGAATCGATTTGATAAATAAGAACTGAACCAAGCGAGCACGGGCCTCTACCTTCCTCATGGCTATGGACAGGTTGACATGCGAGATTAGACAGGAGTCCCCGTGGACTGTGATGTTTGCTGGTGACATTGTGATCTGTAGCGATAGTAGGGAGCAGGTTGAGGAGACCCTGGAGAGGTGGAGATCTGCTCTAGAGAGGAGAGGAATGAAGGTCAGTAGGACCACCAAGACAGAATACATGAGGGGGGTCAATCGAATGGTGAGGATGAAGGGAGTAGAGTTGGCGAAGGTGGATGAGTTTAAATACATGGGATCAACAGTACAGAGTAATGGGATTGTGAAAGAGACGTGAAGAAGAGAGTGCAGGCAGGGTGGAGTTGGTGGATAAGAGTGTCAGGGGTGATTTGTGACAGACGGATATCAGCAAGAGTGAAAGGGAAGGTCTACAGGACGGTAGTGAGACCAGCTGTATTATATGGGCTGGAGACGGTGGCACAGGAGACAGAGCTGGAGGTGGCAGAGTTAAAGATGTTAAGATTTGCACTGAGTGTGACGAGGATGGATAGGATTAGAAATGAGGACATTAGAGGGTCAGCTCAGGTTGGACAGTTGGGAGACAAAGTCAGAGAGGTGAGATTGCTTGGTTTGGACATGTGCAGAGGAGAGATGCTGGGTATATTGGGAGAAGGATGTTAAAGATAGAGCTGCCAGGTAAGAGGAGAAGTGGAAGGCCTAGGAGGAGGTTTATGGATGTGGTGAGAGAGGACATGCAGGTGATGGGTGTGACAGAACAAGATGACGAGGACAGAATGATTTGGAAGAAGATGATCCACTGTGGGGCAGTGCGGTGGCGCAGTGGTAGCGCTGCTGCCTCGCAGTTAGGAGACCCGGGTTCACTTCCTGGGTCCTCCCTGCGTGGAGTTTGCATGTTCTCCCCGTGTCTGTGTGGGTTTCCTCCCACAGTCCAAAGACATGCAGGTTAGGTGGATTGGCTATTCTAAATTGACCCTAGTGTGTGCTGGGTGTGTTTGTGTGTGTCCTGCAGTGGGTTGGCACCCTGCCCAGGATTGGTTCCTGCCTTGTGCCCAGGGTTGGCTGGGATTGGCTCCCATGACCCTGTGGTTGGATTCAGCGGGTTGGAAAATGGATGGATGATCCACTGTGGCAACCCTTAATGGGAGCAGCCAAACCAAGAAGAAGACCACCTTCGTCAGGATGATGAACTTCCTGTTATACTTTGCTTCATTATAAAAGTCATTCCAGTGTTCATATTACCTCTGGCAGTCTTATCAAAATAAAAGATTAGCAAGGAATGGGAGTTTAAATAACAACCCCAATCCCGTCCAAGTGTTAAATTATAGCTCACCGGGCCTTTGCCACAGTAGTAGTAGTGCGGACGCAGGTACAGTTGACAAACAAGCCCAAGATTCAATGTTAACATCAAGTCTTTCTTTTATCGAAAACCCCAAGTGAAATCATTATCAGTGAAGTGAAGCATTTAATTCATTAAAATGTTTAATTCAAAATGAAGAAAGTGTACAAACCAACAAGTTTTTATCTGCAGTCTCAGATGATGAGAAAGAGCATGGAGCTGACCTTAGTATGGTCCTGTAGGTGACAACACGCGCCCACCTTCCTGGTCTTCTGTGTGTAGAGACGCCTCAGCAGCAACAACAAAATGGCCGCTTGTTGATTTTTTTTTTTTGTTTTTTAATATAAATTCTCCTTGACCTCTAAAAATGATTTCTCCTTTGTTTTTGTTATGATTTGGGATCCTTTTCAATTTCTGTGAAGCTTTCCTGAAGCTACAAACATCATTTTGTCATTCTGGGGTTTTTAACACCCAAGGAATCAAATTTTGCAGTCAGAATTTTCATTGGATCTCTGATTGATTTTTCGGACACCATTGTGTTTTGCCAATGTGTGTTTCCGTTTTGTAGGATTTGCATCACCTGTCTCCAAGGTAATCTTTCCCATGATGCACCTGGTTGGTGCCTCTTAAGACGACCCAAGATCACCCAAGCCGTTCATTCCGTATCAGACTCTGGGCCAAATATTGAAGTCCTGTTTGTCAGTTTTCATTATTCGCTTTTGAAACAAATTCTGGTTTTTGAGCTTGATTTTCAGTCCGTCTTTTGGTTTTGACGATCCTCTCTTTTGACTTGAGGTTTTGACCCTCATTTTCCTTTTGTAATGCTGCCAAACTGACAAGAGTTTTAAAGGGCAAACCAAGAGTGAGACACGAAACAGAAAAAGGTTAAAATTACTGAAAAAACGAATAGTCGAAGAGCTGCAGAGAAATTGAGGTCGGAAGAACAAAGCGAACCTTAAAGATCAAATCAAAAACAGGGAGTTCTCAGGGAAGGTTTAACAAAGGTTTTGCTCTGTACATGACAGTTCTAAAGTGTGCAAGCCTCAAACGGTCCCAAAAATGCCCACTAGAGGGGGACAACTGTCAACCCTGGCGAGTAACGAGGACAAAATTAGACTTGCTATAAATAAAAATATTATTCTTCACAAAAACGCTCTGTAATAACAAGAAGGTTTACGGAGTGCAAAAAGCATAAAAGAATTGGCTGTAAAAGGCAAAGACTATCCAGGATGAACAAAGTCCCAATCCGAAATCCAAGGAGCGTCAAGAAGAGAACAAAAAAGTCAAAAATAGGCCAATAAATCACAAAAGCACAGACAGAATCACAAGAAACACTCACCAACTCCCAGGCGCATTTGAATGAACCGCAAGGGACTCTGTGTGTTGTCTCTGTCTTTAAAAGCCTGTGGGCAGTCCCTGGTGGTGCTGGGCAGGTGGTCCCGCCTCTTAGGGAACCACCTACAAAGTACAAGACACATAAAAACAGGCATAAGGAATACAGCAAATAATAAACAAAAGATCATTCACACAAATCAAAGACTCAAAAATGAAGAATGGGAACCCCAGCCGGGGAGGAACCCTGGCTGACTAAAGGGTCTGAATACTTGTGTCATTGGGATATTTCAGTTTTTAATTTTGAATTAATATAGCAAAAAATTCTTAAAATCCTGTTTTGGGACTCCTCCTATTGAGTGTTGCTTGATGAGGGGAAAAAAGTAATTGAAACAACTTTAGCACAACACAAAAAATGTAAAAAAAGTGAAGGGACTTGAATACACACTGAAGACGCTGCATTAAAACCCTACTGAACACACACACACACACACACACACACACACACACACACTCATGGTGGCCACTTTAATTGGATTCTTCTTCTCTTCTTCTTGTTGCCATAAACAGCCAATCACGTTGCTGACACTGTAGAGCACACCCACCTGGTAAACAGGTATACAGAATTATACATTCTATAATTTATGGCTACATTTTGTAACATTTATTACTAAAATATGAAAAAGCTTCTGTTTTAAGAATGTGTTTACACAGATTACTGTAGAAACGGAACACACATGAAATGCATGTGTTCCAAATAACGATCTATTATTTCCACTCTACAACTCCAGCAGTTCACTCACTCCCAGATAATCAAACAAGACATGAGCTGGGAGAATTCTGTGAACTTTCTGCGACGGTGGGGGATGGAATAGCAAGCTGCTTGCTGCTTGTCTTAATCGGCACATTTACAGGACAAAAGACGCTGACGGAGAGGTGCGAACGGATTTAAGGTGGGCTGGATTTAAGAGTTTTCTCATTGGCTCTGGTAATTCTAGTGTTAATCAGAATGGACAAAACATAAATGGACTCTGATGTGATTACTGGTGTCACATGTGGTGGTCCCAGCCTCTCACCAGCCGCTGCAATATCTTGAATGGTGCAATAAACCAAAAGTATCCAATGAGTGTCAGTTTGGTGACAAAATTCACCTCATCAATGAGATTAGCCAGAGGAGAGGGTTGAACATAACAGAAAGGCCACATGTCCTCAGATGACAGCTCTTCACAACAGCGGTGTGTGGAAGGACATCTCTGAATGTACAGCCTATCAGATCTTGAAGCGGATGGACTCCAGCAGCAGAAGATCACAATCGGAACAACTTCTGTCGGCTGAGAACAGGAAGACAGGGCTTCAGTGTACATATGATCACCAAAATGAGACGCGTTAAGATAGGAAATGTGTCACCTGGTCTGACCGGTGGTTGAAGTGGCTGATAGTGGCACTTCCACATTTTGCTGTTTGGAGTACCAGGAGAATTTCTATTCATACCAGCAGTGTACCGGGGGTACTCACAACCTACCTCTGCTGTGATTCTTTGAACAGGCTGCTATGTCCTGGTAAAGTCAGCAAGAGAGACCCTGCCCACCCCACCCCAGGGTCTTCAAGCATGTAATCTGTCCAAATGGAAACTTCTGTGCACCAAGGTGTCACCCCACACCCTTGTTTTTAAGCTAAAGATGCTAAAACACTTGGGCCACCGACCTCTTCTTTTATCATTTTCAAGCACTGGGTCTGACAAATGCTGATTTCTGGAAATTTTCAGTTACCTTTTCTCATTTTCCCCTTTGAAAGCACAAAATAATGAAATGCGTGGTAAAGAACTTCAGCATCTAACCATGGGAAGCAGGACTGGACCCCATCGAGATTTAATCTCCATATATAAAACAGAATGCTTGTCTGCATGTTCCTTAAACAGTCCTATAGCCTTGCATACATACGTAGCTGCTCTCTAGGATCACATGGACAAGATAGACTGCTTTGGAATCCAAAATTTTGACCCAAAGTGTCACAATTATTTATTTTTTTTCCTCTGTACTATATTCTGCACACCACTGCCATCTGCTGGCACAGTGCAAGTGAAACATCTCAACAGACTAGCAGACAAAAAATATACAGTGGGTATGGAAAGTATTCAGACGCCCTTAAACTTTTCACTCTTTGTTATATTGCAGCCATTTGCTAAAATCATTTAATTTTTTTCCTCATTAATATACACACAGCACCCCATATTGACAGACAAAAAAAAAAGAATTTTTGAAATTGTTGCAGATTTTTTAAAAAAGAAAAACTGAAATATCACCTGGTCCTAAGTATTCAGACCCTTTGAACCCTCAGTATTTAGTAGAAGTACCCTTTTGAGCTAATACAGCCATGAGACTTCTTGGGAAAGATGCAACAAGTTTTTCACACCTGGATTTGGGGATCCTCTGCCATTCGTCCTTGCAGATCCTCTCCAGTTCTGTCAGGTTGGATGGTGAACGTTGGTGGACAGCCATTTTAGGTCTCTCAAGAGATGCTCAATTGGGTTTAAGTCAGGGCTCTGGCTGGGCCATTCAAGAACAGTCCCAGAGTTGTTGTGAAGCCACTCCTTCGTTATTTTAGCTGTGTGCTTAGGGTCATCGTCTTGTTGGAAGGTAAACCTTCGGCCCAGTCTGAGGTCCTTAGCACTCTGGAGAAGGTTTTTGTCCAGGATATCCCTGTACTTGGCCGCATTCTTCTTTCCCTCGATTGCAACCAGTCGTCCTGTCCCTGCAGCTGAAAAACACCCCCCAGCATGATGCTCCCACCGCCATGCTTCACTGTGGGGACTGTATTGGACAAGTGATGAGCAGTGTCTGGTTGTCTCCACACATACCGCTTAGAATTAAGGCCAAAAAGTTCTATCTTGGTTTCATCAGACCAGAGAATCTTATTTCTCACCATCTCAGAGTCCTTCAGGTGTCTTTCAGTAAACTCCATGCGGGCTGTCATGTGTCCTGCCTCTCCTCAGTGTGTGGAGACAACCAGGCACTGCTCATCACTTGTCCAATACAGTCCCCACAGTGAAGTATGGCGGTGGCAGCATCATGCTGTGGGGGTGTTTTTCAGCAGAACAGAACTAGAGAGGATCTGCAAACTTGTTGCATCTTTCCCAAGAAGACTCATGGCAGTATTAGATCAAAAGGGTGCTTCTACTAAATACTGAGCAAAGGGTCTGAATACTTAGGACCAGGTGATATTTCAGTTTTTCTTTTTTAATAAATCTGCAACAATTTCAAAAATTCTGTTTTTTGTCTGTCAATATGGGGTGCTGTGTGTACATTAATGAAGAAAAAGATTAATTTAAATGATTTTAGCAAATGGCTGCAATATAACAAAGAGTGAAAAATTGAAGGGAGTCTGAATACTTTCCGTTACCCACTGTATATATACTAGTGACTGGGAGCCCAATCGAAATGGGCTAAAAATTCTACGTTTGTGAAATCCATAACTTCTCCGCAAAGAATTATTTGTTTTTTTAAGTCATTGAAATGATTTTATTATCATGGCACTGATTTGTGACGTTTTCGGCCGATGTACTGAAGAGCTTCCTGTTCAAACGGGGCTGCGAGACGTGAACTCAGCTCTTCGGCGCACCTCATTTGATTTTTTCCGGCAAACAAATTTTCAAATCAAACCATACTTTACGACTCTATTCAGAGTCGGAGTAATAATTTTGTTGGCGTGATTATTTTAGATCTGAGATCGGCTAAAATTTAGACAATGACCGTTGTTAATACCCAGCCGTCATTACTCAGTTTGCCAACAGATGTCAGAAGGACGGATGCCAAAACCAAACTGCCCAAAGATAGATTTCGACGTACCAAGCAAATGGCGATACGTTCTAAATTACTTACGGTTCCGGAGCTGTTGAAGGGTTTAAGTGAGTCGATGATGTTAGTCTTGGAAAGTACGCCCCACCAAAGCAACGTTCCAAAAAGCAACCGAACTTACTGTTATCTGCTCGAACCAACACCGACTTACTATACTCGGCCGTCCAGCGGCGTCACTGAAGCATTCGAACATTCTTAGCCAATCATGTGATACTGCGTCCGCGTTTGTCGCGTTATCTTCTAACTACAGAGACAGAGTCCCATTGCATGGTTCTAACTTGTATTGAGTCGAGGTATTGAAATGGACACCATACAAACCGATAGTATCAAATTATATATTGTTTTTTAACTAAAATGATTTTATTTACTTTAGTTAAATGCACTAAAAAGTTTTTGTGGTTATATGTGACTAAATAAAATCGTGTGGCGCACATAAGTATGTGTGATATATAAATGCTGATTGGTGTACGGCTTTCAATTTTTACCAATGGTACAGATATGGAGATTTGGAAATTTTAGGAGGCAAAATTCTGGATATTTTCAAAATTTTACACATTCCTCCTGGACAGTCCATGGTGCGTTAAAAATGAGGATTGTTGGCCATGCTGTATAAGGACATGAAACAGAAAAAAGCAGGGCCCTGAGCGCCTTCTCACTGGTGACAAATTCAAATGTCCAATTCCAGTGACCAGCATCATAAGCATCACTCTCTGACCCTTGAAGCAATCGTCCAATCCTGAACACCACCGGTTGGCATGCGGTCGAAGGCCACACCGTCTAAGCCAAGAAACCCTGGGATTGTGCTGCAGCCCTGTGGGAGGCAAAACAAAAATGGAGCGACCAACAACTTAAGACTTTATTTAGCTTTTCAGTCTATCTTATTACAGCTCAATAATCACTTAAATTAAATTAACTAAATAGCCAGTCGTTCAAACTGCAAGCAGTTGGTACCTGGCAATGGAGTCCCTAGATGGTCAGGATGACAAGAGTTTTCTGTCATAGGGCCAAGAACTTCCTGCTGGGTCCCAATGAGTGTCTGTAAGCACACAGCAGGTGGACAGGGAGTGTGCCCAGGCAGGGAGTGGGTGGCATGTGTAGGGTGGTGGGTACCAAAGTTCCTCATGTTTCGTAACTACTTTAATGACACAATGGTGATTAGATTGGCAGGGTGAAGGAGCGACTGAGACTCTGACTCATGACAAAGACCCTCAGTGAGGGGTTCTGCTTAAATACACAACGATATATACAATGACCCCTGCCCTCTGCTCTCTGAATCACCACTGCTCAATAATGAGATCTAATACCCGCATCGTGCTAATGTCCGAATCCAGGCCAAAGTCCGTGCTGACAAAAGGTGGCACTGGTGGACTGTTGGGTCGAAAGCCAAAAGTCAGAGCTTCTAGCCAGTCTGCTGGGTCAAAGGTCATTGCTTCTTGGCTGCCCTTGTGGGAGGATAAGATGTCCATCACTGAAGAGGCACTGGGTGGGGAGACCATAGGAGGAGGGGGAGAGTCAGGCAGTTCCAAGGACAAAGAAGGGCAGAGAGGCTCTGTAAGAAAATTGGCATCCTCCTGAAGTGCGGGCTGAGACGGTGGAGGTGAGTGTGCAAGAAGGGGCGCGGTGGTGAGCTGCGAGGCCTCATGTTCTGCCAGCGATGAGTCTGTAGGTACAAAGGGAGACGGATTAGAAGGAAAACTGGCGCATCAGGGTGAAGAAAGCTGCTGGGCCATCTGGAGCGTGGAGTCTATGCCACAGCTTCCACACACACATCACTCAGACAGCCTGGCCATCTCTACTGCAAAGACTGACTGATCAGACCCACCTGGCGCAACCCAAACGTCCACAAAGACCTTCAACAAAAGTTTATGTCATTTACCTGAGCAACTAAGGGGCTCGTCCAAAATGTCATCAATCGACTGGCTGGGTGCCATCTTTTAAGAGACCACAAGCGAGAGAGGAGAGAAGAAAAGAGCAGCAAATAAGAAAAAGAAAAAACAGAACATGACAACAATAGTAGGAAGCCACAAGACCCACAGGAAGGTGTAAGAAACATTTAACATCAACATCATGAGAAGCAAGACAAGGAGAGAAAAGTACAGTCGTGGCCAAAAGTTTGAGAATGACACAAATATTACATTTCACAAAGTTTGTTGCCTCAGTTGTTATGATGGCAATTTGCATCGACTCCAGAAGGTTCTGACGAGTCATCAGATGAATTGCAATTAATTACAAAGTCCCTCTTTGCCATGAAAATGAACTTCATCCCCAAAATCCCATTTCCACTGCATTTCAGCCCTGCCACAGAAGGACCTGCTGACGTCATTTCAGTGATCCTCATGTTAACACAGGTGAGAGTGTCGATGAGGACGAGGCTGGAGATCACCCTGTCATCCTGATTGAGTTACAATAGAGAGGGTCAATTGTGGTGAAGAAGGCTTCAGGGTGCCCAGGAAAGTCCAGCAAGCGCACGGACCATCTGCTAAAGTTAAAGATTCAGCTGCGGTCACCACCAGGGCAAAGCTTGCTCAGGAATGGCAGCAGGCAGGTGTGAGGAAGGCGAAGGCTTTTGGATGTTGGCCTGGTGGGTGTCAAGAAGGGCAACAAAGAAGCCAAGAAAAACATCAGGGACAGACTGATATTCTGGGATTGGACTGCTGGGGTCAAGACATTGTCTCTGATGAATCTCCTTTCTGACTGTTTGAGAAGAAAAGGTGAGCGGTGCTACCATCAGTCCTGTGTCACACCAACAGTAAAGCATCCTGAGATCATTCATGTCACGTGGGGTTGCTTCTCAGCCAAGGCAGTGGGCTCACTCACAATTGTGCCTAAGAACACAGCCATGAATAAAGAATGGGACCAAAACATCCTCTGAGAAGCAACTTCTCCCAACCATCCCAGAACAGTTTGGTGACCCACAATGCCTTTTCCAGCGTGATGGAGCACCGAGCCATAAAGCACAAGTGATAACTAAGTGGCTCAGGGAACAAAACATTGAAATTTTGGGTCCATGGCCAGGGAACTCCCCAGACCTTCTTAATCCTATTGAGAACTTGTGGCCAATCCTCAAGAGGTTGGTGGACAAATAAAAACCCACCAATTCTTATAAACTCCGAGCATTGATTATGCAAGAATGTGCTGCCATCAGTCAGGATTTGGCCCAGAAGTTGACTGACAGCCTGCCAGGGGGAATTGCAGAGGTCTTGAAAAAGAAAGAAGGGCCAACACTGCAAATATTCACTCTGTGCATAAACTTCATGTCATAGTCAATAAAGGGCTTTGAAACTCATGAAATGCTTGTAATTCTACTTCAGTATACCACAGAAACATCTGACAAAAAGATCTAAAACACTGAAGCAGCAAACTTTGTGAAAACCAATACTTGTGTCATTCTCAAAACTTTTGGCCAGGACTGTACAAATTATACAAAAGTATTCTTCCTTTTAATTATATAGT
Source organism: Polypterus senegalus (assembly GCF_016835505.1). Taxonomy (NCBI): domain Eukaryota; kingdom Metazoa; phylum Chordata; class Cladistia; order Polypteriformes; family Polypteridae; genus Polypterus; species Polypterus senegalus. The sequence continues at coordinate 12,744,037 of NC_053171.1, forward strand.
GCTGTGTATTGTTACCAAAAGAGACCTGGCACTAGTCATTTCTTTCTCTTTTTCTATTATATATTGCCTTTCACTATAAACATTGTCACTGTGATCTAGTCCTAATCTATTATATAGCGCCTTTCACTATGCCCACAATATTTGATTTTCATATAAAGTGCCTTTCATTTTGATCAACATTACAAAGCGATTTAGCACACTTAATTAGTTCTTCCTAATATATGGGCCTTTTCATTATAAATACTAGAATTTTTCTTTCTTTCTTTCTTTCTTTCTTTCTTTCTTTCTTTCTTTCTTTCTTTCTATTATGATTTTAAATTTTGATCAATATTACAAACAGATGTAGCATTATTAGTTTATTCCTTTCTTCCCATTATATAGCACCTTTCCTTATAAGCATTGTGACAATGTGTATAAAACTATTTTTCTATTATAAAGTGTTAATGACCCCAATTGGAACGTTATTAGCGCCATTTTTTTTGCTTGCATTGTATTATAGGGGCCTTTCACAATAAACAACACTTTAAAGCTAACAATTTTTTTGTGAATTTACTACTATTTTTGCACTATTTAGTGTTTTACACACTCAAAAGGTTATCCAACACTATTTATCCTTTAATTTTGATCAGTGCTACAAAGTAGTTTAGCATCATTCACAACTCTTTCTTTCTCTTTCCAATAAACGATTTTATTCATAATCACACAGTTCTTTCTCTTTCTTTCTTTCTTTCTTTCTTTCTTTCTTTCTTTCTTTCTTTCTTTCTATTATTCTTTTAATTTTGATCAATATTACAAAGAGATGTAGTATTATTAGTTTATTCCTTTCTTCCCATTATATAGCACCTTTCCTTATAAGCATTGTGACGTGTATAACACTATTATTTCTATTATAAAGTGTTAACAACTCCAATCAGAACGTTATTAGCACCATTTTTTCTGCTTGCATTGTATTATTGGGTGCCTTTCACTACAAACAACACTGTAAAGCTAACATTTTTATTTTTTAATTTTTTGTGATTTTACTACTATCTTTGCACTGTATGGTGTTTTACGCACTCAAAGGTTATCCAACACTTTTTTTTCTATTCATCCTTTTATTTTGATCAGTGCTACAAAGTAGTTTAGCATTATTCACAACTCTTTCTTTCACTTTCCAATTATGATTTTATCCATATTCACACAGTTTCTTTTCTTTCTTTCTTTCTTTCTCTGCCTTACCTGCACTCTTTGGATGGCTTCCTGCAGCTCCTCCTCCAAGGTGCGTGCTGCCGGGAGTGGCTGCGGTGGGCTAGCCGTGATCTCCATGGGTAATTCGAAATCTTGTCCAATTGGTTCACAGGGCTGGGAACAGAACACCTGTAAGAGGACAGAAATTGTAACCGGCAAAAAGAAAAGTTGAAAAAAGTTTCATGGCTTTCTGTTGCCACACATACTGACGAGGAACAGCATGCACAAGCTGCCAAGTGTGAAGGCAGTGCAATGACCTTACTTCCTGCTGGGATGGCTCTCACACGCGCCGTTTCGATGTGTGGCATTTGCGGCGAGTGAGAGACGTACCTGAGTGGCGTAATGTTCGGTCTGTTGTTCCCCGGCGGGGCCACAATTGCCTCTGCCACCAGTGCTGTTGTCACGCTGCAGGAAAGGATGAAGTCCTGACTCGGTGGTCTGAAGGGCAAGAGGAGGAGAGACTGGCGGCGAGAAGGCACAGCTCGTTGGAGGGACGGAGAGCACTGGTGAACCCTGAGGGCTCTTCTCACCGTCTCCCGGCTGGAACTCCAGCTGAACATGCTGAGCGGCACCAGTGGCCGTGGCAGGCAGCCTGTGCTGAGGGGGTCCGAGTGAGGCCCCACGCTCCCGATGTCGGTTTTTCAGCCGTTGCTGCATCTCCAGCTCCACTCGCATGTCCTCTGCCCGCCTCCAGTCCACTGGAATGTCCCAAGAGGGCACGCTGCACTCAGGGAGCTTTCTCTCCTGAGGTATCCGCACCTCCTCTCTAGATGAGCTCTCTGGGGGGGCGGCGGTGGCTGTGGGAGTGGCAGACTGACCAGTGTCACTGGCAGGGGTCAAGAATGGACCCCTGTCTGTGTGTCCAAGGAACTGGCCACCAAGAGGTGTGCTGGAGCTGCTAGACAGGAATCCACCCTCCGGCTTTACAAACACAGTGGCACCACCTGCTGGAAAAGGATTCTCCTGGTTCAGAAAAGCAGAGGTCACCGCTGTGCCAGATGGGGCTGAAAATTGCCCTCCAGTGGCCTTTAGGTTGGTCTTGACGAGGAAGGTGCTGTTAACAGGTACGGAGCCATCAGCCGGGGTGATGAAGGTGCTCGCTCCAGACTGTGTGGGGTCAATGGGAGAAGTCAGTGTTGCACTCGGCACCAAAATGGGTGCACCTCGCAGGGGAGCTGGAGGAGCACAAGGCCGCTGGATCTGATATGGCTTCAGCCGCTCAAGCAGAGCGGGTTTGGTGCCGGACACAGGGAGGCCACGCTTCCTTAGCTGCTGCCGTAGCTCTGAAACCTGGAGGGGGAGATAGCAGCCATTTTTCAGTACTGGGCCATGGGAGGGGCTACACAAGCAAAGCAATAAGTCGTGCCAGCAGAGGGCACTATTTTTGCCTACCGTAAGGTCATCCAGGTTAGAGGGAAGGAGCTCTGGCTTGTGGGTGGAGCCCGGGGGGCTCGCAGAGCATTTTGGCTTCACTTTCACAGATGGAGGGCTGACGGTGGAAGAAGAGCTTGTGAAGCCAAGAACCTGATCCCCGCTGAAAACAGAGAGAGAGAGAGAAAGAGAAACATGAGAGGGCGAACCCTGTAGACCTGGCAGAGAGGCAGCAGTGTGGGCACTAGGGGGAGGGCAACCAGTGAAATAAGGCCTTCGAATTTTAGAGACAGGCCAACAGGAAGACAATCTGGGGTGAAAGGATGAGGGGAAGACATAAAAGGAAAAAAAATTAACAAGAGACCAGAAACAGGATAGGGTAGGAAGGAAGAAACAAAAAAGATGGTGGAATTTGGGGACAGACTTCACCCTTTGCATCCTCTCACCAGGTGGGGTGTACCACTCTGCTAATGTTATGGTGACAAACCTGAGGACCCCCTCATTTGTGACCTATATTTGATAGCCACCTGGCTCTAGTTACCGTGGTGGGTAATGCAGTGGCACCCATTGTTCTGTCCTCAGTTTTTCCTGGAAAAATCAGATGTAACTGAAGAAGAATGAGAATTGTGATGCAACATTCAATCCAGGCTGGGGAAATGTGAGTGCAAGTCAACCCATCTACTATCCCTACAAGCTCGGCCTAAAGTCCAGCATGACAGACTGTTGGGTAGGATGACGGCCTGTTGGTTTTCAACTCAGACAAGTCCGACAGCAAGAAATGTCACATGCAAGGTATTATGGGAGATCATCTATTGTTGAATTCGGCTCTCTACTTGTAATATTTCTATTGTACAATTATATTGTAGTGGAGGATTACTTGTGCTTTGTTCTGTGTATTGTATTGTATTGACACCCACTACATGCCCAACGTACCTGGAAGGGGGGGTCTCTCTTTGAACGGCCTTTCCCGAGGTTTCTTCCATTTTTTTTTTCCCTACAAGGGTTTTTTTGGGAGTTTTTCCTTGTCTTCTTTGAGAGTCAAGGCTGGGGGGCTGTCAAAAGGCAGGGTCAGTTAAAGCCCATTGCGGCACATCTTGTGTGATTTTGGACTATATAAAAAATAAATTGTATTGTAATTGTATTGTATTGTATAATGATCCAAAAATGTCTGGAAACATCTATTGGTTCTTACGGCACATTGCCTGGTGCTCTGAAAACAAAAAGCTGGCCTGATGGCCTCACACCTTTGATTTGGTCAGCGTGCAGTAGAATGCCATCTGACAGTTTATAATTGATGATTTTTGAATTCTTTCTATGTCAGTCATTATCCAATCCGCTATATCCTAACACAGGGTCACGGGGGCCTGTTGGAGCCAATCCTAGACAAGGCAGGTCACAAGGCAGGGTGCCAGCCCATCACAGGGCACAGACACCCACACACCAAGGACAATTTAGGATCGCCAATGCACCTAACCTGCATATCTTTGGACTGTGGGAGGAAACCCACGCAGACACGGGGAGAACATGCAAACTCCATGCAGGGAGGACCCGAGAAGCGAACCCAGGTCTCCTAACTGCGAGGCAGCAGTGCTACCCACTGCGCCACCGTGCCGCCTCTGGGATCTCCTCCATAAAAATAAATAAATCACCGTCATCTTGACAGTGTGGATCTTAGCGCCACCGCACCGCTACACATTGCTCTGGTAAGCGGGCATATAGATGTTCCTACTTGAGATGTTATCCTCTCCTATTGCTTGATCAACATTTTTGATGCCAGTTTTGAGTAATTAGGCACTGGTGACCATGCCACAGCTTCACACAGAAGTCATGTTTTATCATCATGCACACATGTTTGTGATGATATTCATTTCTAACGTTACGGCTTTGGTCACCATAGCACACCTTAATATGACACTCTTTTGCATGTACAGTAAGTCCAGTCCTGCTTTGGTCACCATGTTACATCCTAGTTAAGATGGTAACCTCTGTTACTGCTTGAGATGCTAGATGTTAGGCTGAGGTCACCATATCACACTTTCAGGTGACCCCATCTGTCTATACATCAATCCTTCCCCACTGACCCCATGTTCCCCTTGCCTCTCATATCCCAAACTCCACTGTGCCCCATGTACCCCCTTACCTGTTGCCAATGCCCTGCACACAAAGCTGCTGCGTGGTGCCTCCTTGCTGCTGTTGTTGGAGGATCTGTAGCTGAAGGAAGACCTGTTGCTGCTGGAGAAGGCGTGAGTAGGCTGGGTCCATGACCAGTGTGGTGGCCGTTTGAGAGTTTCCAGAGGCATTGCCAGCTTCGCTGGAGCTCTTCTGATCAGGGGGGACGTACTGATGATACTTTAACCGCCGCACCTTTGGCTTGGACTCCTTTGGTTTCTTGGGCCGTGGTGGCTTGACCTGATTTAAGAGAGATGAGTGTTGGCTGAACTCTACAAAGCAAATGCAAAGGCCGACTATCCCAACAAAAGCAAGCCAGAAAGACATCTGCTCAAGACCAGTTTGTTCCCGTTCTCACTGACAAACAGCAGAAGCTGGCATCAAGCATTGTGAATGGACAGCAAAGACCTTGAGCTGCATACCTTGGAAAGAAGAGGCACAGGCTGTACAGGTAGAAAGATGCCACTGGTCATCCCTGACGTTGCTATGGGGTCCGCTTCTGCCACGCTCATTGGGATTGGTTGGCTGCTGATTTCCGTTAGCGGCAATAAGGTTAAACTGCACTGCAAGAGGGATATATAAATAGTCATCACCACCGTTGACCGCCAAGTACAGACACGGTCACGTCTCCCACCTGGCTCATAGCAGTGGCTGTCAGAGGACAACATTATACCTGGAAAGTGGGTGAAGTTGCACTGGAGGAAGTGGACACTGGAGAGATGGACCTCATTGGCTGGTCAGCACTTTGATCGGGAGAAGACGCAAAGCCCAGCGGCTGCTCAGGAGATGAAGCAGGAGAGCTGCTGATTTCATCATCAAAGCTCTCGGTGGACATTTGGGGAAGCTGAATCCGAGCTGTGAAGAGAAGACACAAAGGGGAGTGAAGGAAAGAAGCAAGGAAATGGAGTCAAAAACAGAGCCTTGGTGTCCTGTATCAACATGAAGTTACGTCTATGTCGTGTAAGAATTGTTTCTGGACTTCTCTAGCGCCTTCAATACCATCCAACCTCTGCTCCTTAGGACAAGCTGACTGAGATGGGAGTAGATTCACACCTGGTGCCATGGATCGTGGACTATCTTACAGACAGACCTCAGTATGTGCGTCTCACGAGCTGCAGGTCTGACATTGTGGTCAGCAACACAGGAGCACCGCAGGGGACTGGACTTTCTCTGGTCCTGTTCAGCCAACATACATCAAACTTCCACTACAACTCGGAGTCCTGCCACGTGCAAATTTCACTGACGACACTGCTATGGTGGGCTGCATCAGGAGTGGGCAGGAGGAGAATTATAGGAACCTAATCAAGGACTTTGTTAAATGGTGCGACTCAAACCACTTACACCTGAACACCAGCAAAACCAAGGAGCTGGTGGTGGATTTTAGGAGGCCCAGTCCCCTCATGGACCCCGTGATCATCAGAGGTGACTGTGGAGAGGGTGCAGACCTAAAAATATCTGGGAGTGCAGCTGGATGATAAATTGGACTGGACTGCCAATACTGATGATCTGTGTATGAGAGGACAGAGCCGACTATACTTCCTTAGAAGGCTGGTGTCCTTCAACATCTGCAATAAAATGCTGTAGATGTTCTACCAGACAGTTGTGGCGAGTGCCCTCTTCTACGCAGTGGTATGCTGGGGAGGCAGCATAAAGAAGAAGGACGCCTCACGCCTGGACAAACTGGTGAGGAAGGCAGGCTCTATTGTAGGCACGGAGCTGGACAGTTTGACATCCATGGCAGAGCGACGGGCGCTGAGCAGACTCCTGTCAATCATGGAGAATCCACTGCATCCACTGAACAGGATCATCTCCAGAGAGAGGAGCAGCTTCAGCGATAGACTGAGGAGACCCCACACTATGCGACTCTTCAATTCCACCCGGGGGGTAAACGTTAACATTATACAAAGTTATTGTCTGTTATACCTGCATTGTTATCACTCTTTAATTTAATATTGTTATTATCAGTATGCTGCTGCTGGAGTATGGGAATATCCCCTTGGGATTAATAAAGTATCTATCTATCTATCTATATAGCACCTTTCACATCTATCTATCTATCTATCTATCAATCATATAATGCCTTTCCTATCTATCTATCTATTATATAGTGCCTTTCCTATCTATCTATTATATAGTGCCTTTCCTATCTATCTATCTATATAGTGCCTTTCCTATCTATCTATCTATCTATCTATCTATCTATCTATCTATCTATCTATCTATCTGTATTGGTTTTCTATGTCACTACATAATGGTGTGCTGTCCCTTTAAGGGTGAATAAGGTCCTGGCTATTTATGGGAGGAACCTCCCTCCCCCAGGAGGCGGGGCTAACTGTTCATCTCTGTTTAGGAACTGACCCAGATAGTTCAGTGGGGATCACTGTGAAGTCTTATGGAGTACAAGTACAGGGTGGGCTACGGAAAAGTAGCCCGTCTCTAACGATAGTATGACAAGATGAACGAGCAAGTGGATTGTTTTTATTCACTTCTTACCCATCAAGTTACAACAGATGCTGAAAGTGGTCCCCGTTCACGTCAACACACCTTTGGGGACGTCAGAGCATGCTGGCTGATACTGTGATGCTGCAGATGGTGTTCGTGATGTTTTCCTGGAGTTCATCCAGGGTACGAGGATTGTTGGCGTACACTTTCTGCTTTAAATTTCCCCACAGATAAAAATCGCATGTGGACAAGTCTGGGGAACATGGTGGCCATAACCCCTAGCTCACAGTTTGCTCCAATGTAAACAATTCATGAACCCGTGCCAGTGAGTCGCAGGAGGTGTGGCATGTTGCCCCATCTAGTTGGAAAAAACAGTACATTTTTTTCTTCTGGTGTTAGTTGATCGTAAAATTGTTCAAAGATGTCACTATTCATAGTTTATTAGACAAAAATTGGGCCCCATTATTCGTGTTCCTGATACTGCGCACCAAACATCAATTTTCTGGTTGTGAAGTGGCTATGGCCTCATCTAAAGAGCGTGGCACCGGTATTGGAGACAGACTACTTTTCTGTGGCCCACCCTGTAGTATGCACTGAAAAAAGTATAACATTGATGTTGTTCATTCAACGTAAATTTTATCTTTCAAACAACTTAAGATTAGTCATTTAGTGTCGTAGCTTGAAATATTTGGTTTCAGATCTCAATCAATGTAAAAAAAAAATGTTTGTACCAAAGTAAGTTATGGTGGAGGGAATAAACATAAAAATCCTATTTGAGTTAACCTAATATTGTAGGTTATCGTGTGCTGTGTTTGAGGGGCCGTTTGGATTTTCTTACAGTTGAACTTTCCAGCGTGCCGACTTTCAGCGTGAACACTTTCCCGAGTGGAGTGGACGTGGCTGTACAGGTCTGGTCATTTTCAGCAACGGACTTTTATAACGGAGGATTTCTGGTAAGTAACCCTGTTTCTCAACTGTGAATTTTAAGTATAAGAACTCTGTAGAAGACAGCTGTAGAAACGTTTAATATTTTTTGTTGTATATTTAAGATTTACAGTGCAAAATGCTTGTGTATTTGCACTAGATTTTTAAATAAATGTTAAAAGTACAGCATTGGAATGTGTTATGTTGAAAATATTGCTAATAGCATAAAAACAGGTTACGACCAATAAACCATTTTAAATTGTAACAACTTAAAAACATAGATTTACGTCAGTATAAAACAAGTGAATTACGCCCAATCACTCTAAATGATTTGCCTCAATTTAAAAATTGTGGGTTCGATAAGATAAAAAGAATTCTATTGGTTCAGATTGAAAATATTAAGTGTGAATCATTACCTTCACTATTTGACGTGGAATGGAGGTTATACTTTTTTCAGTGTGGTTCATGGTTTTCTGTTATTTTTTTAATATTTTACTCTCTCTTAAGATTGTGATTACTGGACTGTGTTTTTCTTTTGGACTTGTTCACTGTGACTCCTTTAATGCTTCAGGTTGCTCTGCAGAGATTTTGTTGCATTTTTGGTACCTTTCAAATACACCTCCCTTTCACAAAGATTCTTTTGTTAGCCCATCTTTGCACCACTCAAAGTTTGTGATTATCCGCCTCTGGTGGGACTTCTTGTGGTAATGAAAGACATTATGTGAGGTGAGGTCTTTCTTAGGCAGGCACTGGAGGCCTGGCATTGCCAGTGAAGCTTTTGTGAGGCATTATTGAGGCCTCATGCCTTCTTGCTTTCATGACAGTGTCCACTCATAACACTTGGCAGGTAAGGTTTAAGTCCACCACAAACTGATTCTTTCCATCACTGAGTTCTAAAAATGGTTGACCTGCTCATTCCTAAATAAACAGACTTCTGCCAGTCATAAAATATCCTGCTAGAAGGCAATGGTGAGAACACACCTAGACTGGCCAGATGCCATTCACCCCCTGGGCTCAGGCTCTCGATATTAAGTGAGGGACAGTAAAACCTACAAACATGCCGTGTATGACGTACAAAATAAGCTATATGAAGACTTTACTGTTTAAACTCTCAAGAATGAACTTAGCAGTTTACAATTCAAAACTGAATATTTGGCCTAGATGGAATATCATCAAAGTGTTATTGATTAACTTGCCAGCGATAAGGACATCGGAGTAAACAGCCAGCTATTAGAAAACCTCAAACTTTTGGCTTCATTTTAACAGAGTCTCTTAAAACTTTGAAACTCTGGATGCTAAATAAAAATTTTAAACACACACTTATGTCAGTCAGTCATTACCCAACCTGCTATATCCTGACTACAGGGATCTGCTGGAGCCAATCCCAGCCAACACAGGGCACAAGGCAGGAGTAAACCCCAGGCAGGGTGCCAGCCCACTGGAGGACAAACACACACCGGACAATTTCGGATCACCAATGCGCCTAACCTCCGTGTCTTTGGACTGTAGGAGGAAATCCATGCAGACACGGGGAGAACATGCAAACTCCACGCAGGGAGGACCCGGGAAGTGAACCCAGGTCTCTTTACTGCGAGGCAGCAGCGCTACCCACTGTGCCACCCACACACTTATGTATAGGTTTAAATGACTGCTATAGATTGATTTTGAGGGAAGGAGAGAGATAGAGAGCAAGAGAAAGAGAGAGAAGAAGGGAGAGAGCGAGAGAGGGAAACAGTGACAGAGGGAGAGGAAGGGAGAGACAGAGTGCTGACCATCACCCAGACATCCCATGGCCACAGGTCACAGACAAGACTCTGCAGACTCCAGAAAAATCTGAACAACTACACCCCAGACTTACAAAGATTCCTATTCATATCTATATCCTTACAGAAAGTATCCTTAAAATTATATTTAGAAATTTTATTTTCCCACTGTTTCTACTGTGACCTGACATTTGCGCAATAGATATATGCGCGCCGACAAAATTGCAAAAGTTTCATTAAATATGAATTACTAATTTAAAGCATATATAATAATGTTTATTGTAGAAGTCAATATTATGAGACGCGGCATGCCATCAGCACGGCACGCAGATAGTCTTTAAGATCACGCCCTGCGTATGTATGAAGAATTGCAGCAAGACGTCTCGATAGTTGAGCGTATTTAGACTGACTGCTGGTAATTCCGCTTTGTATACGACGCGTTATGCCAACCCTCGACTGAGTTATTTGTTCGCGGCATGCCATCAGCAGTTATAACAGTTCTAAACTAGCACATAATGTGTACGTAATGCGCACGTACGCGTCCCACTCTCTTGGCCTCTCTCGCGATTTTGTCGGCGCGCATTTGTCAAAAACCGGTTAGCGGGTTTGTTGGCGCTCATTTGTCCGTCACGGTTTTGTCGGGTTGTATATGTCTATCTCGCTTTTGTCGGTGAACCGTTTCTACTACCGGTTTTACTGTGTTTGTTAATTTTGTTTTATACTGTATATTATATTTTCATATAGTTTGCTTGAGTCAAGGTATACGAGTTGAGACACAGAAATAACTGGACTGGACTTGGGGGCTTTCCTGTAAAACCGTCTGGAGGTCGGCCGGACGTGAACCCTAGAACGATATCCCCTCCTACACCGGCTCGGTGTATCCTGTGAAGAGCCCAGTCAGTATCTGCACAACAGTCGCTACGTGAGTTGCCACGATAATCCATTCTAACCCGCTGAATCCGAAGAGAGGGTCACGGGGGTCTGCTGGAGCGAATCCCAGCCAACACAGGGCACAAGGCAGGAACCAATCCTGGGCAGGGTGCCAACCCACCGCAGGACACACACAAACACCAAGCACACACTAGGGCCATTTAGAATCACCAATCCACCTAACCCGCATGTCTTTGGATTGTGGGAGGAAACCGGAGCGCCCGGAAGAAACCCACGCAGACACGGAGAGAACATGCAAACTCCACGCAGGGAGGACCCGGGAAGCGAACCCAGGTCTCCTAACTGCGAGGCAGCAGCGCTACCACTGCGCCACCGTGCCGCCCGCCACGATAATGTTGGGTAAAAAAAACCGAACAGTGAATCAACATCAAATTTCTCGCGAATGTTCTCTTTTTCCGTAAAGCAAGTTGTTGACCGACAAAAACATTCCTGTCCTCGATCATCCTCCCTAATCGCCTGATTTAGCTCCCTGTGATTGTTACTTGTTCCTAAAAATCAAAAGTGACCTGAAGGGAAGACATTTTTCTTCAATGGATGAAGTGAACACTAAAACGGCAAGCCTGTTGAAGAGCCTCAAGCAAGAGGACTTCCAGCTCTGTTTCAATCAATTGAAGATACGCATGGAGCGGTGTGGAGATCAGGAGGGGGAGTACAGAGAAGGTGACAATGTTTAGAATGCTGTCATTCATCAATAAATATTAGGTTTTTTAGCAGCCTGGTTATTTTTGTGTCTCACCTCGTATCGTTTAAAGAGCACCCAGTGAGGATGACTGCCATTTTGCTACAGGAGTTTGCACCTGAGGGGGACGTCTTCGAGAAAATGAAGGGTGGTGAGTGGGCACCTGCTTTGGTGGTTGGCACAGGTGTAGCTTAAGTCATAAGACAACTATTTGGTGTGCTTATGCCAAGGTAGTAAGTCTTTTTGCTTGAAGCAGCTGCCCACATGCACATAAGGCTGTTCACGTGGAGTTCTATAAAGCAGCTATGTAAAGTACAGTGTGGTGGATTGCCGGCATTTCACTCCGGCCCTCAACCCCAGGCCGCCAGGAGGAGCTCTCCCGACAGCATGATCATGCCCCGAGTTCCAGCAGGGCATCATGGACTATGTAGTGTTTGTACACAGCCCTGCTGGATACCTTGGGGGCCACCAGGCGCCGCTGTAGGGGCTCGTAGGCTCTTATGTGCCCTATAACCCGGGAGTGCGTCACGGTCACGTGACAGGAAGAAACGACGTGCTCCCGGGTTGAAGAAAAGGACTATTTACCCTGACCCGGAAGGAATAATGACTTGTGGACTGTTGGGCAGGAACACCTCCGGGTCAGGGAATATAAAAGGACTGTGGGAGCTCCCAGACGATGAGCTGAGTTGGGAGGCAGGGTGGCTAAGCGTCTGGGAGTGGAGGATTGTGATTATTATTGATTTATTATTGTTATTATTATTGGAGAATTGTGGAGAGGAGCGTGCTTTGTGCACTTTATTATTATAATAAATATCATCATTGGACTTTTACCTGGTGTCTGACGTATAGTCTGAGGGTACAAGGGTGCGAGAAGCATCTTAATCTGTCACAACAGTTAAAAAGTTCTACAACAAAACACATGGGAAGCTAGATTCAAATCAATTCCTGCTGTGAGATTCCAAGAGAATTAGATTCAAATCAGACCTCCGCACTAAAATAGTAAGAAGAAAACCAAACAAATCAAATAGAAAATAAAAAAATTGGATGGATTTCTGTGTGAAACTGGACCCAAATAAGCTCCTGTGGTGAAATTCTTAGGAAACCAGGATCAAATCAATCCTGTTGCTAAATTGCTGGGAGATCAGGTTTAAATCAATGCCCGCTGTGAAACTCCAAAGAAATTTGATTTGAATCTGCACTGTGAAATTTGTATAGAAATCGGATTCAAATCAGACCCTGGCGCTTCATTCCAAGTGAGCCTTATTACGAAATTCCCTACAGAACACTTCCTTTCAATATGAAAATCAGGAGTATCAATGTATCCCAGATGAGTTTCAGGATGATTCCTGGATGGGTGGGTGGTCTTAATGGACCGATACCTTGTTGCTCTTGTTCAAGTCCTTCATCCCAACAGCACCAGCAACTTCCACCATTAGACATTCCTGAGATGGTCAAATGGCATCAAGAAGCTCATTAAGGATATTTGGCACACTGCTCTAGAGTTTAAACAGGCAGCACTACTGAGCTCATGTCAGGATCTGGCATTTGAGAGGTCAGCAGGCAATCGTAGGACACACTCAGCCAAACAGGTCACAGATCAGCCTGAGCCTTAAATTTGGACTGTGGCAGCACCCCAGCCTTGAACTGAACTCAAGGCTAAACAGGAAGTCCAATACATGACACAGAAATCCCAGGTTGGCCAGATCTCAGTTGCCAATCAACGTTGTCTTTGGAGAGTAGGATGAAACATGGGAAGAACATAAAAAGCAAGGAATCAAATCTGGCATAACATTAAAACACTCTGGACGAGAACAGACCATTCAGCCCAACAGAGCTCGCCAGTCCTATCCACTTATTTCTTCCAAGAAAACATCAAGTCGAGTTTTGAAAGTCCCTAACGTCTTACTGTCCACCACACTACTTGGTTGCTTATTCCAAGTGTCGATCGTTCTTTGTGTAAAGAAAAACTTCCTCATGTTTGTACGAAATTTCCCCTTCACAAGTTTCCAACTGTCCCCGTGTTCTTGATGAGCTCATTTTAAAATCACCGTCTCGATCCACTGGACTAATTCCCTTCATCATCTTAATCACTTCAGTCAGGTCTCCTCTTAATCTTCTTTACCTTAAACTGTAAAGGCTCAGCTCTTTTAATCTTTCCACATAACTCATCCTCTGTAGCCCTGAATCAGCCGAGTCGCTCTTCTCTGGACCTTCTCTTATGCTGCTATGTCTTTATGGAGTCATAAACTGCACCCAGGACTCCAGATGAGGCCTCACCAGTGTGTTATAAAGACTTGAGCAGAACCTCCTGTGACTTGTAATCCACACATCAAGGCGCTATATAACCTGACACTCTGTTAGCCTCCTTAATGGCTTCTGAACATTGTCGGGAAGTTGATATCTTAGAGTCCACTATGACTCCTAAATCCTTCTCTTAAGGTGGACTCTCGATTTTCCGACCGCCTATTGTGTATTCAAACCTCACATTTTGACTTCCTATGTGTAATTTTTTACATTTACTGACATTAAATTTCATCTGCCACAAATCTGCTCAAACCTGTCTGCTGTCCAAGTCCTTCTGTGATGATATAACATATTCCAAATTATCTGCCAATCCACCTATCTTGGTATCATCTACAAACTTCACCAGCTTGTTACTTATATTCCTAACTAAATAATTTCTGTTTATTAAAAATAGCAGCGGCCCCAGCACTGGCCCCTGCTGGTCACATCGGCCAATTCTAAAGAAGATCCTCCCACCATCACCCTCTGCTTCCTGTGTCTGAGCCAATTCTGCACCCATCTACAAACATCACCCTGAACTCCCACTTCTTTTAATTTGATGCCCACCCTTTCATGTGGCACCTTATCAAATGCTTTCTGAAAGTCCAGATAAATAATATCATAAGCTCCACTTTGATCGTATGCTTTTGTTGAAACCTCATAGAATTCTAGCATGTTAGTAAAACACGACCTCCCTCTTCTGACCCCATTGCTGACTGTTCAGAATAACTCCTGTCCTTGCCATGTGTTGCTCAATCTTATCCTTAATAATTCCTTCCATTAATTTTCCTGTGATGCATGACAAAAGCACTGGACGAGATATCAGTATAAAACAGCAGACAAACAAACACAGCCAAACCAGGTTCTTCGAAAGTTACCAGTCAACCTGACCAGCCATATTTGTAAATTTCTGGATGGCATGAATATGGGTAGAGCATAGAAATGTCATAAAAACAGCACATCCGTCACACCTGGGGTACAAACATAAGCTTCTACGGAATATTCCAGGATATCAAATGGAGGTGCAAATCAACTCGATCACTTGCCTGCAGAATAAGGAAGGAACGATCAAGCGGAGAACATGGACACCTGAGGTAGGACTCAAACAGGAACATTAACTCAAACAATAACTTTTTAGAGCATCTTTCAAAATGTCCAGACAAGTGACTATCTCAAAGATCTCAGAACATCTCTCTTAAAGGTCTTGGCAGCAGTGACTGGATGGAACAGAAGCCTTCTTGTCAGTTGTCCTTAGTTTTCTGTTCCATCAGAAGGTCACTTGTCTGGAAATTGTATGCATGTGAAGTGCACAAACCTGTGACAGCTTCGCTGAGCTCGTTGCTTCCCAGGGGTAGGATGTTCTTCTGCACAAGCTCCAGGGGGCCTGGCCTTTTCAAAATTTTTTCACTGAGGTCTTCGGCGAGCCTGGCTTTCTTCTGTCTCAGCTCCCCAGGGTCTGATGTTAGGAGATGGGGGAAAAGAGAGAAAGAGTCCAGTCTGGCTGGCTGTCTGTCTGAAACATGGGAGGTGGACAGGTAGGATGGGACACTTACCATCTGCTGGGGCCTTATGTGTACTGTCAGGCTGAGGCAGTCTCTGCGCCACCTTATGTCGGAGGAGGTCGTCCGTCTGTGAGGAAGATAAGGAGGTGAAGGAGGATCAGTCACCCATTGGTATCACCCACGGTATCTTGAAGCACATCTCTAATTTATCCCGGTAGGTCAAGAATACACCAATGTTGCCTAGTCAGGCAGCTCATATAAGACCTGCAACACTTGTCTGATCATTCAAGAAGGAAAAGGCAAGAATGGTACATGTAAAATAATTGAGGTAGCATCCACCATGACAGGCGCCATTTAGAAATAATGCCTTTGAGATTATTAGGTGCTGTGATTTACCAGATTAAAAGTGGAAATTTAAAACCTGAAGATTACAGCTTCACCATTCACAGCAAAACGACACTTTATACAGGGTGTGAGTCGAGATTACGTTAACACTAATGGTACTGCTATGTATACACTTATATACCATTTATGTGCCACACGTGTTGAACATGATGGATGGCGAGACATTCCTGTAAATCATCTGGCACATATGAGGTTTGTTTTGCGAATAAATTGTTTCCGCCATTCAAATGTTAACATAATTGTGACTCACCCTGTAGAACTGAATGATTACATTGACTATCACATTGTGCTTATTGCTGGCTATTTCAAAAGCACAGCGGCCTAATGGTTTAAGTATCAAGGATGCAGATTTGGAAATGTAACACATGGAAAGCCCTTCACCATGAAAGAGACCGTTGAGGGATTATATTGATGACAACCCTGTTTTATGCTTTTGACTTCTTAGTAACCACAGTTAAAGAGTCAGAGTGTAAAGTATGAAAGTTCCATTCTGATCAAATGCATTTAACTGACAATGTAAAACACAGAGGGTGGCACAGTGGCGCAGTGGGTAGCGCTGCTGCCTCGCAGTTAGGAGACCCGGGTTCACTTCCCAGGTCCTCCCTTTGTGGAGTCTGCATGTTGTCCCCGTGTCTGCGTGGGTTTCCTCCCACAGTCCAAAGACATGCAGGTTAGGTGCATTGGCGATTCTAAATTGTCCCGTGTGTGTGCTTGGTGCGCCCAGTGTTGGCTGGGATTGGCTCCAGCAGACCCCCATGACCCTGTAGTTAGGATATAGTGGGATGGATGGATGTAAAATACAGGAAACATGTTCAGCATGAAAGGCACAATATATAGGACTGTACACTGCTGCCATCCAAGAGAAGATACTGCAGCATCAGAGCCAGATCTGCCAGGCTGCAGGAGAGTTTTTACCCCCAAGCTGTCAGACTCCTTAACACCAGGCTGCCCCCTGGGTTCTTCCACACGGCCTCAATCACCTCTAAAAACAGAACTTTTATACATGCAGGCCACTGTCCTGTAAAGACGAGTGTGTGCTTGGTGCATGGGTTTATGCGCCCCGCCCGGGGTTTGTTTCCTACCTTACGCCCTGTGCTGGCTGGGATTGGCTCCAGCAGACCCCCGTGACCCTGCAGTTAGGATATAGCGGGCTGGATAATCGATGGATGGATGAATGCACAGAGAAAAGAACTGAAAATCATCTTACTGACCTTGAAGGATTTTGCACACTGCACTTTGACATTCTTTGAAACATTCTGACCTGTCATTGTTTACACGTCTTAAACAGCTATTATCATCCACTGATCATTTCTGTATTATCTATATCTATTATTTATTTATTATATTACATATTTATTGACTATATTCATGTGTCTCAATTGCATAATACCATACCTTGCATCAATGTTCATATTGCTAACTACACCTCAATATTGCTGCTACTTCTTTGTCTTGTCTTTGCACAATGTCTTCTCTTGTTTGTGTTTAAATTTTAATTTTAATTCTATTTTTCATTTAATTTTAAATTTTAATTTGCACTTCATGTTGTTACACTGTGGATCCTGAGCTTCACAATTTCGTCCATCTGTATACTTGTACTGCGGTGGGCTGGCGCCCTGCCCAGGGTTTGTTTCCTGCCTTGCGCCCTGTGTTGGCTGGGATTGGCTCCAGCAGACCCCCGTGACCCTGTAGTTAGGATAATGGATGGATGTAGACTTGTATATGGTTGAGATGACAATAAAGTTTGCTTTGACTTTGAATATATAATGTACGATATAGGGTGGTCCAGATCTAATTATGCAATTCTCATTACGCTCTAACTTATTAAGTTTATTACATAGGAAATCACCCGAAAAATCCCGGACCATCGAGAAGTGAAGAATCGTCTTCGTGCTGAACTGGAATCGTCCCCACATAAATCAAAGTCATCCAGGTGATCTGGATGTGCATAATTAGATCGGGACCACCCTGTAGATATTGAGTGGCTGCCTAAATGCTGGTTCTAGTGTTTTCATTGATTCTTGATGTCAACTTCAAACTGTACTGCCCATCTCTAAGGCCTTTAAAATCCTTGTGGCTTCCTAGTTTGGCCACTGTTACCTCAATAATTGTGCAGTGTAAATCACAGTTGCTTCAGGATGCCAGTCTCATTAAACAAGTGACTTTTCAAAGGAGGGCCGAAGTCAAACCACTTCCAGCCGAGTGCGTGTAAAACATCACTGGAAAAGTTAGAAGATACTGGCGTGAGGGGCGCCTCAGATAGATGGGCCAGGCAGGCCTGACTTTTTGCTGTATGACATTGGAGCTGGACTTCCCAAGATGCCATGTGGCGACATCTCCAGCCTCAGAGGAGGAGGTCCACACTGAGGACATACACTCTGATAATCCAGATGTGCACAGTTCTCTGATGTCACTGCTTCGTGGACCTGGGCATATCCTCGTGAGTGTGATGATTCTGTTAACAGTGATGTGATGCTGCCTTCAGCAAATGGCACCATATCAAATAAATTTGAATTTGTATTCATTTGAGGCTCTTGACAATGTGCCTGTCATGTGGTTCCTCTATAGTGACTTGCACATGGTATAAACACTCTACTGTATATTAAGTTCTTCTAGTTTACAAGCAAAGTTTTCTTCTTCTACAACCCACTTCATGCCAATCTTCAGCTACTCACCCGGCCTTTCTCTCCATCTCGCTCGCCAGTGAAGCCCGAGTTTGTTTTCATCAGGGCTGGGAAGAGCGAAGAAGAAAAGAGAAGCTAAGAGGGAGAGAAAAGGAGAAGAAGAAGAAGAAGAAGAAGAAGAAGAGGAAGAAGAAGAAGAAGAGGATGGGGAAGAAGATTAAGAGAAAGAAAAAGAGGGTAAAAGAGAGTGAGAAACTGAGAGAAGGGGGGGTGAGTGAGGGGACACTGGCACACTCACCTGGGTCGGTTACCGGCTCGCCCTGCTGTTGGCGGTGCTGCATCCGGAGCTGCAGGACTGAAAACAGACAGTTGGAGGTGCAAGGTCAGGCAAACTTGAGGCACATGGATGGTCAGACAGACGCCCACTGGGAGGAAAGGGTTAATCCCGGTGTCTACGGGTGAGGAATTGCCAGCATGCCCCATGTGTGCTGACTGCTGCGTTCTCACTCTCTATTTCTGTCCACCCCTCCCCCTTTCAGCTGTCTCGAAATCCCACCCCCCCCACCAACCCCCCATGCTAGTCCCATCACTCATTCCTGACTACTTGGGTCGCAGCTGGTGGGAAAGTAAAGCGAGCCAGCAATGCACTCGTACTGCCTTGACTGTGAAAGTGTACCGTGCTGCTGCAAGGCACTATATAACCACAGTGTCTGAGGGTCTTAATATAAATATCTACAGAAAGGACAATGTGGCTCGGCTGAGAGTCTAGAAATGTGCAAGTGGCAGAAGGGGAAGAAGAGAAACTACCAGTTTTAATTGAAATTTGCACCACCCCCGGGCCAAAACAACCTTGATTTTTATTACACTGCAATCAAATGAAGGATAGCCCAGCTCCATTACGGAATCCCAGGGTCCGATAGAAACTAAACATTCAAAACAATGGGCACTTGGAGGGATTCAGGGAGGGCATTTATTTAATCTGTGGCAGCAATAAGACACTGGCCAGTGGGCCACATACAGGCCAGACAAGACTACACCTGAACAGACAGGAAGCCATCCACACACTCACCCGAACGGAACTTGTTCCGGATGAGGATGGATCTCTCAGAGGCCAGGAGCGTCATGGTGCTGGTGAGGCTCTCACTTTGTGGGTGCTCCTGCAGAAGAGATGGCGTGCCTGGCAGCAATGGGTTAATCGCTCTCTCTTTTCTCGCCTGAAATGGAGGCGGCTGTAGTAACAAAAAAATAAATAAATAATAATAATAATAAAAATAGTAACAGAATAAGAAATAAGATTTAGATATTTGTGATTTGTTAATGGCTGGCCCTCAGGATCCTTCCTTCCCACATACATACCTCAACATGAGGGTGCCATAGTCAGAGACGACCAGACCATGAAGAGAAACTGTTCGGCAGCCTTACTCATGGGATGTCAGTTTTACTATTGTCAGCACTTGTAGAGGAACGCAGCAGACAATGCCAAGGTGAAAAATGTCATGGCTGATTTCCTTCCTTTACCCAATTGCTGCTGGTATCTCTGCTACACTTTACCAGAGAAAGCATGCCCAACCAAACGATTTTACTGATTTTTATTGCTATTATCATTATAACAAACATAATACATAACAGACAATGCCAAGTTGAAAAATGTGCAGGTTGTGAGTTGTCCTATCTAATGAAGTAAATCGAAATTACATCTTAGGCCAGGTGTGGCCCCCCCATATCATGCCTGAGTGGAGAGACACTAGAGGGCTGTAGTCTCATCATGTGTAGCTAGCGTCTGTACTGAGAAAATACAATGCAGGGCAGCGCTCTTCAATGAGTGAAGGTTATAACAACAACAACAACAACATCTATTTCTATAGCTCATTTTCTTACAAAACCACTGGGTGGGCACTAAACACTAGTCACTTTGCGGCTCTGTTTGACCAATTTTGAATACAACTAATTTTGTCCTATTGCATAGCTCATCACTCACACATAAATTACGCAATAACATTACGATACACCCTTCTTTCTACAGTAATTTGACTAGTGGAAGACCGGACGGTGTAAATGGTTGTAGATATTCTTCGGGATATTGTAAGTTGATGTTTTCATCTTCCACACAATCAGCACCAACTTTTTCAACAGTCTTTTGATACGCATTTAACCAATCTGCCGGTAACCGACAATTTTCGTGTTAATTCGTTTTTACTTCATCGTTTCCCGGTGCTAGGATTGCTCGTGTACTCATTTCTTCTGTTCATAACCCTTCAGGAAGAAATTCTTCAATAAGATTTGGACATACTAAATCTTCTTTTATTGGGAACTTAAAGTGAGGAAAACGTAAAAATGTATAAGAGCTGAGAGCGCAGGAAGTGTGTCTGACAAAAGCATTCACATGAATGAGAGGTGAGAGGACCATGGGTGTGAGCAGATAATCTGAGAGGAGGGCGGGACTAAAGCATTCACACGAATGAGAGGTGAGAGGACCGTGGGCAGATAATCTGAGGGGAGGGCGGGACTAAAGTATTCACACGAATGAGAGGTGAGAGGACCGTGGGTGTGGTCAGATAATCTGTGAGGAGGGCGGGACTAAAGTATTCACACGAATGAGAGGTGAGAGGACTGTGGGCGTGATCTGATAATCTGTGAGGAGGGCAGGACTAAAGTATTCACACAAATGAGAGGTGAGAGGACCGTGGGCCTGGGTCGATAATCTGAGGGGAGGGCGGGACTAAAGCATTCACACAAATGAGAAGTGAGAGTACCGTGGGCGTGGGCCGATAATCTGTGAGGAGGGCGGGACTAAAGTATTCACACGAATGAGAGGTGAGAGGACTGTGGGCGTGGGCCGTTAACCGTAAATGGTTGAGAGGAGGGAGGGACTGGAAAAAATCTCTTGGCAATAGTCTCGTCTCAAGATTTTCTTTTACAATAGAGAGATGTAGTGCAAAGTGCTACACAAGATGAAAAAAAAAGAAAAATATAAAAATAAGATTAGACAATACTAAGTAACAAAGAGTAAAGTAAGCTCAGATGGCCAGGAGGAAAGAAAAAAAAAAACAATAAAACAAAATCTGCAGGGGTTCCGAGGCCATGAGACCACCCAGCCTGCACTGGGCAATGAAGAGATGATACTAATTACTAAACACAGAATGAGCGCATACTTTAGAACAATACAGATGTGTTAAAACATATAAAGTGGAAACCAATTAAGAGAAACAGAAACTAACACTTTCTGTTGATTAATTAACTGATGAACTATGGCCAGTGGAGGAACATTAAAACTGTAAAAGAGAAAGTCAAAGGCAAAGACAAACACAGTAGGTCTTAGTTTTTAAAACATGTCAAGGGTTTAAATTGTTGTGTTCCTGTGAGTTAAAAGGAGTCATTAGTTAAATTACGTGTAGGAAGTGTTGGTACTGTGGAGCAAAGGCGAGGTCCATCCCTTTATATAAGTCAAGGATTTATTAGTGTGGCGTTCCCAGAGCTCTCCAGGGGGTGATAGTCTCGATGTGGATCTGAACTGTAGAGGTACAGGGCATTCTTAGCACTCGGACTCGAGGATGTAATGTTGTTGGTGGTCATTAGAATGCACTTTCACATGTAGCTAGGACCTGCACTGTAGATGTAAAGTGGACCTTAGCTCTGTAAGTGGAGAAGGAGTTCAAAGGTGCGACCTTCTCAGAGAACAATAGGGGGCAGTAGCTTCATTATATGTAGTCGTGGTATGAAGTGGGGTAACGCAATGGGTCATGGTGCTTTAAGTGGATTGAAGAATCAAATCTGCAATGTTTCTAGAGGCTCTAAAGGGGTCTCAGTCTCATCAAACATACTGTACCTACGGCATACAGTGGAAAGCACATTGAATGCTTACTCTTTAAATGATTTAGGCATTCCAGAGTGTAAAGTTCCCAGCTACCTCTGGGGAGCAGGAGTATCAAATGCACGAAGCCCACGGGTAGTAGTGGCAGTATTATCATGTGTACAGAGTACAGGAAAAAGTCTTACTTACATATCTGACCAATATGCAACACATCACAACTCTCTGCTGCAACAAATGAAGTAATACAAAGATGATATAAAGAGCTTCATTTGAAGAAAGAGAAATGGGACATCTACCAAAAAACATTAGCTTTCACCGCACAGATAAGGGGATCCCCTTAAGCCTAGTAAGCATTTCAAAATGTGATATTCCCAGGCGCCTCTGGGGGGGATTAGCATTTATATGTGTGGCTAGAACTTGAAGCATAGCAAAATGTTCATGATAGATCACAAGGAATGGTAGTCTTGACTCATAGTATGTAAGATGTTTCTTATACTCTAGGAAGCACTGGTCTCAGTTTGGGTCTGAAGTGAAGATGCACAGGACACCCAAATCATTTAAATGTATTGGGGATTTAATTCCTGAGGCCATTAGAGGGCCACAGTTGTGCTGTGTGTAGTTAGGGTCTAATCTGTGAAAGCACAGAGGATTCTACCTCTGGACGTGTATTAGTGGACCAGCGGTGCTATACTGGAGTACAAAATGTCTAACTATATATATGGATAAGGCCATCAGTATGAAAGCTAAGTGGGCCCAAACACTAAATACACAGTTTTACAGGTTCAAGGGTGTAATGTTCTCAAGGACCCTTTAGGAGGCCATAGTCTTGTTCTGTGCGCTAGCACAGTGGTGCCCAGCCTTCACAGGTTTAAAGATGATGAGTCTGTAGCTACAGCATGGACTTCGTAAAAACAGCAGGTGTTTACTCTTTAAATACATGGATGGTTCAGGTGTGCCATATTTCCTGCAGTCTTACAATGAGTATGTAAACATATAGTTTGGCCTAATCCAGGGGCGGGCAATGTCGGTCCTGGAGGGCCGCAATGACTACGGGTTTTCATTCCTACCCAATTGCTTAATTAGAAAAACCAATCCTTACCAGTCTCAGACCTTATTTAATGTTATGGCCTGTTAGTCTGCGCAGTGTTAGTTAGGTTCTCATATTGTAGAATTTTTCCTTTCCAAGGATGTCAACCAAGTGATCAGATGCCGAAAACGGATAATGTTTCTATTTAAGTGTTTTATTAAATCAAACAGTGCACGATGAACACACACAGATGTAAGTGGACACAAGCTAGATGGAGAACTTGCTTTGTCCTTAATAAGGAGCCATTAAAGCACTAAATGCAGAGGTTTAAGATTGAAATACGTCATCAAGGATGGGGAACCTTAACAAGCGAGACCACCAAAATGAAGCATCAAAACACTCATCCATTATCCAACCCACTGAATCTGAACACAGGGTCACGGGGGTCTGCTGGAGCCAATTCCAGCCAACACAGGGCTCTAGGCAGGAAACAAACCCCGGGCAGGGCACACACACACTTGGGACAATTTCGGATCGCCAATGCACCTAACCTGCATGTCTTAGGACTGTGGGAAGAAACCCACGCAGACACGGGGAGAACATGCAAACTCCACGCTGAGAGGACCAGGAAGCGAACCCAGGCCTCCTAACAGTGAGGCAGCAGGACTACCCGCTGTGCCACCGTGCCGCCCCATCAAAACATCACTTCAGCAATAAGTCCTTCATCAGCGATAACTGACTTCTCATTAAGAAACTGGGTGGGAACAAAAACCTGCAGCCAGGGCCGACATTGCCCACCTCTGGCCTAATCAATTGTATGTATTAGGGGTCTAAGATGTTCAGTTCCTATGGGCTCCAAGTGGGCAATGTTGCCCAATTGGGATTTTACTTCTGCGTTGCTATGAACAGGGGAAACCTGATAACAGCATCAGTTTGTAAACCAAATACTAAAACAACCATGGAAATGACTCACAGAACGTTCAACGAAAGAGGGGCATACCAGTTATAAGATTCAGAAATGAGAAATGCAAGTGGATGGCTGATGGTACAGTATGTGTTACTGGGTTTTTGTTTGGTGGTACACAAGGTGCATACTCAGTATGTGGTGAGAAACGCCACCTGACATGGCCCTCACTCAAAGGAGGAGTGTAAATGGCTAGCAATGTTTCAACTCATAATGCAAGAAAGAACGGAAGGAAGAAGAGTCTGCCGGCGATGCCGTAAGCAGCCGTTAGAAAGATTTTAAAGCCGGTCCTCCATCCACCCACTGGCTTGATCCTGGACAGGAATGCTGGGAGACAGAGTGAATCCTGATGGCATGTCTTGTTTGGTCAGACCGTAGAAAACATGCAAGCTATTTTCATCATTTTTCACATATTGTGGTCCGGAGCATTAACATATAGGATCCTGAACAGCCCCAGTAGGTGGCGCTGTGATAATGCATGAAGTTGAATTTAGAGAGAACCCTGTGACCCCAGGGAAAACTGATTTGGCCAGAAGAAGGACGTGCAAAGTCTCCACACAGGACGTTAATGAGCCAGAAATCAAAACCAAGCCCTTGCAGTGGTGAATCGGCACAATAACTTAAGTGTATGAAGCACCTTTGAGTGAACACAAGGCCTAAGTGCTTTACAACTACAATACGTACAAGCAGTTTAACACTCTTACAATGTCTGCTCTGACACATGAACTGAATCACTCATGATCACATAGAGTCACTGGTGGGAAATGAACAAGCAAACATCATTACAGTTTTGGCTTATAGAGTGCCTTTCAGTGAGGAATTGCCTAATGGGATTAACAAATTATTACACGTGAACACTTAGGGAACGCCTAAGCGACTCTATTACGGTAACAAAGTTCACCACAGGGCAGGGGTGAAAATAATCACTAACTGCCTCTTCTCTCTTCCCTGCAGACCAGAGGAAGAGTCCCAGGATGGACATTAATCACTTCCAGTATGATGCCAGACGAGCCGGCCCAGGAGCTACTTACACCGCCAAGGCATACAAAGTCAGCGCCCATTCGGTCCGCACTCACATAGCTTTAAGAACTCTGCAACGAAGGAACCTTTTGTAGCTGAAACTCGCGAGGACACAATGAAGGCCATTTTTTTTCTTTTCTTTTTGACCTCATTTACTAAAAGGAGGATCCCGGCTGGTCCCCAACTCTATGATATTTTGTGCAAAGGAGTAATTGAAATGCCACAGCATATGAAAAAGTAAAAGAGGTGTGGCAGTCGACCAGAGACCTTGCCCCACCGGGATGCCTGGAGAAGGGAAGGACCGGAAGAGGGGCAATATCTTCCCTGGGGTGCAAGAGGGCAGCCCCCCCGGATTGCATCAGGGCCTTGGATACCAACCCTGTGGGGGTCCATGGCGAACACCAGGGGGCACCTGGATGGTTCCTGTGTCATGGACTGCCGGAAGATCATCATGGAGCACCTGGAGCACATCCGTGGCGTTATAAAAGGGGCCGCCTCACTTCACTGCAAGAGAGGAGTGGAGGCGGCAAAAGGAAAAGGAAAAGGACTGAGCCATGGGAGTTTATTGTGGCTGTGTTGTGCTGTGAAAATAAATGTGTGTCTTTGAACTTCTGGTGGTCTCCGTGTCCGTCTCTGTCCGGGCGGGTCTTTCACAGAGGTAAAAGATTTTTCCCACCTTGAAAAAGAAATTTAAAAATGAAAAAGAAATTAATTTAAAAAGAGGCGATATAGCTGGAACCTTGTGAGCGGGTCTTTTACATTCTTCATTTTTCATAACCTCTTAACCCTTTAGATGTTTACACAACTGAAGCACTGAAATGTAAAATGATTTACTCAGTTTGACCCTGTGAGTCAGTGGTAGGTGTCAATCAGTCAGTCATCGTCCAACCCGCTATATTCTAACACAGGGGTCTAATGGAGCCACTCCCAGCCAGCACAGGGCACAAGGCAGGAACAAATCCCGGGCAGGGTGCCAGCCCACTGCAGGGCACACAGTAGGAACAATTTAGGATCGTCAATGCACCTAACATGGCATGTCTTTGGACTGTGAGAGGAAACCCACGCAGACATGGGAAGAACATGCAAACTCCACGCAGGAAGGACCCAGAAGCGAACCCAGGTCTCCTTACTGAGAGGCAGCAGCAGCACTACCCACTGCGCCACCGTGCCGCCCCAGTGGTAGGTTTGCTGAATCAATTATCATTTTTACAGGTAAAATGGATCTGATTCTACACCTCTACACCTGAAATACCGGCAAGGGATAAACAGCTCATTCAACATCTTAATAGGAGCCACAAGGGGCACACTTTTCATTTATGCTGCACCTTTTAATGAGCAACACTACATCCGTTTTTTTTTTAAACCAGAATATTAAGTTTATTTCAAAAGCCATGCAAGGTGAATACTAGAAGATGGAATGGCTTTCCGAATGGTGTGTGCTGATCTGGCAACATTCTGCATTTATATACCTGTAGTGCCTTTGCGTAACGAACATCATCTTGCTGTGTTTAAAGGCATAATATAATCATTTTTCCATTTCCATAATGAAATCACAGTCAGAAGAAGTGGCGCAATGAGTGATGGGTAATGAAATGGCAACGCTGGGCAGTTATACTGTTACATAACAAATATTATCTGAATGAGTGCGTTTACATGCACACACAGATCTGGATTAAGGTGAACAACCAGGGACGTGCGGCCTCCCCTGTTATCATGAAAAGTAAAAAAACTAATGATGATAACATAAAATAAATTTGTCTGCTGGTCTGTGCAATAAACTTTTTTTCTGTATGATTCCAATAATTGTGATCATTTTATTACCACGCTTATTATTATTATTATTATTATTATTATTATTACCACGGTAATTTTAACTTCACCTGTTTACTGTCTGGTACATATTTTGTAATCGATAATTAACCCACTTTCTACTGTCCAAATGACTTGACATTTTGCACACTTACTCACTTCCGATGACAATACATGAATCAATAATCAGTTTCACTAATTGATGAATTAATCCATGTTAATTAAGAAATTAAATTTTCATATGAAGAATAGTTGAAGATTTCACCAATAGATGACACTAGTAACGGATAGAAATATTAAAGGAAGTGTACAAATATTGATTACAAAATTATACTAAAACAAACCCAAGATTAAAAGTTTGAAAATAATATATATATAAAAAATACTTTTTAAAAGCCACACTTATATTAAGTTAAAAAGTGTACTAAAAAGTAAAAAATAAAAGTGTGGGTTTTTTTCATCAATCAACATTCAAAAAACACTTCTTAAAATCTTAGCAAAAGCGCCTACACTTTTATTTTATGATTGATGCATGAGAGACTTATTTTTTACTTTTTAGTACACTTTCTAACTTAGTATAAGTGTGGTTTTAAATATTTATATATATATATATATATATATATATATATATTTATATATATATATATATATATTATTTATAGTCATAATCACTGAATTGGCGCATTTCTTGTTCAAATACAAAGGAGAAACGTGAGGTGTGGCAGCGATGAGCCTCACCTCCCCTCAGACTGCGCTCTCCCTCCCACATGGGGTTGATGCCTGCGATTGGTGTGTGCCTGTCGCTGTCTCTCTGTATGTCGCCAATCTAATGTTTGCAGACATGTTTACTACACACCCTGACTTTCCATAGTCTGCCTAATATCTTTAATGAATGTGTATGGCGTATTTAGTGTTGCTGATCAGTGAAAAGACACAAGGTGAGTGAGGCAGACTGTACCGTGCCTCACCTGCATGTGAGCCCAACAGGTGCCTGTTGCTGCTGTTCTTCTACACTGAGGCGCCAATAAGTAAGCGAGATCAGAAAGTCAAGTGCACTGCAGCGCTCCGTTTATTTTAAATTTTTGTTCCGACTGACTGCCAAAATGGAAGATTATATATCTAAGCTTAAAAATTTCTCAAAACTGGGCTGCCAGTCAAAACAGAAAGTGATAAATAATGGAAGACCAACGCCGGAGCTGAAAGGTTTGGTTCAAACTAAGGGACAAAAAGGCAATTCGCTCTTTTCAAACAGAGTGGTACCTGTGAAAAGACTGGCTGTGTGGCTCTCCTACGTGAAACTGCCTTTACTGCTTTCTGTGCCTTTTCTTCTCAACTTATGTCAATGTCTGGACTACCACGGAATTTTGTGACATGAAACATTTACCAAGAAGCCTGCAGTCAGTGAATAAGCTACTCTTTTGGGTTCATATATTTGTAAAATTTTTATTTTTATACTGTATTGAGGATTTGTTCTGTTCTGTGTATTGTATTGTATTGTATTGTATTGTATTGTATTGACCCCTTCTTGTTGACACCCACTGCACCCACTGCACGCCCAATCTACCTGGAGAGGGGTCTCTCTTTGAACTGCCTTTCCCAAGTTTTCCTCCAAATTTTTCCTACTTTATTGAGAGTTTTTCCTCATCTTCTTAGTTAGTCAAGGCTGGTGGGCTGTCAAGAGGCAGAGCTTGTTAAAGCCCATTGCGGCACTTCTTGTGTGATTTTGGTCTATACAAAAATAAATTGTATTGTATTGCATTGTATATATTTTATAAACAAGGAGTCAGTGCCTCACCAGCCATGAACCTCACTGCACGCCACTGTGAATAACGTGGTTAAGGCAGAAACCTGCTGTCTTACAAATCCGCATTTACATGGGCAATTAATTTTTTGAAGTTCTCCTTTGTCAAAACACTCTGACATCATTAAATTGCACAAAGAAAAAGAATTAAATGTCATCATCGGCCACCATGAATCTGAAAATAAGCATGGCGTCTGTGATCATTTTCTTGCGCTTTCTAAACATGTTTAGTCAAATTGACACTTTACTTAAAGGTTTCAGTTACCGGGTTGTATGCAGCACACACTTGTCTGCTTGGCTGTGTTACTGAGCCCTGACAAAGGACCCGGTACTCCTTACACCCAATTTCTGCTGGAATAATAATAATAACAACGTAGGTATTTTTACTTCAGTAAGATACGTATTCATTACTTTAAAAAGTAATCTGACTACATAATGCGTGTTACTTTTAAAGTGCTACTCTGCTGCTCCCAATATTGCGTTTCTGAGTTTAGCACTGTATGATCAGGTCATCAACGTCCATTTGCGATTTCTGAAATATTTAAAACAGATTATTTTTGCCAGGTAAAGAAATGATACCTGCTTCTGGATATGTATTTTGTGGACCCTTCTACCTTAGACTGCTGAAAGTGTGTGCAACGAAAATACATGTGCAGGCTGACATGGCCACATAATCGGGTTATTCACGGAAACTCCAGCTCTGTTAACTTCTCAGAGGCCAATACCCCGATATCTCTAAATGAAATACGAGCTTATATTGCATTTAAGAAATCAGGTTTCTGTGAATAACTGGGTTATTGAATAACATTTAAATGCACTGAATGTGCTTTACAGATATATATTTCTATAATATTACTCAGTCTGATTTAGAGACTCATGAAAGGTCTTACTGAATGTTTGAACCAACAGTCTTATTGCAACCACAGGTCAACTCTGCCATAGCTCAGACAGTTGTGTTTTGCCTGAATTGAACGACATCTTCTCTCTTTTTAGCAGCCTGTATTTTATATTTGTTATACATAATGATAATTTGTATTCATACACAAATCTGACTTGCTCCACCAACAAGGTGTATGTTTTCTTTTTTTTACACGATGGATGTGGCCTCCCAGGTTAAAAAAAGTGCACTAAAATAAACTTAATTTAAGTGCACTTATTGTGGGGCGGCACGGTGGCGCAGTGGTAGCTCTGCTGCCTCCAGTAAGGAGACCTGGATTCGCTTCCCGGGTCCTCCCTGCGTGGAGTTTGCATGTTCTCTCCGTGTCTGCGTGGGTTTCCTCCCACAATCCAAAGACATGCAGGTTTGGTGGATTGGCGATTCTAAATGTGCTTGGTGTGTGGGTGTGTGTGTCCTGCGGTGGGTTGGCACCCTGCCCAGGATTGGTTCCTGCCTTGTGCCTTGTGTTGGCTGGGATTGGCTCCAGCAGACCCCCGTGACTCTGTGTTCGGATTCAACGGGTTGGAAAATGGATGGATGGCACTTATTGTGTTAGAAGTGTGCTATTTTCAAGCACTAATTTTGTACTAAGTGTGCTAATGTAATATCATTAGTGTAACTAAATATATACTTAAATACAACTTGAATGTGCAATTTTGAGACACCATTAAGATAGATGTGCTTAAATATGCTTAAGTACACTGTTTTTGTTATTATTTCTGTAATTTCATTAATGAACTTTGTTTCGATTTGAAGTATATTTGAATCCACATTTTAGAGACTTGTTAATACACCTACAAAATATAGGAAATATATTTATATTTCAATCAAAATGAGAGGATAATACATCCATCCATCCATTATTCAACCCTAACTACAGGGTCACGGGGGTCTGCTGGAGCCAATCCCAGCCAACACAGGGCGCAAGGCAGGAAACAAACCCCGGGCAGGGCGCCAGCCCAACAACTACATACTGCTTCACTAAAAATCTTTGTTCGGAAAACACCGCAGTACTCAGATGTACCTAGGAAATGAAAGACTTCTTGAAAGCACTGTTATCTTTTATGTTGAAAGGAGAGTCAATTATTATGCAGGCTGAGAGGGGATTCCAAACTTTTTCATATAATTGTAAAGGACGAATCATTTTTAAAAATAATAATTTAATCAGGTAGCAGAAAATCAGTGGTTAGTGACATGTGCAAATGTTCTAAATATATGATATTGCAGTCCTTATTGTAATTTGTTACTCATGGTCAGTCAGTCAGTCATTGTCCAATCCGCTATATCCTAACCACAGAGTCGTGGGGGTCTGCTGGAGCCAATCCCAGCCAACTCAGGGCGCAAGGCAGGAAACAAACCCTGGGCAGGGTGCCAGCCCACCGCAGGGCACACACACACTAGGGACAATTTAGGATCGCCAATGCACCTAACCTGCATGTTTTTGGACGGTGGGTGGGAGGAAACCCACGCAGACACTGTATGCAGGGAGAACCCAAGAAGCGAACTCAGGTCTCCTAACTGCGAGGCAGCAGTGCTACCCACTGCGCCACCGTGCCGCCTCTGGGATCTCCTCCATAAAAATAAATAAATCACCGTCATCTTGACAGTGTGGATCTTAGCGCCACCGGACCGCTACACATTGCTCTGGTAAGCGGGCATATAGATGTTCCTACTTGAGATGTTATCCTCTCCTATTGCTTGATCAACATTTTTGATGCCAGTTTTGAGTAATTAGGCACTGGTGACCATGACACAGCTTCACACAGAAGTCATGTTTTATCATCATGCACACATGTTTGTGATGATATTCATTGGGAGGAAACCCACGCAAACACGGGGACAACATGCAAACTGTATGCAGGGAGAACCCAAGAAGCAAACCCGGGTCTCCTAACTGTGAGGCAGCAGCGCTACCTACTGCGCCACCATGCCGCCCCAGGATAATACATTTACAACTCAAACATAGCATACGTTTTGTATATTATATCCCAGAAGTGCAGTACAATTTTAAAATGAACTTAATAGTAGTGTATGAAAGTACGCCAAAATTGAACTTATATTTAAAGCATGCATAGCACAGTATTAAGTAATGCACTAATAGCACATTTTTATATACTTTATGGATAGTACACTTAATATCAATTTAAGTTTTAGCATATTTAGATTACGTTTACTCAAGTACTCAATGTATTTTTAATTATTACACTTGTATTATATTTTCTTTGCACTTGTTTTTAGCACACAAAAACAATAATGTGTTAGAAATACTCATATTAAAGTATATTTTTAGTACAATTAAGTATATTTTATTTTTACCTGGGCTGGCCCACCAGATCTTCATTTTAAAATCTGGCCTGAGCAGACATAACAGTCAAGGGCGGCACAGATTCTTTCTTACTTGCATCCATCGATCTACCTGATTATCCATCCATCCACTCATCCATCAGTTCATGCGTAGTCGGACTCAGTAATCCGGGTCACATTAAGCAGCACCGAGAACAAGCCATAAACGACATCTCGTTCCTATTTACATTTCAGTTCAAAACGACTTACAAATCGCACGTGAAGTTGTGTATTCTCAGGTGAGGTGTCTCATTCCGGGTCACACACACAGAGTCAGCCTTGAGGATCAAACTGAAATCCTCGTTCCTTACATTTCAAGAACTCGACTACTAGGGGGCGACACTGTTGTGCATTGACTAGAAAAGAAAAGATGACCCGCAGTTACAGACCCGGAAGTGACGTCTCCGCCGTTCCAGGACTGACTTCGTAAAATTACTTTTGGAAGGTTTCGGCAGGTCTCAGCAAAGCCCGGAAACTAACGTTGGGTCAAGGACAAGTTCAAAAATTAAGCAATAAAAATGAGAAGAAGAAACAGTACATCAAAACAAAGAATACGCATCATTGTGAAGTTTGGAGGGTTTCTGCCATCACGTCGTGTCATACCTCAAACTAAACAATACGGATCATTTCTGTGAAATACACCATTAACACTTACGTTGTGGTCGGGTCTGTGGGAACCATGTAACATGTCGACAAAACTAAAATCATTAAGATTTGTGTTAATTGAAAATAGTTTTTCGTTTACATTCATGAAACGAAATATGCAATATAACTATAATGTTTACACCACGTTAGAGTTGTTAAACGTTAATAATAAAAGTGTTTTAATTTTTTCATGGACAATGTATGTGTGCAATATTGTTTTAAACCAATTTAGATAGATGGTGTAGAATATGTATTGCCGTTTTCTTTACATACATGTTTAAAAATATTAGATTGGCTTAAATGTCCATTCTAAATTGAACGGGTCCTTGACCCGACGTTACTTTCCGGGCTTTGCTGAGACCTGCCGAAACCTTCCAAAAGTAATTTTACGAAGTCAGTCCTGGAACGGCGGTGACGTCCCTTCCGGGTCTGTAACTGCTGTGGCTCTGCAAGTGGATATTATCGGGGCTGTATCCGTACCGGTGTTCACGGCGAAAACTAAGAGCGATGACAGTTCTTGAAAGCGAAGTAAAAGAAATCAGATAAACCTGAAGTGAAAATTTTAAAAAATAAATCACTGCCCCGCTATTCGGTGGTGACTGGAAGCTTTATATAAATTACTTGGCAGGCGTTACTAGAAGAACAACCTGCTGATGGCGCTCTACAGCAGCACGCGCTTAATAAGGCGGAGGCAGATTTTCCATTGCGCGTTTTGTTGAAGTAGACGACACATTGTAGAGGTCATGTTTTGTCAGTAGCTGATGTTTGGCTGCTGCTCATCCTGGCTTTTAAAAATTATGTCAGCGCCTTGAAGGCTAGCGGCGAGTCATACCGCTCGGCAGATTGTTCTCGAGTATTTTTATTCTATGGAGTCATTACAAGAGAGGCAGATCAGACGGCAAAAGGAGCGGATTAAGTCATGACGCGTCATACAGTAGACGAGTGGATATACCGGAGCAGTACAGTGTGAGAATTTACTCTGAAAAGGATGCTAGTCCAGACTTGGACACACGCGCACCCTTTCAAATTAGAGTCACCGAATCAACCTAACATAACATGAAAACAAAGAGATCTGCGGCAATTTGGAGCCGAAGAGGAAATGAGCCATGTTCGCCAGTCACCTAATCGAGACTAGTGTTAAATCAAACCAATCTGAAATGTGATGATATTCTTTTGCGCCCTGCCCAGGGTTTGTTTCCTGCCTTGCGCCCTGTGTTGGCTGGGATTGGCTCCAGCAGACCCCCGTGACCCTGTAGTTAGGATATAGCGAGTTGGATAATGGACGGATGGATGATATTCTTCTCCAAGGAAAGTTCAGCAGGATTATCGTTACAAATAATTTCAAATATATACACCTTTATTAAATTAAAAAGCACATTTTAGAGATTTAAATAGTAAATGATGAATTTTTAAATTTCGCGATCCTTTTTTAATAACTTGCTTTGAGTGGTGACTTGGTGGTGTCTGTCCCGACTGCAATGGCCGTAAAGGTGGTACCATTTCTGAGCGGAATGCCAGTCCACCGTAAGAGGCAACTACATTCACCAACATGCATATACGAATGTATGAATGCGCGAGACGTGCCCCAGAAAATCCACACGAACTCGAAAAGAAGAGTACAGACTCCATACTGGCATCGACCAAATCGAACCCAGATCCTTGTGCCGTCGAGACAGGAGCATCAACGGCTGTGCCAACAGGCCTCTCTTTTTTTAAGTCTGAGCACAAATTAAATGTCATTCTTTAAATCATTAGAACTGAAATACGTAACATACCCTTCACAATATATCATTAAGTACAAGAGCTGGTGACCATAAGTGCAGGGCTGGCTCTAAAATTTAAGCGAACTAGGCGGTCGTCTACGGAGGGAAAATTTGGAGGAGGCGTTTTTTAAACAATACATACTCAAACGAACACCGTACTATACCTGATATTGTTTGATATTACTTTCGCACACTAGCGACATTTGGTCTTAACGCCTGACAATAACAAGGACATCAATAATAACAATGATGGTATAAATAGTAACTCTCAAACTACAGCATAAGACACAGATGCGGCAAAATAAAATTGAACGATGAAAACGGCAAAAGGACTGCAGCTCTCATTGCTTGCTGTGCTAAAGGCTGATTTCATTCAAACCATAAACATCACCCAAATGGGCTAACATAAAAACATGCGCTTAAAGATGGCAAATATTGTTCCCTGTTGCCCACCACTGTCTATGACATTCTCTCTTGACACGCTAAAAAAGTTTTCCATAGTCCGCCTCTCAATGAAAAAAACTATCTGAAGTCGTACATTGATTGGATAGTTATTTTGCAATATTTGCATACAGGAGCACACAGTAAAACGGAATCCTGGGTAAATATTTTAAAATCATAATTAGAATTCAATTTGTATTTGATTTTTCTGAGTATATTAGGCTGCGGTGGGCTGGTGCCCTACCCGGGGTTTGTTTCCTGCCTTGCGCCCTGTGTTGGCTGGGATTGGCTCCAGCAGACCCCCGTGACCCTGTAGAGGATATAATGGGTTGGATAATGGATGGCTGGACTATATTAGGTTTTCAAATATTTTATTAATTTAAACATTTGTATGTCAAGAAGCTGATTTTTGTAAATCAAGTGTAACTAAACTGTCGGCATCATCATAAAACACTTGTCTGAGTCGTGCTTTAAATAGAGACCTATAGTTTAATATTACAGTGTTAACGGCAGTTTATGAGTGCCATACCTTTAACTTTAGGGAAATAATAAAGAAATAATTCACAAGCTTGCTAATACAACCATTTCCTGCGTGTTTTCTTAAATGTCACCTGTCAAGACCTTTTTTCTCCGAGATAGTCTTGTAAACAGACGTTACTATAAGAAATCAAACGTCCCCTCAGTATTCTCAAATTGTAAATTCACGGTTTTATTTTTAACCCTTTCATATTTCGCTCTTCCAGTCTCGTATGAAAACGCGAGTGCCGGACCGGCCTTGGTGCAAAGCGTAGACGTTGCTACTTTATTTAAAACAGCATAGTAACGATTGGAGCAACCAGGTGGCGCAGCAGATGGCTCTGTGGCGTTGCAATCTCATTCTGTGCGTAGTTTGCACGTTCACGGTCAGACTGTTAACAGTTTTGCAGATAATTCCGGTTCCATAAACAGGCCACGGGTGCGGTTAAGTGAGTGCCTGTGAAGCTCTCACCTCCAGCCTTGGGACCTGAATTCAGCTTCCGCTTCGCTCACCGTCGGGGGTTGAGTACACGTTTCTAACGAGTTTCCCGGTGGTCCTGTTTCCTTCCAGGTCCTAGTAACTTGTGAGTACATCCTATGCATCCTATGCTGGACTGGCGTCCCGTCTAGCGTTTGGTTCCCACCCTGTATCCTCCTCTTAATATTAATTAAATAAATACATCCCGTTAATCTGTAATAATAATAATAATAATAACTGGAGATAGGTGGACGCAGCTTTTCAAACTCTTCACATGTAGTACATTCTCATTATTGCTAAAACGTGCAGTTTTTGACCATAGAATTTCAACGTATGCTGAGACGGCTGAGCTTTTTTCTTTGCTGCTGATAAATGAGATTTTTTTTCCGGTATTTTTTCAAACACATTATAAAATGGCCTGTAATCGTGCCGTTCAATAACTCACAGAACGTGGCGTTCTTTAAAAGCCATCGTTTCTCACTTTTCATTCTCTTGAGGCGCCGCACTCGGCGAATGCCGAAGCGCAAAAATGTGAGCTGCGCCCGCCTCTGCCTGCGTGGATGTCACCTTCATCTCACAATGCGGCGGTCCGCCAGTCCGTCCGCGTCTCTCAAGACCCCAAAGTGAAAAAGGAAGCGCCGGGACACTGACCGGAATCGGGAGTGCTGCGTGGGCTGCGGTCCGCGCCGTCTGGCTGCTCTTCGGAATCAAGGCTGGAGGGGAGATGGGGGGTGCCTTGTCACTGATCTGGTCCACGAAGAGTGTCTCCAGCAGGGACGGCCGCCCAATGCTGCCGTGCTACTTACTTGTTGACGGCAGCAGTCCCCCCCCTCACCTAAACCTCTCTAACTTGCTGGCAGAGTAACGTGTGTCTCTGTTTCATAGACAGTGATCCAAGATGACCCCCTCTCTCTCTCTCTCTCTCTCTCTCTCTCTCTCCTCCTCTCACTGTCAACTGAGACCCCCAACCCGCCCCCCCATGAGGACTAGGGAATCCTCCATTAACTTCTACCATCACCCCCCATGCCTTTAATTCCACATTTGTGACAAGTGGCTGAGGTCCTGAAACAGGTGCTGTCAGATCCACCCCCCAACTCCCCCTGGTTTTACACACATACACAGGCAGAGTCTGGCATGAGGGCACCAAAGCAACAGGGCGAATGAGGAAAAAGACAGTGGAAGAATAAGAAGCAGGAAACAGAATGGAGAAGAGGAAAGGTGGAGGGCGTGAGGCGCATGGGGTCAGGTCTGCACTGCAGAAGGAAGGAGAGGAGGGGGTTATGTATGTATGTATGTGTGTGTATGTGTTGTGTGTGTGTGCGTGTGTGTGTGTGGGGGGGGAGCGGGGGGTCGGTCAGTGAGTGTGACATTTACCAGAAGGAACGTCCATGCAGGTAGAGCATTTTATCCAGCCACTAGATCAGACTCTTGGCATGCAGAGCTTACTGTGGATAATGTGGATCTAATCTTTATATTTCATAAAGAGCGCCATCACATAACAATACAGCAGCACATAGACTGCATATGACACAATATTTCAATAATGCAAAGTAAACCACAAGCAAATACTGAGATCTGTCAAAACCAAAAGAAGGAAAAGGAAGAAACATTTGGTCTGCTTAATCGTTCTGAACCAGTGTGAGGAATTCACATAATATAGATGTAATGAATTATTATTATTATTATTAATAACTATGAGTGCCGCACAAATCATAAAAAGAACAGAACAACAGAAGATGACCGCAGTTCACATACAACGGAAAAAGGCAGAGGCATCTCACCGGGCTCTTCCAGGAAAGAAACTGAACGCCGTTTTAGTCTGTCGGAGTCGTCCGCAGCGGAAAGCTAGTAGTGGTGGTTATGGAGTCCATCAGTGTAACATTATCAGTAGAGACCCCAGTCATTACAATCCTTTGAATTGCATACAGAGAATATATGATCAAAAACAGAGTGGCTTTCAAAAAGAGTTCTGTTACAAGACAGTTTACAAAGCACGTAACATTCAAGTAGAGTGAGCCTTTTGTTTAGACTCGAAGATGAGAGTCCAGCTATGGAGGAGTTGTCTTGAACAACATACAGCTACTAATCATTATTTTAAATAGCACCTTACTCACCAAATCATTATGATTTACAAGACACAGAAGACTATAACAAAACACAAGATGATAAAGTGTAATAAATCATTATTGCAATCCAACACAGTTTACACAAATTGAAATAAGAAATAAATGCTTAAAGCTCCAAGAGCACAGGGAAAGATGGTCTGTCTGTCTGTCTGTCTGTCTGTCTGTCTGTCTGTATGTATGGCTTGTTACTGAGGTGGAGCGTTACAAGGAGCTCATAATCTACGTGTAGGTAAGTGGGGAGTAAGGGAAGTAAAATGTCAGCTTACCTTCTGTGTCAGACGTTTACAGGTTTATAGGGTTATTATGGGGGTGCTACGGAAGTGAGAGAGGACGTGCAATATCAGTATTTGTTTTTTAAATTGCTTTCCTGGGATAACTTTAGATAACTGAGATAACTTAGATCATTTTATCGAGCTCTCAAGGTTACAAAAATTCTTGACATAATTTTATTGA
This sequence comes from Polypterus senegalus, assembly GCF_016835505.1. Lineage (NCBI taxonomy): Eukaryota > Metazoa > Chordata > Cladistia > Polypteriformes > Polypteridae > Polypterus > Polypterus senegalus. The sequence goes on from NC_053171.1 coordinate 12,782,511, forward strand.
AATCTTGAGAAAATAAAATTTCTAATAAACATCACATTTAATTAAAATGTAAATAAAAGACATGCAGATGTGGTTTCAGCTAACGCAAGACATGGATATTTGACAGATGCCAGGCAGCAATCAAACTCAGGTTTCTGAGAAGTACTTCATATTCAATGACAATATTGATTAATAAAACTTGAGGGTAAGTGATGGTTTACAGCTTCTTTATTAATTAAATGTTAAAAGATGCACGGAATGTAATATCGATAGAGTTTAACCACAAGATGAGACTGGAGATTGAAGAATGTTGTGGGCAATACCTAGCAATTCCTTATTCTTGTATATGGCACCTTTGAAAAGGATATCATCTATCTATCTATCTATCTATCTATCTATCATATAGTGCTGTCATAAGGCAGTGTTCAGAATAAAGTACTGTCTATCTGTCACTATTATATAGTGCCTTACCTATCTATCTATTATATAGTGCCTTTCATATCTATCTATCTATCTATCTATCTATCTATCTATCTATCTATCTATCTATCTATTATATAGTGCCTTTCATATCTATCTATCTATCTATCTATCTATCTTTCTATCTATCTATCTATCTATCTATCTATATATAGTGCCTTTATTATCTATCTATCTATCTATCTATCTATCTATCTATCTATCTATTTATCTATCTATCATATAGTGCCTTTCATATCTATCTATCTATCATTATTATATAGTGCCTTTCCTGTCTATCTATCTATCTATCTATCTATCTATCTATCATATAGTGCCTTTCATATCTATCTATCTATCTATCATATTGTGCCTTTCCTATCTGTCTATCTATTATTATTATATAGTGCCTTTCCTGTCTATCTATCTATCTATCTATCTTTGTAAAATAGAATTCAGGAACAGAACATGGTCATGTAGGTCAAACAGTAATTCAGACCCAATATAAATTATAAATATCACAGATACTTTGTCACCTTGGCTTTTCGGGTGTCTGTCTGTTAGTTTTATCTTCACCAGCAGAGGGGACCCAGCAGGCGCCGTCCTTCAGTTGCTAAAAGGAAACTCCATGATGGATAACACGTAACATAACATTCTCAGAATGGCCTAATCAACTCTAGAGTCTGGATTGGACTGGACTAGACAGTGCATATTCATTTATATTTTATATGGTACATTTTCAAGAAATAGAAAGTAATTTTTTTGTACTATTATTAGTCTTTTTTGACCCATATAGTGGAACAGCAAATGTTAACGTGATGAGTGCTGGGTAGCTTTTTGTCAGCCACTGAGCTAAGGCTCCATGAATGGGTTGCCTACCGTGGTGAACGTGTATTCATTAATATTTGTTTTCTATGGCACCTTTCAGTGTCATAAACTGCTTTTTAAAGATAACAAGGAAATATGAGTGTAATAAAAAAATAATAACATGGAGGCATATCACAGACAACAGGGAAGCAGAAGTTGTTTTGGTACTTTTGGTGTTTCTAAACCAGTACACTGGAAGGAGAGGACTGCCATTCTGACCTTTATCAAGAGGAAGAGAGGTTGGCACACTGGGTGTTTTTCCTCACACACTGAGAAAAGGTGTCAGGAACAAAGGTCCCATTGTGGAAAATGTATATTGTTTAATATTTATTTTATATTGAGTCTTTCATATACTCTGATCAGCCACAATATTTAAACCAGCTCCCTGATCCTGTGTAGCTCCCCCTGTGCTGGGCTCCACAAGACCTCTTAAGGTGCCCGGTGGTCTCTGCACCAAGACGTTTGCAGCAGATCCTTTAAGTCCTGTACGTTGTGAGGTGGTACCTCCATGGACCAGACTTGACTTTCTGGAAAGGCAAAGTGCTCGATTGGATTGAGATCTGGAGAATTCGGAGGCCAAGTCAACACCTTGAACTTTTTGTCATGTCCCCCATACCATTTTTGAACAATGTGTGCAGTGTGGCAGGATGCATTATCCTGCTATAAAAGGCCGCTGTCATCAGGGAATATGTTGTCATGAAGGGCTGTACGTGGTCCTCAGCCATCTTTATGTAAGTGGTATGTGTCAAAGTAACATCCACATGAATGCCAGGGCCCAAGGTTTCCCAGCAGTTGCCCAGAGCATCACACTCTCTCAGCCGGCTTGCCTTCTTCCCATCTTGCATCCTTCTGCCATCTCTTCTCCAGGTGAATGAGACACACACACCCGGCCGTCCACAAGATCTTAATATGGCTCATGAAGGTCTTCAGCCATAGGTTCAAGCCCGGGACGTGACATCACAGGGGTCGGAGCCGGCAAGGACTCCCTCCATAGACTCGGTCCTGGAAGTGACGTCAAGAGGGCCAGGTGGGATATCCTGTGAATTGCACATCCCGGTCTGAATCGGAACTGTCCTTACTCAGGCCCTTTAGCTGCCTCCCATGCGCACGTGTGTGACAGCCCGTTAAAACCGATTAGTTCAGTGTTTGTGTTGCAATTACTTTGGATGTTTTCCTTCATTTTTCACTTAAGCTGGCACTTAAGTCTTCAATCTGCCTCAAGAATGATTTAAGATATGAAGAGGTAGGGGAATGTCAGTGTCAATTTATTTATATGGCACATTTAAAACAACATAGGAATGCTGTGGCCCACGTGCTTTACAATAATAGAATAACAGAAAAACATACAATGAACATAAATAACATAAATAGAAATAAAATAAATAAAACATAAATACAATAAATAATAAATAGAAGTAATGTTACGTAATCACAAAGAGGAAACCATCAGTATTACTGAAGGTCACAGAACGCAAGTGAATAGAAATGAGTCTTTAATCTCGTTTTGAATTGTCGACGACTCCTTTATGTGACGAGGTAAAGAGATCCACAGACGAAGTGCCACAGCTGTCCCCCTTAGTGTGACACTCGCTACGAGGGACAACAAGAGACAACTGACCAGAAGATCTGAGCACTCTGGATGGTATGGAAAATAAAATTAGTAGATTCATGTATTAGCATAAATAAATGTAGGAAATATACTCAGCAAAAAAAGAAACGTTCCTTTTTCCAGGACTGTGTAGTTCAACAATAATGTTTTAAAAATCCAAATAACTTTCCAGATCTTCATTGTAAAGGGTTTAAACAATGTTTTCCATGCATGTTCAATTAACCATAATCAATTAATTAACATGCACCTGTGGAATGGTCGTTAAGACCTTAACAGCTTACAGAAAGTAGACATTTAAGGTCACAGTTCTAAAAACGCAGGACACTAAAGAGACTTGTCTACCGACTGTGAAAGATGCCCAGGGTCCCTGCTCATCTGCGTGAACGTGCATTAGGCCTGCTGCAGGGAGGCATGAGGACTGCTGATGTGGCTAGGACAATAAATTGCCATGTCCGCACTGTGAGACGCCTAAGACAGTGCTACAGGGAGACAGGAAGGACAGCTGATCATCCTCGCAGTGGAAGAGCACGTGTAACAACACCTGCACAGGATCGGTACATCCGAATATCACACCTGCGTGACAGGTACAGGATGGCCACAACAACTGCCCGAGTCACACCAGGAACACACAATCCCTCCATCAGTGCTCAGACTGTCCGCAATAGGCTGAGAGAGGCTGGACTGAGGGCTTGTAGGCCTGTTGTAAGGCAGGTCCTTACCAGACATCACCAGCAACAACGCCGCCTATGGGCACAAACCCACCTTCGCTGGACCAGACAGGAGTGGCAAAAAGTGCTCTTCACTGATGAGTCACGGTTTTGTCTCACCAGGGGTGATGGACGGATTTGTGTTTATCGTCGAAGGAATGAGCACGTCTGGGACCTGTTGGATCGCAGGGTGAGGGCTAGGGCCATTCCCCCCAGAAATGTCCAGGAACTTGCAGGTGCCTTGGTGGAAGAGTGGGGTAACATCTCGCAGCAAGAACTGACAAATCTGGTCCAGTCCATGAGGAGGAGATGCACTGCAGTACTTCAAGCAGCTGGTGGCCACACCAGATACTGACTGGTACTTTGGATGTTGAGCCCCCTTCATTCAGGGACACATTGTGAAACATTTTGAGTTTATGTCTTATGGTGTTGACTCTTTTAGTGTTCATACAAATATTTACACATTAAGTTTACTGAAAGTAAAAACAGTTGAACGTCAGAGGACGTTTCTTTTTTTGCTGAGTATATATAAGCATTAACTTTAGTGCAAATATTAATAGGCCTGCTAATGGTTAAGTAAAGGCCCATGCCATATTTCTTTTTTAATTGCAGCTTGGCTTTAGCGGCCAATATAATGTAGCAAGAGGACCCAGGAAGGGAGGAAAATGAGATAAAGACAGCCCAAGGATGGAAGAAGGGAAAACACCTGTTGGCTCTTAGCCGGCCTAAAAAATGAGTGAAGCAGAAAAATAAAGATAATTGACGGAAAATAAAAATACCGTGGTCGTCATAAAAGAATTTGACAGGCCAGCTACAGCAAAGGGTGAGTCAGAATAAGCAGAATCAGGGCTCAGCGTGATTTGGCTGAATTGGGTTGAGTCCGCGTTGCTGTTTATTGCAATAAAACAAGAAACTCTGTTTGCTTATCCTCTTGACTCCCGAGTGCCTTCATTCCGGGTGAAGACCTCTGGTGTGTCTTTGTCTTGACGTTTTTCTCTTCGAGAAAAAAAACACATCATTCAGATAAATAGGCAGGAGCCGAGCCCATGTCAAGATTTAAAAACTAGCAACAAGATTTTAAAATCAATTCGAAAACTGACAGGCAGCCAGTGTAAAGAAACTAAAATAGGAGGAACAGAATCAGACTTTCTTGCCCCAACCAGGAAGCGAGCGACAGCATTCTGGACCAACGGTAACCTGCGGATCAGAGATTTGCTAATCCCAGAATACAGCGAGTTGCAGTAATGAAGGCAAGAAAAGATAAAAGTATGAGTCGCTTTCTCAAGATCCCTAGAAGATACAAAAGGCCTGATCTTACCTAATAGACAAACCTGGAAAAAGCAAATCTTAAGTACAGAATTAACTTGTTTCTCAAAAGAGAGGTTACTGTCAAAGATAACACCAAGATTGTAGACTTGACAGAGAAAGAGTCGAGATGTCCAAGACCAATTTGGGTGATTTAGCTGATGGACCCACGATAAGCACCTCCATTTTATTTTGATTCAGATCAAGAAAATTATTAGCCATCCAGGATCTTAGTTCAGAAAGACAGTTGTGCAGTTGATTTATTGCAGAGTTGCAGACGGGAATATAAACCTGAGTATCATCAGCATAGCAGTGAAAAGAAATGTTAAATTTCCTAAAAATCACTCTAATAGGGTGAAGGTATATAGAGAATAAGATAAGACCCAAAATGGATCCCTGAGGAACACCACATTTGAGAGGAGCAGCAGACGAAAAAGACTGGAAAGTGTCTACCAGTTAGATACGACCTGAACCAGTTAAGAGCGGCCCCTTTAAGCCCAACAAGATGTTCAAACCGCACCAGCAATGTCTCATGGTCAATAGTGTCAAAGGCAGCGGACAGGTCAAGGAGGACAAGGACTGCAGTGCCACCTGAGTCAGTAATAATAGAGATGTCATTGAATACTTTCAGGAGGGGGCGGCACGGTGGCGCAGTGGTAGCGCTGCTGCCTCGCAGTTAAGGGACACGAGGTTCGCTTCCCGGGTCCTCCCTGCGTGGAGTTTGCATGTTCTCCCCGTGTCTGCGTGGGTTTCCTCCGGGTGCTCCGGTTTCCTCCCACAATCCAAAGAAATGCAGGTTAGGTGGATTGGCGATTCTAACTTGGCCCTAGTGTGTGTGTGGGTGTGTTTGTGTGTGTCCTGCGGTGGGTTGGCACCCTGCCCAGGATTGGTTCCTGCCTTGTGCCCTGTGTTGGCTGGGATTGGCTCCAGCAGACCCCCGTGACCCTGTATTCGGATTCAGCGGGTTAGAAAATGGATGGATGGACTTTCAGGAGGGCCGCCTCAACACCATAACGCCTAAAGCCAGATTGGTAGATCTCAAATAAATTATTGGAGTTAAGGTGATCAACCAATTGATTATAAATAATAAATAAGTGCTGCCCGGGATTGGTTCCTGCCTTGTGCCCTGTGTTGGCTGGGATTGGCTCCAGCAGACCCCCGTGACCCTGTGTTTGGATTCAGCGGGTTGGAAAATGGATGGATGGATAATAAATAAATGACGGCGAAGGTGGTAGGGAATTAGAACGGCGCCCGTACGAATGTGGCACATGGCCACCCTGCTGGCTGCTGCCGAGAGTTGATTCTTCAATAAAATCAAAAATCAAAATCACCCCGAAAGCGGATAGTAGACGTTGCGTAGTATTTGTGTACCAAATTTCAGGTCAATCGGTCAAAAATCCTGGACAGACAAATGGACAGCCACGGTAGCGTATTCTATAAGAACAATCAGAAGAAGACGACATGTGAACATCATTAGACAGCTGACAGACCCCCCAGTTTTCTTCCATCTTTGTGATTTTACAACCAGGGTGGACCTCATAGTCTGATGTTTACAAGCAGGGTCAGGGACACTGAGGGCCAACTGCTGACAATGCATGTGAATGAACTTTTCTTTTCCTGTTTATCGTGTCTTTCACAGACAGCGCTTGCCAGAATGTGCTTTACAAAGCAACACAAGGCCCCCTCAAATACAATAAAGTCATTTTTAACAGTTTTGATCAAATATGTTGGAGTGGATCTGGGCAGGTGGTCTGTCAGTATGACCTTCACCAGCTGGAGTTGGCACCGTAGGCAGCTTTTCTTCAGTCAAAGAGGTGAGACTCCAGGAATGAAGCTTGTTTGAATGGGCATTTATTTTATATAGCGCCATTCACAGAGAGCTCTGTTGTAAAGTGCTTTAAATAAAAAACATTTTAAATAATTCAAATATACTGCTAAAAAATTAAAGGAACACTTGTTAATGAGAGTATAGCCTCAAGTTAAAGAAACTTCTGGTCTATTGATCTGGTCAGTTAAGTGGCAAAGGGGCTTGTTCATCAGTTTCAGCTGCTTTGGTGCACTAGAGGGGCAACAATGAGACGACCCCCAGAACAGGAATGAATGGTTTAACAGATGGAGGCCACTGACATTTTTCCCTCCTCATCTTTTCTGTTTTGTCACTCGTTTTGCATTTGGCTACGGTCAGTGTCACTACTGGTAGCATGAGGCCATACCTGGACCCTACAGAGCTGGCACAGGTAGTCCAACTCCTCCAGGATGGCACATCAATACGTGCCATTAGAAGGTTTGTTGTGTCTCCCAGCACAGTCTCAAGGGCATGGAGGAGATTCCAGGAGACAGGCAGTTACTCTATGAGGGCTGGACAGGGACCCTCGTAGAAAGTCCTTAACCCATCAGCAGGACCCACCAGTATCTACTCCTGTGGCCAAGGAGGAACAGGATGAGCACCGCCAGAGCCTACAAAATGACCTCCAGCAGGCCGGCCACTGGTGTGAATGTCTCTGACCAAACAATCAGAAACAGATTTCATGAGGGTGGCCTGAGGGCCCGATGTCCTCTAGTGGGCCCTGTGCTCACTACGTAGCTGGCACCATGGAGCTCGATTGGCATTTGTCATAAAATACCAGAATTGGCAGGTCCACCACTGGCGCCCTGTGCTTTTCACAGATGAGAGCAGGTTCACCCTGAGCACAGGTGACAGACGTGAAAGGGTCTGGAGAAGCCGTGGAGAACATTAGGCTGCTTGTAACATCTCTCAGCATGACCGGTGTGGTGGTGGGTCATTGATGGTCTGGGGAGGCATATCCATGGAGGGACACACAGACCTCTAAGGCTAGACAACAGCACCTTGACTGCCATTAGGTATCGGGACGAAATCCTTGGACCCATTGTCAGACGCTATGCTGGTGCAGGGGGTCCTGGGTTCCTCCTGGTGCACGACAATGCCCGGCCTCATGTGGCGAGACGATGAAGGAATTGATACCATTGACTGACCCCCACACTCACTCGCCTGACCTCAATCCAATAGAACACCTCTGGGTGGGACATTATGTTTGGGTCCATCCAACACCTCAGACTGTCCAGGAGCTCAGTGATGCCCTGGTCCAGATCTGGGAGGAGATCCCACAGGACACCATCCATCGTCACATTAGGAGCATGCGTCCCATACCCCAAACCCCGATGTTGTCAGGTATGCATACAAGCACGTGGAGGCCATACAAACTACTGAGTACGATTTGGAGTTGCTGCAATGAAATTTCGGCACCATGGACTCGCCTGCCCGTCTGCCTCATCATTTTTTCCCTTTGATTTTCGGGGTGTCTCTGAATTCCGCCCTCTGTATGTTGATGATTTCCATCAAACGTTGTGCCATCCTTTCATTCCTCACACATCACCATATCAGTCCATAGCAGTCGAGAGATCCATTGAGATCTGACGTGTTTTCAAAGTGTTCCTTTAATTTTTTTTGAGCAGTTTATAACAAATAATAATAAAATATACAGACTAAAAGATTTTTTGTGTTTGCATCACTACTGTGGTCATCTTCATTCAGAACACTTTCTTCATGGGGATTTGTGGCTGGTAGTCTGCCAGTCTGACCTTTACCGGAAGGGGGTCAGTGCAAGGAGAACATTTCTTTCGATTAAGATTTCAGACATTACAGTCTAGAGGGCAAAGAAATGGCAAGCGACGTCTTTACCATTTAATGTTTTAACACCAGGGATTGCAGTGCTGGTGCTCCTATGTTCAGTAATGGAGGGCAAAAATCAGAAGAGAAGAACAAGCAGAAAGAAGAAAGAGGTGCTAAGAGAAACGCGGTGATGGGCACGGCCAGGAGAGTGCCAGAATGTGTGAGTGGAATGGCTGGTAACACGAGCCGAGGGTAATAAGATGGCCGGTGGGGGGGAGGGTGGGGGTCCTTTAGGTTATGGACAGTAGAAGACAGGTGCCACCTGTCAGCGGAGGGAGGGGGTCACCCTCACCATGACATCATTGCTGGAAGAAAACAGCTGCGTCGACATGAAGCCGTCATGTTTTCAATCAGCACTTTTGCACCTGGGAGCCTCCTAAATGATGCCAATCTGTGGGGTGAGGTGCGGAGGTTAACACAGATCAGGTTGTCCTCGTTAAAAAGTCATTATTGTGATCGTTCAGCTGGGAGGATAATTATAACTAGTTTTGTGAACTTAATCCAATTTGTTTGGGGCTTTTATAAAAACATGACACGCACCCTATAAAGTGCTCGCTCCTCATCTGATTTTGTTTCTGTTGTATTGGGTTCCTTTTACATCCAGGCTCCTGCCATTCAAATATGCCAAACATGTTGTGCCAGGCGCTTAATGAGGTTGCTCAGTGATGTGGGCAATGTAAGTTGGCATTGTTGTCCTCTCCTTAATCTGATGTCTGTCTTGAGCTATGCCATTCACTTCCTCGAGTTATGCTGTGCCATGTGTGTGATTTGCCATACCCTGTGAAGATGGCACACCCCTCCATCTTTTTTTTTTTTGTTCTTTATTTTGGCTTATACAATTTCTTGTATTAGGAATTTGTTAGTTTTCGCATACAGCTTGGGGTATTGAGCGCAGGTTCAGCCATTGTACAGCACCCCTGGAGCAATTGAAGGTTAGGGGAGAGTAGGATCTCTTTTGGCAGTGACGGGGATTCGAACCTTCGGGATACCAGTGCAGATCCTTAGCCTCAGAGCCACCACTCCGCCCTTACATATATATGTGGTCTAAACAGGCTGGAAACCCACAAAATGTTTTATCTTTTGTGTTGAGAGCGGCTTGGTTAGCCATACATGTCATACAGAAAGTTTCATGGGCCACCAAACCCTGGTATTTCACTCGTGTCTGCTGTAAACATGGCTACCCTGTAAAGTACCCCCCCCCTCGCCACTTCCCTCTCTCTTTCTCCAAAGGGTGGGAGGGACTTAAAGTAGGAGGAGTCTAGGGGAGAGGAACTGCTTATTGACACTAGCAGGACTACCACATTAGCACACTTATGTAATTGCTGCCCTCCGTCTCAAACTCCGGTCCTGGAGGGCCGCGGTGGCTGCAGGTTTTCATTCTAACCTTCTTCTTAATTGGTGACCAGTTTTGGCTGCTAATTAAATTCTTTTGAATTATTCTTAATTGACTTGTTTTTTTAAGAATTTCTTCATCTGATTGTTTCAGTTCTTTCCTTAAACAGAAATGAAATGTGAAGTGAATGAGTCAACACAAGGCCAAAGGGCCAACCAATTTCACTCCAACCAGTTGCTTAATTAGGCACGGATTTTTGTCATTCTTTAATTCCATGGCTTGTTGCTGCTCTTGTTGTGCAAAAAATTGTTGATTTTCTCTTTTCTAAGAGCTCTGGTAAACTGTTTTGAGGACCTGAGCAGATCGACATTCCTGAGACCTTTTCTTATTTTCAGATATTGTATGATGGAAACCAGTTTGCTGGTCCAGTTTGGGCTCATTTTCTCAGTCAGTCAGTTATCGTCCAACCCACTATATCTTAAAACAGGGTCATGGGGGTCTGCTGGAGCCAATCCCAGCCGGCACAGGACGCAAGGCAGGAACAAATCCCGGGCAGGGCGCCAGCCTACCACAGGGCACACACACACACACACCAAGCACACACTCGGGACAATTTAGGATCGCCAATGCACCTAACCTGCATGTCTTTGGACTGTTGGAGGAAACCCACGCAGACACGGGGAGACTCCACACAAGGAGGACCTGGGAAGCAAACCTGGGTCTCCTAACTGTGAGGCAGCAGCGCTACCCACTGCGCCACCGTGCTGCCCTCTCACTACTGCTTGGCTGCTAATTAACGGAAATGAAACCATTAAGGGGTCTGAGTCTTCAAGAGCAACTCAATTACAATGAATTCAAAAGAAATTAATCAGCCGCAAGAACAGGTCACTAATTAAGTAAAAGGTGAGAATGAACACCTGCAGCCACCGTGGCCCTCCAGGACTGGCCTTGGCGACCCCTGCTGGCCTAAACCAATTTAAATCAGTCCCAGATAAACCAATCCATTCCTTAAGATGATTTAAAAGTATATTCTGGTCAACGGTGTCAAATACAGGACTTAAGTCGAGGAGGACAAGAACAGAAACGTTAATTAATATCCACACAGCTTCTTAGATCATTCACATCTTTCACTAAATCTGTTTCAGTGCCAGACTGGGACTTCTCATAGGGTTGCCAGATTAGAAAATTAGAAATATGGGACACTCTTAAAATCTTTCTCTACATTACTATATACAGTATAGTAAATATATATATAATATATATAGCAAAATACCCGCGCTTCGCAGCGGCAAAGTACTGCCTTAAAAGTTTTATTAAGAAGAAAAGTAAACCTTTTTAAACTGAGGGAAAATATACCAATAATTATTTGTTCAGGATCTCTTTGTATACCACATTGTGAGTTCGGCCCTCCGGTTGTAATATGACCAACCTGTGCGCTGAGCTTACTCTTGAGCATGCAACGTACAGTCGGCCATGTGAACAGTAAACTTGTTTCAAATCTCACAGCTTGGATTGCTGCTGTCATAATCGGTTTGAGTTTCATGGTTTGTTTCAATTACGACAGTATTTGTAGGACTTGTGTTGAAGTGACATTCGGCATCTGTCAAGCGTTGTAAGCACACAACCGGTTTCATCGATAACTTCACATCCAGCTTTTGAGAGTTTAAACATTCATAAACATCAAAGTGTCCACTACTGAAATCGTCACCTGTGAGTCTAAGATGTTTAAGAGGCATTGGCGGTTGTCCAAAGGTGTAAAATATTTGGCCATTTCGGTACACTTGAAAGTGACAACTGAACAATTCAGCGGCAGCCATCAACTCACATGCAGATCCATAGGTGAAGGGCTTAAGCATTTCACTCTTCTAGTGCTCCTGTGTAGCCTAATTATCTCCTGTACCGTCATCAGTCCACACCTTGAACCTGTCCCAGTCATTCAATACATAAGACACAAAGTTCCTCCGGATATCAAGAGTGAGCCTGATATGGCCGTGCAATATGTAACACAGAGAATGGAAAAGGTAGGTGCCATCTCCGGGCATGGAAACCACTCGGTAAGTGACAGTTCTTTGATCGATGGTGATCACCTCGATAGACATGTTAATGGGGATACGGCTGGAATGATAAAGGAAATGGGTATCTGAACAATGTAAAGTAAGTCTAAAATACCTACACAATAACTATAATCGTAATAAATGAACAATAAAACAGCAGAGAAGCCGTGGATTAAATAAAAAGACTAGTTATCAGCAGAGAGACGTGAATCCCGTGGCAAAGCAAGGAAGGGAATGTAGAGACCGGAGCGACGGACGGCCTTATATAGGCAAACGGCCAACAACATGTGAGGCGTTGGGATGGGGGACCCAACGCCACCTCACATGGTGACCGAGCTGCAGGCTATGGACGTATATATGTACGTAAGTAGGATTCAGTTAGCGTTGGGAACCCGCGTACCAAATTTCTTTAAGATGGGCCCATAAGTAACAAAGACTATTGAAAAGTTCAATATGGCGGCCGACAGTGGCATCATACCACCGAAATAAGTACGTACATTGGTTTTGGTTAGCGCAGGGAAGCCACCTACCAAATTTCGTGAAGATGGGGCCATAAATAAGAAAGTTCAACATGGCGGACGTTGTCGACCGTTACCGACCGTTATGACCGTTACGTGTAGAATTTCAAAATGAAACCTGCTTAACTTTTGTAAGTAAGCTGTAAGGAATGAGCCTGCCACATTTCAGCCTTCTACCTACACGGGAAGTTGGAGAATTAGTGATGAGTGAGTCAGTGAGTGAGTGAGTGAGTGAGTGAGTGAGTGAGTGAGTGAGTGAGTGAGTGAGTGAGTGAGTGAGTGAGTGAGTGAGTGAGTGAGTGAGTGAGTGAGTGAGTGAGTGAGTGAGTGAGTGAGTGAGTCAGTGAGGGCTTTGCCTTTTATTAGTATAGATTCACTAAGGGCACGCACGACAGTGAGCGCAAGTAAGACAGAGCCACGCCCACCAACTCACAGAGCCCCGCATGCCAACTCTAACCCTCCTACCGCGTCATGGGATATGCACGACAGAGCTCCGCCCGCCAACTCTAACTCTCCTCCCACATCCACCCTCAAAACCGGTCCTGCCCACACGCAGCCGACACGGCATTTCTCGCCAAGCATCTGCAGTACACTTAACTCTCTCAGTCCAATCCAACAGCAGCTGTACAAAAGCTTTTCGGGGAAAACCCTAGACAGAATTTACGACGCTACAATGCCCCCACATGTCACACTGAGGTTGCAGCGATTTTTGTCGGAGAAGATGGCGAACCGCCTGCCGAAAGGGACATTTGCATCTGTCCCATGGGCAACTCCTATAAACAAATTTCCATGTTCCATATGAATTGCGATCCTATGGTTTACCCACTTTTATTTCCTTACGGAGACATTGGCTGGCACAAAGATTTGTAACAAGTTCCCAATAAAAGAACCGGTAACCGAATCAGGCTTACTCAATGCCAGTTTTACGCATACAGAATAGCAATGAGGAATACATTTAGTATTTTGCACTTCAGCGGCAAACTATTCCTACAGTACGTCGTAGATGCGTATGTTAAAACAGAGGGCGCGCGACTCAACTATCTCAGATTAGATCAACAAGATCTGCGCGTGGAACAATACAAAGGACTATCAGAGGCACTGCAAGCAAACGCTGAAAATAACAACGTACGTGTAGGCAAAATGATCATATTACCGTCCACACTTCCAGGAAGTCCAAGATACATGCAACAAAACTAGCAGGATGCCATGGCCACAGTACGTAAATTCGGACAGCCTCATTCATTTCTCACTTTCACATGTAATCCTGCTTGGCTGGAAATTCTCCCAAAGACCGGAGTACAGACCTGATATCCCACACATGCTGTTTACTCTTCACAATAATTCTTCAACCAGTCTTCAGCCACGGTCAGTTGTGCGCGGCTTTTTCTAGGGTAAGATCTTTCGACTCATTATCTGTCACCACCACCAAGACACCTACTCACACCTGCGTCTTTCAAGAAGTATTTATTTCTTCTTGATTTCTGAATTCCTTTCTCACCGTTTTCTGTTCCTATTCTTACACCGCCGTATGCTACGGCAGGCTTCGGCTAGTTACTTATAAAGTTACAACTAAGTACGGTAAGAAGGTAGTAAAAATATACTTTTATTACGAAGTTTGAAAATGAACTAAATACAGGACATTTGGGTGTCCCGGAAAGGTCAGTATGGAACAGGGGACAAAATTATTAAATATACAATACATCCATCCATCCATTGTCTAGCCCGCTGAATCCGAATACAGGGTCACGGGGGTCTGCTGGAGCCAATCCCAGCCAACACAGGGCACAAGGCAGGAACCAATCCTGGGCAGGGTGCCAACCCACCGCAGTATACAATACAATACAATACAATTTATTATCGTATAGCCCAAAATCACACAAGAAGTGCCGCAATGGGCTTTAACAGCCCCCCAGCCTTGACTCTCTAAGAAGACGAGAAAAAAACTCCCAAAAAAAATAAAATGGAGGAAACCTCAGGAAAAAGGCAGTTCAAAGAGAGACCCCCTTTCCAGGTAGGTTGGGCGTGCAGTGGGTGTCAAAAAGAAGGGGTCAATACAATACAATACAATACAATACACAGAACAAATCCTCAATACAGTATAAAAATAAAAATATTACAAGTTGTAACAAAGACGCTATATAGACACAGATAGACACGGAGGCACGTATAAAAAGTACAAAGACTTTTATTTTTCTTCACCCGTGGGCGCACGTCTTCCCCGTGCCACACAGCCCAAACACAGTCCCAAAGCACAAACACTATAGCACAACACACTTCTCTTCCTCTACCACCACTCCTCCACAAGCGTAGTCCTCCTCCTCCTCCTCCTCCCGACCCTGGCTACTTGAGTGGTGGTGGCTGGCCCTTTTTATAACCCACCCGGAAGTGTTCCAGGTGCTTGACCACCTGGTCCTAATTGCACCTCCGGGTGGGGCTGAAGATTCATCCAGCCAGGCTTCTGAGTCCATGCAGCTCCCCCTAGTGGCCATCCGAGCCCCCAACCAGGCTGTGGAGGACTCCATCTCCCATGGAGCCCTGCGGGTGGTTGGGGAATCACCGTCAGCCATGGAGGCTGCCACCAAGCGTCCCGGGGGAGGTACTGGAGTGCCCATGGTGGCTCCCCGGAACATAAACAGCAGGGGCGACCCTGCCAGGCATGAGACCCGGCTGTCCTTCACAAAGTACAGAGCAGAATTTAACAGTAGATGATGTCCCATAATATGATTTGGATTTGACCTCAGCCATCAAGCTACCTCCCCCATTTGGCCAGTGCTGGACCAGCCAATGCGATGATAGGACCCCTCTACCCCACAATTCCTGCGATCCTCCATCAGGGATGACTTTACATAATATGATTTGGATTTTGGATTTGGGACATGTCCCGTATATAAGGGATGTCTGGCAACCCTAACTTCTCATAAATATTGTTTCCAGAGAGAAAGCCCTTCGTCTGTTTAGAAAACATTTTTTCTAAACTTTTCCCCATGAAGGACATGTGTCTCTAGCTACCGTGTGTTTCATAAGTTGAGTCTGAGAAGGTAAGCGGCCTTCAGTGGATTGTGGAGAGAGAAGCTGATCAGGGATGCTGGACCGGTAATGTGATTTAAGGGATAGTCCTGTCTGGTAGGCCTGTTGGTTTCTTGCTATTTTACGAGGCGCTTCCTGTGGGCAAAACAGTGGGAAGATGTTATTGTTTTATTCAAGTTAAATTGCTAAACAGATGCGTCCCTTAGTAGGTGCTTAACTGACATTTGGTGTGCACCTGTGTCTTTCATTCTCGGTCGTCGTTACAGTTTGTATCACAGATCATGCACTGCACAGCTCTAATCAAGGACACTACAGTATTGCTACATGACTAGTTACACAAAACAATTAAAAGAAAAAAAGTTTGAGTTACCATATATACTTGCCTTTAAGTTCTCCCACGGATAAGTCGGGACTTGATTTTACCGTATCATTTCTGGTGTTTTATAATGTCGGTCGTATAAGTCGAATGCAGAAAACTCCCGCTATTGGTCCAAGAGATTACGATATGCTAACGTCCACCTGAGAGAGTAACCACGGATGACACACACGGCCTTTGTTTTCTATGTATCGTGACTACGTGACCACACGGTAACACCAGAGCCATTCTGAAGCGACGTTTGCACTGATTTGTGTTTTTTGTACATCACACCCTCATACACCTTTTATCTTAAGAGCATCCCTTATCTACGATGGAGCGTTCGATCGGAAGAAAATATAAAGTTGGTTTTAAATTAAAAGTCGTTGAAGCGGCGAAAGAAATTGGCGACTGCGCTGCTGCAACAAAATTCAATGTGTCTGAGAAACTGGCGTGAGATTGGAGGAGATGTAAAAAAACAAAAACAAAATTAAATGTCGCATTTTTGAACAGGCGTATAAGTCCGGGTCTGATTTTAGGATCGATTTTTCAGGTTTCAAGACCTGACTTAAATGCGAGTATATATGGTATATCTCTTTTAAAAACTACGTGAGTCAGTTTAAAGATAATATTTGAAACTGGAAATCTTATTAAAAAGGGGTAACCTCACCTGGGCTGCTGCTATTGCCCTGTAATTGCGACCCCCAGTTTGACACATAGGTTCAGAGATTTGTGGAGTGCCACACACTGAGCCAACGGGGTCAATGAGAGGAAACATCCATCCATTATCCAACCCGCTATATCCTAACTACAGGGTCACGGGGGTCCGCTGGAGCAAATCCCAGCCAACACAGGGCGCAAGGCAGGAAACAAACCCCAGGCAGAATGCCAGCCCACCGCAGTCAAAGTTTATGAATTGTGTTAACAAAAAAGGGTAAAGTAGTTCAGCTTCAAGTGGGAATTCACCTCACACGATGATGACAAGTCGTGCCTTGTGTCTGTCCATAAACTGAATTGAACCAGTGGTCTCAAACTCCAGTCCTGGAGGGCTGCAGTAGCTGCAGGTTTTCATTCAGGACACACACACCAAGCACACACATTAGGGACAATTTAGGATCGCCAATCCACCTAACTTGCATGTCTTTGGACTGTGGGAGCAAACCCTGCACGCAGACAGGGGGAGAACATGCAGACTCCACGCAGGGAGGACCCGGGAACCGGACCACTGTGCCACCGTGCTGCCCTATCATCTTTGTGGTGTAAAATAATAATAACGATTCAAAGATATTGTACCGGTACAACAAAATGTACTTATCACATACCCCTTGGGGTCAGGGAACAGCACCCCTGAAGCAATTATGGGCTTTGCTGAAGGGCCCAACAGTGCAGAATCCCTTCTGGCAGTAACGGAATTCGAACCTGCAACCTTCCAGATACCGGCGCAGATCCTTAGCCTCAGAGCTACCACTCCTATCCTAAAGTCCAATCTCATATCCCAGTGATCCTGGAGGGCTGCAGTGGCTTTAGGTTTTCATTCCAACCGTTTTCTTAATTAGTTTCCAGTTTTTGCTGCTGACTGACTTCTTTTTCTTTAATTTAAAATGAGTTGTAATTTAAGACTCCGTGCTCTAAATTGCTTCTTTGTGAAATGACTCGATGAAGTTGGGGCCACCAAACACCAACCAATTTCACTCCAACCAGTTTCTTAATTAGAAGCTAATCCACCCCTGCCTTAACCACTTAGCCACACTAACCAGAAAACCTACACACTCACTCAAAAGTAAAAACTCACTTGTGCAGATAAAGTTAAAACACAAAATAGACCCAAGGTCTGAGTCAGCCTGGGCACTGCCAGTGTGGATTAGTGTTTGAACACTCTTCTGGTGTCCTTGTCAGTTTTCTGCAGGTACTCTGGTTTCCTCCTTGGTTATGCTGATTGGTGATGCTACATTAGCGAGGAAGTATGCCCTGCGATAGACAGGCATCCCATCCAAGTGCCATCTGGACACACTTTGTCCCTTATAAACTAACTAGCGGAGATGTCCTGCTGTCGCTCGTGTTCGAAAAGAGTGAAACAGTTTCAATTTATTATTTGCCAGTTAATTTCCATCCATCCATCCATTTGCTAACCCGCTGAATCCGAATACAGGGTCACGGGGGTCTGCCGGAGCCAATCCCAGCCAACACAGGGCACAAGGCAGGAACCAATCCTGGGCAGGGTGCCAACCCACCGCAGGACACACACAAACACACCCACACACCAAGCACACACTAGGGCCAATTTAGAATCGCCAATCCACCTAACCTGCATGTTTTTGGAATGTGGGAGGAAACCCACGCAGACACGGGGAGAACATGCAAACTCCACGCAGGGAGGACCCGGGAATTTATTATTCTAATATTGTTCAAAAGTCAAACTGCAATTATTAACGAATAATGGATTATTGTCGCTGTGAATCATTTAGAGTGCCTTATGATACACGACGTTTTCTGTTTTGCCATTTGGGGCAAGAACGTATAGATTCTTTCCTAATCCTTCTCTGGAATGCTGGTCGTGTGAACAGTACGGTTCTTGGAGGTAAACTTCAATAACTTTAAATGATTGTCCTTGCGCTTTAAATATGGACATCGCAAATGCAAGACGTACCGGAAAACGAAGTCGTTTGAATTCGAAAGGGAGTTCATTGGAAATCACGTCGAATGAAAACCATAGACATACAATTACTAGACGCCGCATGACCAGCAGCATCGTACGTCAACGTCGCCGCCATATTGCGAGTGGCACTGCTGTGGAGTGATGTAATGAATAATGTGCTGCTTGGGATTGTACAAACCGCTGTACGGGGGATTACATTTCATAGGTAAGGCTGAACAATTGTTTTAGTTATATTTGGCCATTAGAAAATCCCGCTTTATAATCTTAGCACTCAAGGTCACCTTACAATAAAATGAAACAACATTGGTAAAATTAAAACAAGAGAATTTTAAATCAAAAAGCAATCATTAGCAAACAAACAAAGATAACTGGCAGTAACCGTGCAAAATTCACAATTGGTATGCCAGTTTGAAAGATATGTTTTGA
This sequence comes from Polypterus senegalus, assembly GCF_016835505.1. NCBI lineage: Eukaryota > Metazoa > Chordata > Cladistia > Polypteriformes > Polypteridae > Polypterus > Polypterus senegalus. The sequence continues at coordinate 12,801,497 of NC_053171.1, forward strand.
GGGCAGTTTTAAAATGTGTGATTGAATGGAGCTGACGGATATGAGAGGGAAGAGAATTCACGAGTTGAGGAGCACAATGAGAGACGCTCGAGCTGCCATAGCACTGAGTCTGACGTGTGGTACAGAAAGTCGAGCTGAAGATGAGGATCTGAGTGAGCGACAGGAGTGCAAGTCTGGAGGAGATCAGTGAGGCTGTGGAGAGCTTTAAATGTTCAGAGTGGGATTTAGTATTGTATTCAGTAGTGAACAGGGAGCCAGTGACGTGGAGAGAGAATCGGTGTGATGTGTTCAGTGGATTTAGAACAGCAGGTTATTATCCTGGCAGCAGAATTTTGAAGAAGTTGTAAGCGATGGATACGTTTTTGTGGGATGCCAGATAGAATAGCATTACAGTAATCTATACGTGAGGTGACTCGGGCATTAACTGATACTTCAGTACTGTGTTGTGTAAGAACAGGACGAAGTCTAGAAATGTTTCGGAGATGGAAGAAGGCAGTCCGAGAAATGTTACTTATATGGGAGGAATTATTTAATAATAATAATAATAATAATAATAATAATAATAATAATAATTATTAATTGGTGCTGAGGGGTAATCCGCTGTACTCAGGTCCGAGTCCAGGTGGCTCGTCGTGTTGCGGGTGTGGCAACGCGCCATCTTCGCCTGCTCCCTTCCTCCTTCTCTCTCTGTCTCCCTCTCGCTCTCTCTCTCTCACTTGATGATTGCGTTGTGACGAATATCAGGGCAGAAACTTTTATTTGCTTATTTATTAGTTAGATGTTAAGCAAAATGACACGTTATATTGGCTAACTAGAAAGATTCTTTTATTAAGATATTGGAGTAACGGTAATACGAATGGATAATTAAAAGAATGTGTTAGTATTCTTTCAACCAGTAGGTGGCACACTTTATCCAGCTTTGAGCTTCGGAGGTTACAAGCCAGTTGATTTTTTTCAGCTGAACCGTTGACAAGTATTCATTTATCGCTCACATTTGTTTCCTACTGTGATTTCCTAAAGAAGGATGGAGGACACCTCAGTCATGGTCTGCAGTGTGATTCTATCCACCGATCCATTTTTTAAACTCTTCTCTCCCATAGAGTAACGAATACAAATGTATAGGAATTCACCTTGAAGGAGGCACAATTCATTGGATTCAATCTGAGCCAATTTAGAGAGAAGACAAACAGCACAGGCACAAGAGAACACGTAAACTCCAAGCAGATATAAAAGATTAAATAAACAGCAAGCAAATCTATGGTTTGTGGCCACAAGAGAAGCCAGAAAGCTCTCAACGAGTAAAGCACAGGCAGACTAAAAGCTTTCACAAGGTAAGCATTTACATGTATTTATTTGGCTGGTGACTTAAAACATTTCTGATACAAGTGGTTCCATTTCATTTGACCTTCCTGTGCTCTGATTAGAAAACCAAGTGACTTGTTTCAGAGCAAAAGACGCACCCAATGGTCTTCACCTGGGGCCTCATGTATAACGCCGTGCGTAGAACTCGCACTATAACGTGGCGTAAGCACAAAAGCTGAAATGTGCTTACGCACAGAAAAATCCAGATGCAGGAATCTGTGCGTACTCCAACTTCCACGTTCTTCCGCTACATAAATCCCGACCAGCGTGAAAACTAACGCTCGTGCACGCGCCTGCTGTCCCCCAAATCCTCCCAGGATTACGCCTCTTTGAATATGCAAATCAATATAAATCGCCCTTAAGCGCAGCCTTCTGTGAAAAGACAATGGGAAAAGCACGGGGAAAATATAAGAATTTCAGCGAATACCAAGTGGAGGCAAAGGAAAAACATACTATTTGTTCAAATAAACCGTGGTATAATCAACAAAAGGAAGTTGATCGAGTGACATAGCGTGTTGGAGAAACTTGAAAGCTCACATTCACAAATCGCACAGTGCCGGAAATAAAAAAGAAGTCACATATCAAAGTCGCCGTGAAAAGAAGAGTTGTAAGCCCACTGTCTGAGTGTCATATGAAAGCTTATTAGGGTACAGAGAAAAAAGGCACACGGTGAGGAAAAAGCACGAAATGTCAACTTCAATCTCGAATTTTCCACTTTAATCACGTAGTTTATTTTGTCACTAAAGTAGAACATCATAAACTTCATCTTAAAATCGTTTAATTAACCAGTTTCTCAAATCACATCGTAATTAAAGTAGCACGTTAAATGCTTTGTTTTGTATTTGATCTTCTACTCGTATGTGATCTATGTGTGTGAATCACTACTTGCTTCTTAAACCGGCTCTCTTCCTCCAACTGGACACAGAGTCCATTACATTTGTGATATTACAGCTCTCTGAATAACTAAAATACTGAGATGTATACGTGATGTCATTTTCATGATGATAGGAGCTAAAGCACATTATTAAACATGGGTTTCACTTCGATGAAATAATTTATTGCAGCAGTACTCAGGGGCGGCTCTAGGCTTGTGGTGGCACTGGGCAGAGGAAGAATCGGTGGCTCCTTCGCCCGCCCGTCAGTAAGGTAGCTTATGCACAGTGGATGGCTGCATAGCCGCCTCGTGCTCATGACACAAGCATTTAACTTTTGCCGAAATTTGTCGCTGTGTTTTTAGCTGTGTTGTTATTTTCTCTTTCTGTTTTATATTCAATACTAGCAAAATACCCGCGCTTCGCAGCGGAGAAGTAGTGTGTTAAAGAAGTTATGAAAATGAAAAGCAAACATTTTAAAAATAACGTAAGATGATTGTTAATGTAATTGTTTTGTCATTGATATTGAGTGTTGTTGTCATATCTATCTATTTATATATATCTGTATATATATATATATCTGTATATATCTGTATATATATATATATATATATATATAGCAAAATACCTCGATTGGCAGCGAGAAGTAAAAAGAAAAGGAAACATTTTAATAATAACGTAACATGATTGACAATGTAATTGTTTTGTCATTGTCATGAGTGTTGCTGGCATATATATATAAATATATATATATATACACATCTATACACATATATATACACAGTTATATATATATATATACATATACACACATACATATATATACATACTGTATATACACATATACATATCTACATATATACTGTATATACACATTTATATATACAAATCTACATATATATATCCACATATATATATATATTAGGTGGGACTCGATTAAAAAATTAATCCAATTAATTAGAGGCTGTGTAAGAATTAATCTTGATTAATCGTATGTAATCGCACGTAAATTTGCCCCAAATCGCAAATGTTTTTTTTAATTTAAAAGTGTTTTAGTGGGCGACAGAATCAAATAATAGACATGTACATGAATATTGTAAACTGAAGCTGTTTTAATTTCTGGAAAAAAAAAGCCTTTAAACTGCATTTGAATTCAAAACAGAAACAAAAATATCATCCCTGGTTAAAATTGGGCAGACTTAAAAATAAAGTGGTAGTTTAAGTACTTTAAGTAGATTTTCAGAATAGTATTGTCTTTAAATAATAATAACCAAAATTTCAACATAAAGTGCAGTTTTTCTTCTTAAAAAATAAGTCAGAAACATAAAAGGTAATTTGACCAACTTAATCTTTAAACTCTGAGTAACCTTAGCCAAAATTATTTTGTACATTAGGCTAAAACAGTGTGATCATTGAACATTTTGTAATTAGATGTAATTAGAATTACTAACGGTCACGGAAGTCCAATGATCCCCAGTAAGAGCCACAAAGTCCGCTTTCTGTAATGCATCTAATTTTGCTTGCTTTTCAGTGTGCACAAAACCATGCTTTTATCAAGGCTTCGGGAAGTCGAAATGATCAGTCGTAGGAACGCGCTTTATTCCGACTCTAACATTTTTGTAGCTGTGATGTGTGCATCAGTGTAATGGATGTACCAGGAAATGATGCATTGACAAAAGTTCCCGTTTGCTTGGAATTGAAAGTGTGATTAAATGCGTTATTTTTTTAACGCGTTATGGAGTACATGCATCGAAGCTTCTCAGCTGTGCTTGTGCTAATAAAGGGAAACATTTTAAAAATAACGTAACATGATTCTGCGTTAACCGAATATTTTTCATACGTCCCAAACCAAGGAGATGCGAAGGTAAAATGAATCAGTAGCGCGTACATACTCAGTGCATCCCTCTCGGAATCGAACCTCGAATGTCGGCATTAGAGGCTTAAGACTCTACAATTGAGCCACAGCATGTGGCTTGTCTATGCGAGAGTATGTACTGTAGATAGGGGTATATATATACATTTATATATATATACCCCGTATCGCAGTGGAGAAGTAGAAGTTATGAAAAAGAAAAGGGAACATTTTAAAAATAACGTAACATGATTGTCAATATACAGTAATTGTTTTGTGAGTGTTATTGAATGTTGCTGTCATCAAGGATTTGATTATCATTATTTCTTTCAATCAGGGTCGTATTTGTACGATGTGTTGTGTTCAAGTTACATTCCGTGTTTGTCAATCGTTGTAAAGATGACAGGTTTCATTCATCGATTAGTTTCTTACTGCATCAATAAACAGCTCGTCTTCTTCTTTATCTGAGACCTGACACACTGCATGCACGGGTTTTTTACACTGTCTTCCTTTAGCGGGACATTGACTTTTTCCACCGTGTGCTTTGTTTCCACAGTAGCTGCATTTATGAATATGCTTATCAGACGCTTCATATTTTTGCTGCCTTTTCAACTGTGTAATTCGGTTTTGTTCAGCTCTTTGGAACTGTTGCTTTTATCTGTGCACTGCGTCAGTTCACGTGAGCCACTCGGTGTACTTGCATCGAAGGTTCCCAGCTGTGCTGGTGCCATCTCGTGCTATGTCCATAGCTTTATTTAATGTTACCTTAGTCCTGGCACTTAAAACTTTCTCTCGCAGTTTCGCTGAGTTTGTGTCAAACACCACCCTGACCATCTCATCTTCCTCTCCATAAGCACAGTCCTTCACCCGTGAATATTTACCCGTGGCAGTTTGCTATTGGATTGCCGCTGACGGACGGCCTTCTATGGGCAGGCACTAAATTACAAACGCCAGCGGCAGCCTGTCTATGAACTTAATTTAAAGTGTAGGTTTACATCGTGCTTTGTTTCCGAAGTAGCAGAACTCGCTTCTTATTGTTTCGCTGCCTTCTCAATTATATAATGCATGTTTTCTTGAGCGCATTTTTGAGGTCTTCCTGGTTTTCTATGTACTGCGTGATTACGTGAGAGGCGTGATGATGTCACACGAAACTCCGCCCCCACGGCGTTGAAGCTCATCTCCATTACAGTAAATGGAGAAAAACTGCTTCCAGTTATGACCATTACGCATAGAATTTCGATATAAAACCTGCCCAACTTTTGTAAGGAAGCTGTAAGGAATCAACCTGCCAAATTTCAGCCTTCCACCCACACGGGAAGTTGGAGAATTAGTGATGAGTCAGTGAGTGAGTGAGTGAGTGAGTGAGTGAGGGCTTTGCCTTTTATTAGTATAGATATATTGGCGTAGCCGTCACTGCAGTCAGTGCTTTTCTTTCTCCAAGTAACCGATCGCCATACAATCAGCTCTGTAATAGACGTTAAGCCATCTGTAAGCTTAGCGCCGATTCTTCAAAACGTTTAAAGAACATTGAAATATCTTCGTAGTACATGTTTAATTATTTTATCCTTAACGACACTCTCAGTTAAGAATATAGATTATTTAAATGAAGTTAAAGTTTTATCTGTATAATTTAATAAACATATTTTGCTGAATTTCACCTTATAAATGATTTTGTTTCTGTTTCTGAACCGCGAGGTCTGTACAGGAAAGGCTTTAAAACATTTTGCAGTGGCTGAGACAGCGTGTCCTTGAAGCTGTATACCGATAATTCTCTTTCCGATCAGCTGCTGCTGTGATTCACACTCGGATACAGTGATATAAATACTCCGAGTGGTGCAGTGAGAGTAATATGGAAAAAGATGATCCGCTGTGGCAACTCCTAACAAGAGGAGCTGAAAGAAGAATAAGAAGCAGAAGTGAGAGTAACAACGCTAAAGCAGTTATGGTATTTGAATACTATGGCTGTTCCCTCTACCATTATATTGTTACAAGTTAATTACAATCAGATGCGTTACACTAATAAACAATATGCGGTTAGTTTCAGTGTATTTATAAAGCCTCGTCAGGAAAATAAAGAGTAACCACACAGGAACAGTACCATTGCTTTGATGCTGGGTGCCGCCAGTCTGCAAAACCGAGAGGAGAACTTGCGTACGACAAGGCATGAGGTACCGTGGAAAAGTGCGTGGCTTTACGCCAAGTGTAAGTTTTATACATCGCGATTTGAACGTGGAAAAGTTCTTACGCAACATTTCTGTGTGTACGCACTGTTTATACATTAGGCCCCTGAAATGAAGGCTCTAGGGGTCAGTGGATAGGCAAACAGAGTAATTAGCTTTATTGCAATAAAACAATAACATGGACTCAACCCAACTCGGCCAAATCAAGTTGAGCCCCGACCAGTTCAAAAAATCACAGTTTATATAATCACTAGGCTGATCCGCCTTTAAGGCGACCAACTTTTAAGTTGACCACTTCTTTAGGCAATTCACTATGTAGATCAATTTGATATTTTATACAAACTCATTAATTTGGGTATATTGCATTTGAGCGGTATTACTTTAATACTCGTAGTTTCTGTTATTTTTATGATGAAATTTAAACTTTTTTTCTATATTGAGGTCGCCCTTTTGTACCCCACCTGATATTTACTACGCGGTGAGGCATTTCTACTCCATCAACATTAATTATTTCCAAAAACATAATTTTGTCATTTTTTTCCAGCGCATCGCGCATAAAACCAAGGGAACGATGGGAGCACCAAAACTCCGCTCACATCATGTCGCTTCGTACCGCAAGTAGTAAGTCTGTAATAAGCGGAATACCGCTACGCTTTCTACTCACGGGACGGAAGGACAATCCCGAACGCTTTTATATAGTAAGAAAGGAGAAGAAGAAGATATCGCACAGTCTGGAGTAGAAAATCATCTTTTACCTGGAAAAACGAAACTACAAATCCCATCGTGCATTGCAAAATGGACAGGGCGTGTGTGAAACTCCGTGCTACTCGCACAGTCTGGAGTAGAAAATCATCTTTTACCTGGAGAAACGAAACTACAAATCCCATCGGATTGCAAAATGGAAACTCAGGACACCCGGGAAGGAAGGACACCCAACCGCTTTTATATAGAAGGATTTCTTATCATTCTGACCTTGCTTGAAGCAGCTCATTCGCTGCTTTCCCCTGACTCCTTTTCTGCAGCTGGTCTGATTAACTTTCATTAGAGACACCAATATTTCTTATTTTCTGTCAATTATCTTTATTTTTCTGCTTTGCTTATTTTTAGGTCGGCTGAGAGCCAACAGGTGTCTTCCCTTCTTCTATCCTTGAGCTGTCTTTATCTCATCATCATCCTCCCTTCCTGGGTCCTCTAGCTAGGTTATATTGGTAGTCAGAGCTAAGCTTTAATTAAAAAAGAAATATGGCATGTGCCTTTATTTAACCATTTGTTTAGCAGGCCTGACTTGTATTAATATTTGCACTAAGGTTAATAATGCTTATATATTTTTCTATGCTAATACATGAATATACTAATTTTATTTATCATACTTGCTCAGGGTCCCACAGTGGTGTCAGTAGTGGGATTTGAACCCACACCCTCAGGTTTTGAGGTCCAAAGCCTTAACCACTACACCCTACTGCTTTCCGAAGACCGCGATTTTATAATAAATCAGGCACGGCGTAACCTTCTCAGAGCTGATCAGTTCAATTCAGTGTCACGGTCAGTCAAAGCCTATCCTGGTAGCACTGGGCCTAAGATAGGAGTGAGCCCTGATTAGGGTGGGACTCCATCACACGGCCCCAGAATTCTTTGAGACCAGTAAACCCAGAGGAAAATCCACAGAGTCACTAAGAGGACATGCCAGATTCCATTCCACACAGAAACGATGAATGGATGCAGGATTCAAAATTGTGAGCTGCAGATGAAGGTGAGTTGGAGGCTGTGAAAAAAATATCTAAAAATGGAGGGGCTGCTTGGGCCAAGACCCATCCTGAAAATACGGAAAGTCAGTCAAGTCATGTGGGCTTTATTGTCATACCTTAGTATGTTGTACATTTGTATGAAATTATGCTTCGCAAGACCACAATGCAATATCTGGACAATGAATATGACAAAGTAACAGTACAGAGGGGTGGGTCGTTTTACATGATGAATGAATAACACGGGACAGCATTTGTACAAACTGAGGAGATCATATCGACAAACAGCATCAGTGATGACCGGAGATGTGCAATGGACTGGAAAGGAGTGCAGATCCTGTGCTAAAGGGGCACCCACAGGGACAGATCAGGGGTGACATTGTGTTCAGGGGTCTGACTGCTTGTGGCAAGAAGCTGTTGTCCAGTCTGGCAGTGTTGGGCCGCAGTTTACTGGATTACTTCTGCTGAATGGAAGCACAGAAAAGAGATGACGGGAAGGACCCCTGCCAACGGTGGAGACCGTAGGGACACTGCACTTTGTGAACATGTAAATGGTGGGAGAGAGAGAGAGAGAGAGAGAAGTCCCAATGGTGGTCTCCACAGTGTGCACTAGAAGTTGAATGGACTTGCGATCAGGTGCATTATCAGTTCCCAGTCCAGACAGTGATGCAACCAGTCAGGACGCTTTCTAAAGTGCCCTTGTAGAATGAGGGAAGTATGTGTTTTCTCAGTCAAGAAGGAGGTAATGATAGACCACGTCAGGTCCTCCGCCAGCTGCACACCAACAAATGTGGTGCATTCTACTCTCTCTACCTTATAACTCTTGATGTAAAGTGAAGTGTTGCCAGGGTGAGTCTTCCTGAATTGCACAATCATCTCTTTTGTTTTACCAACTTAAAGAGACTGGCACCACTCTGCCAACTGCATCACTTCCATTCTGTATGCTGTCTCATCATCATCATTGTTAAAGAGATCCACTACCACCGTGCCATCAGCAAACTTGATGATGCTTTTGGAGCCGTTCGTCACAGGACAGTCATTACTTGGCAAGGTGAACAGAAGTGGGCTGAGCACACATACCTGGGGACCTCCAGAGCACCACTGGTGCTGCAGATGTTATTGCCGATATAGACTGTTTGTGGTCTTTCTACCGGGAGGTCCAAACTCCAGTTACAAAAGGAAGAACTGAAGCCCAGCCATCTTAGTTTTCCTATCAGGTTCTGAGGGACCAGCTGTGCTACCCATGTAAGGTGGGTTATAATTTATGTAAATCAACGTAGCCTTCAGCTTTAATGTTTGCAGTGCACCCTCACTTGGAATGTATTTTGTAATACATGTAGTAATAAAATCCATCCATCCATCCATTATCCAACCCGCTATATCCTAACTACAGGGTCATGGGGGTCTGCTGGAGCCAATCCCAGCCAACACAGGGCACCCCGTGCAGGGCACCAGCCCACCACAGGGCACACACACCAAGCACACACTAGGGACAATTCAGGATCGGCAATGCACCTAACCTGCATGTCTTTGGACTGTGGGAGGAAACCCACGCAGACATGGGGAGAACATGCAAACTCCACGCAGGGAGGACCCAGGAAGCAAACCAAGGCCTTCTAACTGCGAGGCAGCAGCGCTACCCACTGTGCCACCCTAGTAATAAAATGCATTGCACTTTTCATTCTAACAGATGGTGTATCACAAAAATTTGTATTACTAAAATGCATTACTACAAGTGTTTGTGCTGTACCAAGTGTTGGAATGACAAATACTGTGCATTTTATTACAAGAAATGGTTGTGATGCGCCATCTGCTAGAATGGCAGAGACATCTCAAGCGAACAGACACACAGGCACTTGTCCTTTTATTAAGGTGGTGTTGAAGTCAATAAACAGCAGGTGATACGGCATCTTCAATGGGGAGTTGTGCCTTCATGCGTCCCACGACCAGCCTCTTGAAGCACATTATAATGATGGGTGAGAGCACCAGAGGGCGATAGTCATTGAGGAATGATACGACTGATTTCTCTGGCACTGGCACGATGGTTTAATACACGAGAGGTCCCATTAACATCTGAATGCTCAAAAACGATGCTAAGAAGAATGAAAACCAAGTCACAGAAAATGCAGCCACTCTCCATCTACAATCTCGTTCGGCAATAACTTTTATGCCCGATTGGAAGTCAAAGGGTAAATCTTATAGTATGAGTACTAATGACATGCCAATAAGCAAAGTACGACACAGACATACACTCACTGGCCACTTTATTAGGTACACCTTGTTAGTACCCGGTTGGACCCCCTTTTGCCTTTTGTGATTCTTCATCGTGTCGATTCAACAAGGAGTCAGAAACATTCCTCAGGCATTTTGGTCCATACTGAAAGGACAGCATCATGGAGTGGCTGCTGATTTGTCATCTGTACGTCCGTGATGTGAATCTCCCGTTCCACCACATCCCAAAGGTGCTCTACTGGAGTGAGATCTGGTAAACCGTGGAGGCCATTTGAGTCCTGTGAGCTCCTTGTCAAGTTCAAGACACCAGTCTGAGATGATCTGAGCTTTGTGACATGACGTGTTATCCTGCTGGAAGGAGCCATCAGAAGACTGCGGTCATAAAGGGATGGACATGGTCAGCAACAATACTCAGACAGGCTGTGGCATTCAGACAATGCTCAATTGGTACTAAGGGGCCAAAGTGTGCTGAGAAAATATCAACCACACCATCACACCGGCAGCCTGAACCGTTGACACAAGGCATGAAAGATCCCTGCTTTCATGCTATTGACACCAAATTCTGACCCCACTATCTGAATGTTGCAGCAGAAATCGAGACTCGTCAGACCAGGTGACATTTTTCCAGCCTTCTATTGTCCAATGTTGGTGAGCCCGTGTGAATTGTAGCCTCAGCTGCCTTATCTTAGCTGATGGGAGTGACGGCCGGTGGGGTCTCCTGCTGCTGTAGCCCACCTGCTTCAAGGTTTGTCGTGTTGTGTGTTCAGAAATGCTCTTCAGCAGTTGTAATGAGTGGATATTTGAGTTCCTGTTGCCTTTCTATCAACTCAAACCAGCCTGGCCATTCTCCTCTGACCTCGACAAGGCATTTTCTCCCAGGTAACTGTTGCTCACTGTTATTTTTCTGTTTCCAGATCATTCTCTGTAAACCCTACAGATGGCCGTGTGTGAAAATCCCAGTAGATCAGCAGCTTCTGAAATCCTCAGACCAGCCCGTCTGGCACCAACAGCCATGCCACCTTCAGAGTCACTTCAGTCCCCTTTCTTCCCCATTCTGAGGCTCGGTTTGAACTTCAGCAGGTGGTCTTAACAAGGTCTGCAGGCCGACATGCATTGAGTTGCTGCCATGTGATTGGCTGATTAGAGATTTGAGTTACCTAATAAAGTGGCCAGTGAGTGTATATAACAACCATTCTTTCAACAAAAAGGCATATTTTCTTCAAAAAGACAGAAGAGTATCATGATCTGGACATTCAGAGATGTCTATTACAATGGATAAAAATATTCACTAGGTGACGAGTCACACTAAAAATATGGGCAATGTGTCACAAGAAATGCAGAGATCCCCTTTAGATGCCAATGGTGTAAACACAGAAAGCAATAAGTGGAAAGGCAACAAGACCTTCTTCCTTAGCATCATAATTCATGGGTAAGGCTCCACAAAAGGCAGCTAATGATTCAGAATACTGAAATAGTTTTTAAAATAGACACCAGGGCAGATATGTCAACAGTATCTGAGTCAACACTCTCAAAACTGAAATTTCTGCCTTAATTAAAGAATGCAGGAACAACTGCAGTGAGTCCAGAAAGGGAAATGCCGCGCCTCGGACCGGTCATTGCTAAAATGTGAGTCAGCGACTTACTAGGCCAGGATGTTGTGACATCATGGGCACTCCAGATAGAGTGGGGGCTACACTCATTGGCCAATTTATTAGAGATGCTCTTATCTAGTATCAGGTAGGACCCCCCTTTTTACTTCCAGAACACCTGAATACTTCGGGGAATGTAAAAAAAAAAAGATGACGGAAATACAGTTGTGCTTGAAAGTTTGTGAACCCTTTAGAATTTTCTATATTTCTGCATAAATATGACCTAAAACATCATCAGATTTTCACTCAAGTCCTAAAAGTAGATAAAGAGAAACCAGTTAAACAAATGAGACAAAAATATTATACTTGGTCATTTATTTATTAAGGAAAATGATTGAATATTACATATTTGTGAGTGGCAAAAGTATGTGAACCTCTAGGATGATCAGTGAGTTTGAAGGTGAAATTCGAGTCGGGTGTTTTCAATTAATGGGATGCCAATCAGGTGTGAGTGGGCACCCTGTGTTATTTAACGAACAGGATCTATCAAAGTCTGCTCTTCACAACACATGTCTGTGGAAGTGTATCATGGCACGAACAAAGGAGATTTCTGAGGACCTCACAAAAAGAGTTGTTGATGTTCATCAGGCTGGAGAAGGTTACAAAACCATCTCTAAAGAGTTTGGACTCCACCAATCCACAGTCAGACAGATTGTGTACAAATGGAGGAAATTCAAGAGCATTGTTACCCTCCCCAGGAGTGGTTGACCAACAAAGGTCACTCCAAGAGCAAGGAGTGTAATAGTCAGCGAGGTCACAAAGGACCTCAGGGTAACTTCTAAGCAACTGAAGGCCTCTCTCACATTAGCTAATGTTCATGTTCAGGAGTCCACCATCAGGAGAACACTGAACAACAATGGTGTGCATGGCAGGGTTGCAAGCAGAAAGCCACTGCTCTCCAAAAAAAACAGTGCTGCTCGTCTGCAGTTTGCTAAAGATCACATGGACAAACCAGAAGGCTATTGGAAGAATGTTTTGTGGACAGATGAGACCAAAATAGAACTTTTTGGTTTAAATGAAAAGCGTTATGTTTGGAGAAAGGAAAACACTGCATTCCAGCATAAGAACCTCATTTCATCTGTGAAACATGCTGGTGGTAGTATCAGGGTTTGGGCCTGTTGTGCTGCATCTGGGCCAGGACGGCTTGCCTTCATTGATGGAACAATGAATTCTGAATTATATCAGAGGAATTCTAAAGGAAAATGTCAGGACATCTGTCCATGAACTGAATCTCAAGAGAAGGTGGATCAAGCAGCAAGACAACGACCCTAAGCACACAAGTCGCTCTACCAAAGAATGGTTAAAGAAGAATAAAGTTCATGTTTTGGAATGGCCAAGTCAAAGTCCTGACCTTAATCCAATCGAAATGTTGTGGAAGGACCTGAAGTGAGCAGTTCATGTGAGGAAACCCACCAACCCACCAAGCTGTTGTGTACGGAGGAATGGGCGAAAATTCCTCCAAGCTGGTGTGCAGGAATGATCAAAAGTTCCCAGAAACGTTTTGTTGCAGTTATTGCTGCAAAGGGGGGGTCACACCAGAAACTGAAAGCAAAGGTTCACATACTTTGCCACTCACAAGTTGGATGGAAATGACCAGGGGAGAGGGCATCTGCAAGGCACTACCTCCCCCGGGATGTTAGAGGGCTGCCCTCCTGAGCTGCTGTGGTACCACGGATTCCCACAGGGCATGCTGGGAGTTGGAGTTTGACACAGTCCTGTTTGATTCCGTGGGGGCCACCAGGGGGAGCTGCAGAGCTCTACTTTGAACCTGGAATCACTCCCAGGGCCAACATAAAAGGAGCTGCCTCACTCCATTCAGGGAGCCGGAGTCGGGAGGAAGAAGGACGAAGTCTTGCGAAGGTGGAGTGGAGTGGAGGCGGAAGGACTGTGTATTAAGCTGCGGTGCTCTATTCACCGTGCTGTACTTTGGGGAGTGAGGTAGACGCCCTTCCTCAGCCGTATATAAACGCGTGTTGTGCTGAACTCGTGTCTCTGCCTGTCTGTGTTGGGTTAGGGTGGCTGTACACGCCCCAGTGGTCCACACAATATTTAGGGGTAACGCCCACAAAAGAAAAACTAAATTCCCTGTCTGTCCCCTTGGAGGAAAACTAGTGGTCCCCCGCCATTCTGTGAGTAGATTAAGACTGTGTCATTTGACGGAGTGCGGAGATATCGAGGAGATAAGTAAACTGACTGAGCCGTATGTTCTTATTGTTCCAGTCGAGCCGTCAGAACATCACAGCGTCAGATACCAGCTGTCGCTCCCATCACAGAACATACTCGGTGTATTGTGGGAGACTTGGGATCCTGCACCGTTATAAGCGGAGAGAAGAAAGTGACAGTGAGAGAGCTGCTCAAACACGGCACGAGAAGAGCAACACGTATCGTAAACCGCTTGACTTGGCAATCCACGCAATTGGTTACTTTAGACGGCATCATACATTTCAAAATTGGCAAATGCAGAGAGCTCATACATTTGCTAATTGGGTTTTCCACAGTCTGAGTAATGTAAAATAAGTTTGACATTTTTGTTTTATTGAAACACGTGTCTAAAAAAAAAAAAAAAAAGTCTCTCTCAATAGATTTCATTCAATTTAGGGGTATGGAGACCCACAGTCAGTTCTAGCAGCCATCAAGAGCTGACCACTGATGAGGTGTGGATACTCTCACCATCACCCCTGGAATAATATAGGGTGATTAAGCAAATATAAGTGTGTTTGGGGTTGTGGCATATGGCCGGTCATTGGGGCCAGATGGAGCCCTCCCTGTGACGTGGAGAGGCCCCGAATTCCAGCAGGGCATCTTGGACCTTGGAGTTTTCCTTCACAGCCCTGCTGGATACCATGGGGGCCACCAGAGGACGCTGCAGGGAGGATCAAGGACTCGTATGTTCGATACAGCCCGGAAGTACTCCGTAGTCACGAGGACGGAAGAAACAAAGTACTTCTGGGCTGAAGAAAAGAAGAGTTTAAATCTGACCCGGAAGTGATAAGAATCACATGGACTGGGGGGTATCGGAAGCACTTCCGGGTCAGGGAATATAAAAGGACTGTGGGAGATCCCAGCAGTTGAGCTGAGTCGGGTGGCAGGGTGACAACGCGTCTGGGTGTGGAGGATTGCAATTATTGATTTATTATTATTGTTTATGAGTAATGGGGAGTGGAGGGTGCTTTGTGCACGTATTTATTATAATAAAGTCAACTTTTGGACTTTTATCTGGTGTCTGGTCCGAGGGTTCAAGGGGATGACAGCGCCCCCTATCTGTCACAGGGTATAAATGTAAAAGATTACCCAAGAGGAGGAGAAAAAACAACACGTAGATATGAGAAGAACACACAGGCTGCATGGAGACATGGTGACCAGGCCACCATGAACAATTGGGTCCCTTTTAGTTTTTCCACAGCAGTGCGACAGATGCACCAAATAAACACCACAACGCCACAGAGCAATGTCATCCACTTTGCCCACATGACATTTATTTTGGCTAATATTTAAACAGAAGGCAGTTTAACAGACGAGCAGCTCATCCAGACAGGGGGCTCTGAAAAAATGAGAGAAGGCCAGTGTCCGCTGATGGCTTAGTGATCAGCCGCTGAATCTGAAAGGGGAAAGGAGAGAGCCAAATTTACATTCACTTTTTTGGCCGACACCTTTATCCAAGGTGGCTTACAACATTTATGATACAACTGGTTACATTTCTTTTGTAATTTTGGAGCCCTGGCAGGTGACGTGACTTGCTGAGGGTCACATAATGTCAGTAGTGGGATTTGAACCCACAACCTCAGGGGTTGAAGTCTCAAAGCCTCTAAGTCTATCATTTGTTACTAACCCTCACCTATTCTGTTTCACTTCTCTGTACTCAAATGTGGCACTCGGTGCCACGGCCCACCTGCCAAGTTGTTTGTGCCTGCCTAAGGTAAAGTCATCTCTGATGGAGGATCGCAGGAATCGTGGGGTAGAGGGGTCCTGTCATCGGATTGGCTGGCCCAGCTGTGGAATGGCCAAATGGGGGAGGCAGCTTGATGGCTGTGGTCAAATCCAAATCATATTATGGGATATCATCTACTGTTAAATTCTGCTCTGTACTTGTAAAATTTTTTATTTTTATACTGTATTGAGGATTTGTTCTGTTCTGTGTATTGCATTGTATTATATTCAACCCTTGACACCCACTGCACGCCCAACCTACCTGGAAAGCGGTCTCTCTTTAAACTGCCTTTCCCAAGGTTTCTTCCATTTTTTTTCCCCTACTAGGGTTTTTCCTTGTCTTCTCAGAGAGTCAAGGCTGGGGGGCGGTCAAGAGGCAGGGCCTGTTAAAGCCCACTGTGGAACTTCTAGTGTGATTTTGGGGTCTACAAAAATAAATTGTATTGTATTGTATTGTAAAGCCTTACCAAATTACCAAAGAGGTCTCCTAGCCCGCTGCCAGCGCGGACTCCCCACACACATGCAGCCCAGAATTCAGACTCTACTTGTATCAGTCGACGGAGACACCGGACTGGACACACGCTGTGTGATGCTCTGTGAGCCACTTGACCTGAATGTGCATGAATCCTAAAATAACGGGTAACATTTGTACTATGGTCCTGTATTTGTAAAGCCTCTTTGGCTGTGATGTTCACTACCATATTTTTGTTTCCAATGTAATCCAATGCAGCCTTTGGTGGCGGGGGGGGGCAAAGCATATCCCAGCAGTCCATCCATCCATTTTCCAACCCGCTGAATCCAAACACAGGGTCACAGGGGTCTGCTGGAGCCAATCCCAGCCAACACAGGGCACAAGGCAGGAATCCAATCCCGGGCAGGGTGCCAACCCACCGCAGGACACACACAAACACACACTAGGGCCAATTTAGAATCGCCAATCCACCTAACCTGCATGTCTTTGGACTGTGGGAGGAAACCGGAGCGCCCGGAGGAAACCCACGCAGACACGGGAGAACATGCAAACTCCACGCAGGGAGGACCCGGGAAGCGAACCCGGGTCTCCTAACTGCGAGGCAGCAGTGCTACCACTGCGCCACCGTGCCGCCCTATCCCAGGAGTACAGCACTGAATAGGCCACCTGTCAATTGTAGGGCACACTCATACATTTAAAGGGGGAAATTTTAGAGGTTCTAAGCAACCTAATACTGTGTGTGTCTTTAGGATTTAGGAGGAAAGCCAATGCAGTCACATTCAGACCTTGTGATGTACAGTGGTATCTCGGTATACGTCCTTAATCCGTTCCTGATCCTTTGACTTGTACCAAACAGGACGTATACCAAACAAATTTTTCCCATAAGAGATAAAGGGAAAATGATTAATCCGTTCCCATGAAAAAAAACCCTATTGTTATTGGCATATTATACATTGATGGGGTTGTGTAAAATAATTTAAACACTGCTTAATACTAAAATGCATACAAAAACAATTAGGTGAAATAAATGAAAATTTAACCTCACTTTAGTTTTTAATAACGTCTTTGTTTTTCACAATCGTAGATACCATCGTTCTTGGCATACGGTATGCAGCAGCCATGTCCCGGATACGCATGCCAACTTAATACTTTTCAACAATCAATTCAAATTTACGCGAAAAGCACAAAATCACGTGAAAATTCACATAAAGTTATAGTGCGGGTTGTTCATGGAATGCTAGCAACTGGCGTAGTGACGTTCGTGGGCAGTCGTGGCTTTGTCTCGAGAGAGGTAAACAAGGGTAGCGCGCGGTGTTCTAGCACACGAGTCGTATACCATGCAAAATTTTTCGCTTCCAAATGGGACAAATACCAAGTTGGACTTATTCCAAAGTGGACGTATACCAAGGTACCACTGTAATCCCCTGATGTTGAAGCTATGCGGCAACAGGACTAACAACTGTGACACCTACTATAGAAACGTGCGATATAAATCATAACTAACTTGTGTTCTAAGCTTTTCTCTGCCCACTTTTACTAACACTTGGGATCT
This sequence comes from Polypterus senegalus, assembly GCF_016835505.1. Classification (NCBI taxonomy): domain Eukaryota; kingdom Metazoa; phylum Chordata; class Cladistia; order Polypteriformes; family Polypteridae; genus Polypterus; species Polypterus senegalus. The sequence goes on from NC_053171.1 coordinate 12,819,337, forward strand.
CCTACCGTACACTTCTGTTCAGTGCTCCTGCACACATACCTCTTTAAAGTTGGGGTGAGCCGCGTCCCGCACCAGCTGCAGCATGGCACCCTCGACTGTGGTGAGAAGGGCTCCGTTCTGTTTCAGCATGGTCATGGCGATCATCCGGTCCACCTGACTATGACATAAATTGGAGGTAAGAAAAGCAAGGACCCCAAACCAAGACAGAAGGAAGTTATTACAAGATGGTGAGGGTTGAGTCGGATCTTCAATTGTAGACATAAAAGGTCAGCAAAGTACCAGAGTGATCAAATAGACAATCATTAAAACATGAGACCATCTACTTGAACTCATTGTGTTCTTAAAGAAAACCAGATATCTATAATAACAAGATGGCGAGATGTCACCCACAATGGTCTTGTATAAACATGTGGGCATAAGTTGAAATGCAGAATCCCAACAAAGCCAACATTAAAAATGGAGGTCTTACGTTCGTGAGGAACAGGCGTCAGCCACCAGATGGACTTGCAAGCCTCTCTCCATCAGGTCAAGCGCTGTACACTAAAGAAACACAAAGTTAACATTTATGGCAGTGTGACAGGACTGCAAGGTGGCAGTCATCTTCTTCTTCTTTTGGCTGCTCCCGTTAGGAGTGACTTGTGACAGACGGGGGACCAGCAAGAGTGAAAGGGAAGGTCTACAGGATGGTAGTGAGACCAGCTATGTTATATGGGCTGGAGACGGTGGCACAGGAGACAGAGCTGGAGGTGGCAGATTTAAAGATGCTAAGATTTGCATTGGGTGTGACGAGGATGGACAGGATTAGAAATGAGGACATTAGAGGGTCAGCTCAGGTTGGACGGTTGGGAGACAAAGTCAGAGAGGCGAGATTGTGTTGGTTTGGACATGTGCAGAGGAGAGATGCTGGGTATATTGGGAGAAGGTGGAGCTCCCAGGTAAGAGGAAAAGAGAAAGGCCCAAGAGGAGGATTATGGATGCAGTGAGAGAGGACATGCAGGTGGTGGGTGTAACAGAGCAAGATGACAAGGACAGGAAGATATGGAAGAAGATGATCCGCTGTGGCATCTATTCTCCTTAATGACAGGCAGAATGTGAGCCAGAAAGGCTGCGATGCAGAGCTGAGCAGCTTTAGATCAAGGAGCCTGGTAATTGATGTTTGGCGAGATGGCAGATGGGTAAACTGTTGGGTGCCTTTAAGGTCAAAGAAGGGGTTGGGAGGAGAGAAAAGCTGAGATGTGTGGCACCAAACTTAAACAGAGTTACAGATACCACTTGTAAAATGTGAAGGTACCAAAACAAGACGTTAGCACCCATCTAATTCTTGTTTTGTACACCTGGCAGATGCTGCTTGCCCACCTTATTGTACCCAACACATTACCCTCTCGTGCAAGGCTGGTTACCCTCTCAGTTCTCTACCTGGCAAAGAGCAGCAGCTCACTTTTCATCCTGGCAGGTTTCTCCCACAGTTCTCTACCTGACTAGATCTTCTTTTCCCACCCACAGTCCCCTCTCTTTTTGCTGTACCTAGCAGGTCCTCTCTCTCTGTATTTCACCTGACACCTCACCCTGTCCTCTACCCAGAAGGGACCTGTTTCTCCAAGTTCTGTACCCTGAGGGTTACACTCTCGCATTTCCAACAGGCATAATCTCTCTCTCTCTCTCGGTTTTACACCTGGCAGGAAGTTCAGACTCCATTCTGGTTGGTGTGCCCAATCATTTACACTTGGCAGGTGGCACTCTGTTGTTTACCTTGCAGTTATCTTTCTTAAACCTGGCAGATGACACTTTTACACTTGGAAAGAATCTCTCTGTTGGTTTTCAACCTGCCAAGCATCTCTCAGTTCTGTATCTGGCATGTTGCTCTCTTATTGTTTTCTCCCTGGGAGTCGTCAGCCCTCTTTCAGTTCGGTATCTAAAAGATGGCTCTCTTCCTCTTTATACCAGACAGCCATTTTTGTATCCCAGTCTTGCATCTATCAGACAGTGCTGGCTAATGTCACCCTCTCAGTTTTCTACCTTTCAGGCCTCAACTTCTCTGTGTTTTATACCTGGCAGCAGGGGCGCATCTACCATCAGGGCATTTTGGGGTGTGCCTAGGAGCTCATGATGGCAAGGGGCCTTTTTAAAAATCACTGACCTTATTAACCAAACCCCATACCCATGACGGGCCATAGAGAAACCCCACCCTTGCCCAATGAAACGATTGTGAGATTGTGTTGGTTTGGACATGTGCAGAGGAGAGATGCGGAGTATATCGGAAAAAGGATGCTAGGGATAGAGCTGCCAGGGAAGAGGAAAAGAGGAAGGCCTAAGAGGAGGTTTATGGATGTGGTGAGAGAGGACATGCAGGTGATGTGTGTGACCGAACAAGATGACGAGGACAGAAAGATATGGAAAAAGATGATCTGCTGTGGCGACCCCTAACAGAAGCAACCAAAAGATGAAAATGATAGATAGATAGATAGATAGTTTGGAAGAGAGCTGAAGAAGAGAGTGCACAAAGGGTGGAGTGGGTGGAGAAGAATGTCAGGAGTGATTTGTGACAGACGGGTATCAGCAAGAGTGAAAGGGAAGGTCCACAGGATGGTAGTGAGACCAGCTATGTTATATGGGCTGGAGACGGTGGCAAGATTAGCAATGCTAAGATTTGCATTGGGTGTGACGAGGATGGACAGGATTAGAAATGAGGACATTAGAGGGTCAGCTCAGGTTGGACGGTTGGGAGACAAAGTCAGAGAGGCGAGATTGTGTTGGTTTGGACATGTGCAGAGGAGAGATGCCGAGTATATTGGGAGAAGGATGTTAAGGATAGAGCTGCCAGGGAAGAGGAGAAGAGGAAGGCCTAAGAGAAGGTTTATGGATGTGGTGGGAGTGGGCATAAAGGTGATGAGTGTGACAGAACAAGATGACGGGGACAGAAAGATATGGAAGAAGATGATCTGCTGTGGCAACCCTTAACAGGAGCAGCCGTCAGAAGAAGATGATTGTATAGCATCTTCCCCTTCCCTAGTCCTTATCTTAACCCCTTTGTATTTTAGGCCCTAATCTTAAGTAGTTTAATAATAATAATAATAATTCTTTGCATTTATATAGCGCTTTTTTCACTACTTAAAGCGCTCAGTAATTGCAGGTTAAGGGCCTTGCTCAAGGGCCCAACAGAGCAGAGTCCCTATTGGCATTTGCAGGATTCGAACTAACAACCTTCCGATTGCCAGTGCAGATCCCTAGCCTCAGAACCACCAAGGCTTAGAGCTTTTCCTTAACCCTGGCCTTTGGGTGACACTGGTGTTTAGTAAATGTTATGTTATTGTTTAGTGTCTTCTCTTCCTCAGTCTTTTTTACTTTTTAGGGCCCTTATGTTAATAATTTGTTGATAGGCTACTTTTTAGTTTTGGCTTTACTTTAACCCCGGTGTCCTCAACCTTATGCACTTTTCATTCCTGAATCCTTATTTTTGTGTTTTTTTATGTATAGTTTGATTTGGAAGTGGCTATAGGGCTAATGTACGTATTGTTTTTCTTTGTTAACCCTAATGGCAAACACTGTATATAGCACCTTGCATTCCTGTTTTATAATTGGCCCTTATGTTAAACACTCATCTTTAGCTATTCTAAATTCTAAATTCTAGCCTTTAGTTAATTTTTTGGTCAAAAAAAAAAAAAAAAAAAAAGGCATGGGTTAGTGAATAAAAATGTAATTTATGGGGTACGTGTACCTGTGCATTTGTCTCTTGTGGACGTTTATGCTCCACTAGCCCCAAGCCTAACCCTTGCGGTCAGATTTCTATTCTTCACTCTTTAACTTCTGTTACACTTGGCACACGGCTCTCGTTTCAATTTTATACCAAGGGCACATATCTCCGTCTCTCTTAGGTTTGCACCTGGCTGGCAGTTCTCTCTCCCCATTTTGTATTTTCTGACTTGTATAATTCATTACTTCACCTAATAATTCCCGGCCATATTAGACAATTTTGCATTCTTCTTTTTATACTTCACCTATTTCATCCCCTTTTGTTTGATTGATGCCCGTTTCTATGAGTCAGGCCAGTCTTACCCCTTATTATCGTCCCTGATCACACGCTCTCCCCCTGATCAGTGTGTTTTTATCATTTAAATAGTGTCTGCAAAGCAGGCAGATCGAGATTCTTCATGTGCACAAGAGAGCGCCCTCACCGCAATGCATGCCTGGGCCTCGATTCCACACAGGATTGCGCTTTTGAGATCTGGAACGCGGCTCAACTCTGCTTCAACCTCAGGAGTCAACATCGAGAAAGTGGTCTTGGAGAAAGTTGGCACGCCTTGTGCCCCAAGCTCAGGCACGGTTGGACCAAGACCTCGAGGGTACTGTTCAGTTGCTAGATGAGGAAGCCCCAGGATCTGAAAAGCCTGGAATAGACCCCCCCCCCAAAAAAAAATTAAGAATTATATCAGTGGTGCATAGGCAGTAAAAAAAAAAAAAAAAAAAAGAGATGGGCAGATTCTCCTACCTGCAGAAGCCTCGCTGCGTTGGACACAATCTCTCCAAAATGGACGATGTTTGGGCGGAACTTCTCCTGCATATCACAGAGAAGGAGGATGGTCCCCCGCATCGACAGTCTCCCAATCTTTGATGGAGCAGACATGTTTGGCTGAAGTAGTCTTCACTTTGGGTGTACCGGCCAATAATGTGACAAGTGAACAATGGGTCACCTGATAAAAAAAAAATGACATGACATGATAAGAGAAGGCGGTTTGCCCATTTCATTTTGTTCTAACTTGCTTAACCCAGAACAGAGTCTGGGGTGGGAGTCTATCATGGGGTTCAAGGCAGGAACAAACCCTGAAGAGGGCGCCAGTCCATCGCAGTGCCTGGTCTTTCACACATTTGGACATACGGCCACCACTCTTTAAAATATGTAAGTAAATGGCAAAAATTAAACGCTCATATAGGCCTCCATCCTTAACTGTTCTTGAAAGCCACTTTATGGTGCCCATCCTTTGTCAAATGACTGACAACGAGGACCAAGAAGCACAACCTAAGCTGCGACCCTTCCTTTCTTCTGTCTGTCTGTCTTATTGATTTCAAAGCCACCAGGCAATTACTGTGTTTTGATTGGCACTGTCACCCCACTTGCTCTGCCATGTGAAAGAAATAATGAAATAAATGCATCCAAGAGCAAACAGTTCCAGACATGAGGCTTGAAAAAGGTTTAACTTAACACAATAAAATATAAAAGGGTTACTTCAATGAAATAAAACCTGGAAACTTGAAAGAAGTTCCTAAGAACTTGTGTTTTTGTGTAGTACAAGATCTTTGATCCAGGCTTTTTTTTAGTTACCGTATATACCAGCTGATAAGTTCTACCGTGGATAAGTCGGGGCCTGATTTTACAGTATAATTTCCGGTTTAAAGTGTCCCATGCGGTGGCCCTGCTTGGCTACGTAGTGTCAAAGATGAGACAAGAAGCCATAAAAAGATTTAGGGAAGCCACCCGTATAATTTTTCCAGGAGGCAAAATGGAAATTTTTTTTTAGCGCAGATGTGTACTGGTTTGAGTCCAAAATAGAACTGACTGGCGAGGTTGAGATGGTGGGTTTTTGAAGTGTGACAGAGGGAGTGAGGTAGTTACCGTATATACTCACGGATAAGTCTTCCCACGGAAAAGTCAAGACTTGATTTTACTGTAAAATTTCTGGTATTTTCTAATGTCGGTCGTATAAGTCGAATGTGGAAAACTCCCGCTATTGGTCCAAGAGATATATATATATATATCCAAGAGATATATTGTTATATGATAACAATAATAATAATAATAATAATAATAATAATACATTTTATTTGAAAGCGCCTTTCAGAACACTCAAGGACACTGTACACAGTAAAAATAATAATAAAAGTAAGAAAATAAAAAGCAGGCAAAAGAGCAAGTAATTTACAAGATCATAAAACATAAAACAGTTCCAAGATAGGAAAATGGAGAAAGTTATGTGGGATAAGCTATTTTGAATAGGTGAGTTTTTAGTCTAGACTTAAAAAGAGAGAAAGAGGTGATGTTTCTTATTTCAGGAGGTAGGGAATTCCAAAGTCGAGGAGCAGAGCAACTGAAAGCCCTGCTGCCCATAGTGGCAAGACGGGGGACAAGGATAGAGAGAGAAAGAGAAGAAGAGGATCTGAGACACCGAGATGGGATGATGATCTGTACCAAATCAGAGAGATATGGAGGAGAGAGATGATGAATAGCCTTAAATGTATACAAAAGTATTTTAAAATTAATGCGATATTTGACCGGAAGTCAATGGAGCTGCTGGAGAACAGGGGTGATGTGGTGAATAGAAGGGGTCCTGGTGATAATACGGGCAGCAGAGTTCTGAATACGTTGAAGCTTATGAATTGATTTTTGAGAAAGACCAAAAAGAAGTGAATTACAATAGTCAAGCCGAGAAGTAACGAGGCTGTGAACAAGAATGGCAGTGGCCTGTGGAGTAAGAAAGGAACGGAGACGATTGATGTTACGCAACTGGAAATAAGCAGACCGAGTGACATTATTGATGTGTGAATTAAAAGACAGAGTACTGTCAAGGATGACACCCAAACTTTTCACACATGGGGAAACAGAGACCGGCAAGTTATTGATAGCAATAGAAAAACTATTAGTTCTGGATAATGTTGATTTAGAGCCTACCAGGAGAAGCTCTGATTTATTACTGTTGAGTTTCAGAAAGTTAAAAGAGAACCATGTATTTAGTTCAACTAAACAGAGAGTGAGGGAGGATGGGGGGAGAGCAGAATCAGGTTTGGTGTCATCAGCATAACAGTGAAACTGAATATTATATTTACGAAAAATATATCCAAGCGGGAGAAGGTAGATAATGAAAAGAAGGGGCCCCAGGACAGATCCCTGGGGGACGCCAGTGACCAGAGGAAAGGACTGAGAAGTGAATGATTTCAATCGAATAAACTGAGTACGATCAGACAAGTATGACTTGAACCAGGCTAGAGGAGTATGAGAGAAACCGATTGAGACTAACCTACTAAGTAGAATGGGGTGAGAAATAGTGTCAAAAGCTGCACTCAGATCCAAAAGAATAAGAATGGAAAGTAAACCGGAGTCAGCTGCCATAAGGAGATCATTGGTTATTTTTAGAAGTGCTGTTTCAGTGCTATGAAAGGGGCGAAAGCCAGACTGGAACCGTTCATACAGATTATTATTAGTTAAATATGAGTGGATCTGTGCAGCAACTATCTTTTCGAGAATTTTTGAAATGAATGGTAAATTGGCAGATAGGACGAAAATTATCAAAATTATTGGGATCTAAACCCGTTTTTTTCAATAACACCCACCTGAGGGAGTAACCACAGAGCATGTATGTATTGTGCCTACGTGACCACACGGTAATACCTGAACCATTCTGAAGCAACGTTTGCACTGATTTGTGTTTTTTGTATCTCACACCCTCCTTTATCTTAAAAGAGGATCCCTTATCTACGATGGAGCATTCAATCAGAAGAAAATATAAAATTGGTTTTATATTAAAAGTTGTTGAAGTGGCAAAAGAAATTGGTAACTGCGCTGCAGTGTCTGAGAAACTGGTGTGAGATTGGAGGAGGCAAGAAGATGTAAAATATGTAAAAAAAAAAAAAAAATTGTCGCATTTTTGAACAGGCGTTTAAGTCGGGTCTGATTTTATGGTCGATTTTTTGGGTTTCAAGACCCGACTTATACACGAGTATATACGGTATTTATTTACTACGGCTTGTGTGTTCTTTCCACTTTTAGGAGTAGAAGATGGCCTGGACTGGATGGTCTGGATGGAGAAACATGGAAGAAATTTAAAAAGGTTAGAGTCTGACAGACTGTGTTTGGATGTTTGGCTATCTTGACATTTCTCAGTTCTTTCTCCTTGCTTTTGTTATGACGTGCTGAGGTATCACTTAATCTGGGTAGCTCGTCATCCTCCTCCTGTTATGACATAACTTTTAATAGTAGTAGGGTGTTGTGCCAGGTTAGCCATTACGGATACAATGAGAAGTCAAGAACAATGACATCTTTTATTGGCTAACTGAACCAATTACAATATGCAAGCTTTTGAGACAAATGACGCCTCTTCCTCAGGGGGCCTTAGTTGCCTCAAAAGCTTGCATATTGTAATTGGTTCATTTAGCGAATAAAAGATGTCATTTTGCTTGGCTTCTCATAACATAACTGTTAAGAAATCCAGTCAAATGTAACTGTCAACCGGAGGCATTACACCAGTGATGGCAAGCCTACGACACGCGTGTCCAAGGTGACACATCAGCGTTCACCAACACCCTGTAGATGCCACGTGGGCTGGGCGGGCATTTCGGCCAGAAGAAAACCTGGAAGGTTAATGGACAGCCCATTAAAAAGAGAAGATATTGCTGGGTTTTTTTTTTTCCCCCAGCACGCTAGATGGCAGCATCTCTGGTTATCGGTGCCCCGTGGGAAGTCAGAGAGCATGCCGGGAAATGTAGTCTGGCAGGGCAGTTCAACTGGGGTCACGGGTTGTCGCAAGCACCCTACTGTGAAGAGGGACTTCCATGTGACCTGGAAGTTCTTCGATCGGGTAATCGTTCTGGCACTGGAAGTACTCCCAAGTCTACAATAAAAGGGACCGCATTCCCTTATCCAGGCGATTCGGAGCTGGGAGGTAGAGTGGCAACACTTGACTGGAGGAGGGCAGTGAGGTGGTGAGAAAGAGAGAGAGTTATTGGGAAGAGAGAAAACCTGTGGTTTGTGCTTTTGTACCGTGTTGGAGGTATTTGTTGTTAATAAACAACCTTTATTTGAACCCGGGACTGGGATTCTGTGTTTGTGTCGGCGTTACGGCTTGCTGACGCCCGGATATCCATCACCATCCAAATTACCAAAGAAACAGAAAGAACAAAAATATAAGAAATATAAGACCCTGCACCACCCAGAGCTCAAAATGGATTCTCACCATCCGTGTCAGCACTTCACTCGTCATCGTGGCAGCCGCACCATTCAGGTGACTTCTAACCGCTGTACTGGAAGCTCATATTCAAGGCACAAGTGCGATATCTGTAACTGCAGTCTCTAAAATGAGCGTACTATCAGCGTTTGTGTGAAACCAGATTTTGCATTTGTTCTTCGTGTGGAGTGTATTGATATTTTTTTGTGCCTGGAGCAGAGGTAAGGACGTTAATTAACCCTGAAGACTATTTCGGTATACTGTCTCGATGGAGTCTGGAAAAAAAGGGCAGTGCTGACTTTATTTTCTCTTCATGGTTACGCTTCTGCATTTCTCTCAACTGTCCCTCTTAATCTCTCTTAAAACTGATTTAGTTCCCGTGATACATGCCAATGTGACGATAAGCGGCACAAAAACTTAATGGTATGTGGACAACAGTGATAGGGAAAGTTTAACAAGGCATATCTTTGTCAGCCTTCCGTCTTCAAAATCGGGAACGTTCCCTTCTATACCTATCAACCTCTTAGCATAAGAAATAGAAATGCTAATTCCTAATGAATTATCCGGAGTTTTCAAAAATCACGCCATGGTACGAAATTTCTTTCCTGGGACAGGTGTCTTCCAGGATGGCATAGAGCTTGGAAACGGTTTGACAAATATGGCAATTATGACTTTCTCAGTCACCTGATCCCAAACTGAGCACTTATGGAGAAACAGTTTCCCATCTAGAACCATCCATTAATGAGATGACGGACTTTCTCATCGAAGAACAGCGCCATATTCTTCAGGCAAGGCGTCCTGGTGGCACATTATTATTATTATTTCACCAGTAATGGTGCACTGCAGAATACACTTGACTTATAGTTTTCATCCTCTTTCTCTGTACGTTTATCATTCGTTTGCTCAGAGGTTGATGTGCTGTTGCTTCCTGAGCAGCTCTTCTTTGCTCCACCCTAGCGGCCCGTTGTTTCTCTTCTTTCGTCTGCATCTTTTCGCGTTAAGTCAGTGCTTGTGTTGCAATTACTTAGTACGTTTTCCTTAATTTTTCACTTAAGTTGGCACTTGAGGCAGACTGAAGACTTAAGAATGATTTAAGATATGAAGAGGTAGAGGAAGTGATGGCAAAGGTGGTAGGGATGAGAATGGCGCCCATACACATGGACCGCACAGCTGCCCGCTGCCAAGAGTTGATTCTACAATAAAGTACAATAGAAATAAAAAGAGGAATAACCTTGGAGGTCAATCATCCCCCCGAAAGCGGTTAGTAGACGTCGCGTAGTATTTGTGTACCAAATTTCAGGTGAATAGTTCAAACGGTTTGCGAGCTACAGGTGATTTAAAATCCTGGACAGACAAACTGACAGCCACGGGTAGCGTATTATATGTATAAGAAGATAGTTAGCTGGTAACTTATCCAAAGTGACTTACAAAGATCAATAGTTGTTAAACTGGTCGAGAGAGAGAGAGAAATGAGTGTAACAGCCGTATCTTGTTTTACCACCATCAGAGTAGAGGTGGTTGAAGTGACCTGTTCTGGGCGATAGGAAAGTGTAACAAGGCATATCTTTGTCAGCCTTCCGTCTTCAGAATCTGGAACGTTTTCTTCTATACCTATCAACCTCTTAGCATCAGAAATCTGGACAAGGCCTAAAATAACGGGGGATAAAGGCCCAAAATGGGGATGTAAATATAAATCTGCTCTTATAAACTTAGAAAGCTGCCAGGACTTTTCCTTTTACTTTTATAATACACGGCAGCACCACACATGACTGGGCTGTATTTTTTTGTAAATAAATGAATATGTAAAGAATTGTTTCTCTTTTGCTTGCATGGCCCGGGGTGAGGTTGACATGCCAACAGAGTCAAGTTAGGCATTTTTCAGAATTTTTGACACACCGAGTCCAAAAGGTTCGCCATCACTGGGTTAAACCATTAGGAGTTAGAATGCTTGGTCAATATTAGGGATATTTGATTATACATTCAGAGTTCACTGTGCGATAAAACAGAAATGTCAAGGCTACCTTGGCGGAGGAGGAGACAGAAGACAAACTGGCAGGGACGGCTGTAACTCACAGTCCATCGCTACAGCCGATTTAACTGATCTGGCTAGACGGGTGTCCCCTTACTACCTCAGTATGCCACAAGCATCCCCCCAAAAGCCCTGTGCTTGGACTAAGAGGATGCACACTGTTGTGGTGTGAAATTTTGCATAAAAGTTGATAAATATTTTGTATGTCTTTATTCGTAACTTAGACAAAGCAAATGTAATATTAGTGTTACATTATTGATAATAACAGCAATGGTTTGATGGGTTAAGAACCCCTTCCCGCCTTTTAGGAATAAGTCTCTTTGTAATTTTTATGAAAGGGTTGGGGTGAAGTGCCTCAAACCAGTTTGGCCAGTGGACTCTCTCAGTCAACCCCCACAAGACAGCCAGACAGCCTAACTGGCAAGCATCACGGGGGCAGGTGTGAAGGTGTTCTCTGCCCCACTGGTTTGAAGTATGTCTTGTATCAAGAGCCTTTAAGTACCACAACGCCCTATTGGCTGTAGGGGTTGGACAGAAAATCTATAAATTTGCTTACTTTACTTCCCCCCCCCCACTCTCTCTCTTACCAAACTGATGAATGACCATCTCACACCATGAACTGAAAAGGACAACACAATGAAGAGCACAGCTCGGCAGCCATATTGAGACAGGCATGCGGCCTGTTCTGAAGAAAGCTGAGCACCAATGATGCCTTAACTAGAGACATTTTAAATAACTAACTAACAAATCGGTGTGCCGCCTGAACCTACACATCAGAATTTATCAGGTTGTATGGTTGCCAATATTCAAATGTACTTTGCATATTGTTATGATTTATGAATATTATCAATAATCCATTATTTAAAGTGTAACGTAACTCCTGCTTGTCTTTTACTACACCTAATTGCCTGAGGTTATAGATGAAGAAGGGAAGGTGGGGTGAAGTTATATACGACAATACCTTATAAACAGTGGTAAGTCTGGGAGATTTGAGGCATTCTGACAAAGGCTACATATTAATAATACAAAAGGGGAAAGCAGAGTAAAATATTAGTCTACCAAGACAAAGCACATATGTTGAGTAGGAGCAAGAGAACATCTAAAGAAGCAAAACCGTAAGGAGTGAAGCTCATTCTTCCACAGTCTATTTGTTGCAAACCTTTCCAGTCTGCCATTTGGGAGGTGGGAATTTCCCCTACAGCATTAAGTTGTATTTATTTATTTATTATCCGTTTTTTAACATATACATATTCCATTCGTGATTTTTTCTGGGGGGGTCCAGTGTTTATCCAATGTCTGGATGGAGAGCCAGTCCACTATAGGACACACTCACTTAAACAAGGCCATTAAAGTTAAAAAGTGAGCAGGAGGTGGGAGCTGAAAAAGCAAGCTTGGGGGATTTAAATTCCAGCAGCTCAGGGCCTGCCGTCACATTGATTACGACTGCCCTAAATGAATTTATAATGAGGTTTATGCTTTTTTTCCCACACTAATCTGTAAATGACATGCAGAACACTCTTTCAGTTTGAATGAGTCAGAGAGTGTGTGCCCTGCAAGGACCCCATTACAATGCTGTTGGAATAGACTCTAGTCCTACAACACTTAAGCGGACCAAGAGGGTTCAATGCTCAATACGTAAAAGCATATGAGGAAAAAAGTACAAACCATGAAAGTCACCAGATAGCATAAGATGGAGTAGTTGTTTAAAACAAACAATTTGAAGGCTTACCCGAGTCAGAAATTCCATGTGCATCTGTTAAACATGACAAATGGTAAGTTCTAGTTTCCCGCCCCCACAGTATCTGCACATTTAATTAATGCAGCAAAATCTGTGAAAAGCTCAAGCAACACATTTTAAGAGATGTCTGGAGACGGCTTCCTAGATGTACTGTAAACTGAACTGCTTATATCTACTGCAATGGACTCCTGAGCACCCAGTCCAACATATATTTTTTAGGGTTATATAATAAACATACTCAGTCTGAAGTAGGTATGCCTGTTATGTCGGTCTGCTTAGGATTCCAAGGATTAATAAAATAACAGTGGGAGGTTGAGCTTTTAGTTACAGGACCCCTAAGCTGCGGACTGGTCTGTCTGCTACTATAAGAGATGCACCTTCAGTCTCAGCTTTCAAATCCCGGCTGAAGACTCACTACTTCAGTTTAGCACACCCTGACTAGAGCTGCTCATTACTGGTGCAGACTGTATCTCTGTTGTTGGTCATTAGCACTAATATCACAGTTCTAATTTGTTGCTAACCCTCACCTATTCCGCTTCTCTTCTCGGTACTCAAAATGTGGCACTTGGTGCCACTGCCCCCCTGCCAAGTTGTTTTGCCTGCCTAAGGTAAAGTCATCCCTGATGGAGGATCGCAGGAATCGTGGCTTATAGGGGTCCTTTCATCGGATTGGCTGGCCCAGCGCTGACTCAGCTGTGGAATGGCCAATTGGGGGAGGCAACTTGATGACTGAGGTCTCCAGGACTCTGAACAAATTCAAATCATATTATGTGATATCATCTACTGTTAAATTCTGCTCCGTAATTGTAAAATCTTTATTTTTATACTGTATTGAGGATTTGTTCTGTTCAGTTAAGTGTATCGTATTGTAGTGACCCCCTTTTTGACACCCACTGCATGTCCAACCTGCCCGGAAAGGGGTCTCCTTTTGAACTGCCTTTCCCAAGGTTTCTTTCCACTTTTTTCCCTACAAGGGTTTTTTTGGAGTTTTTCCTTGTCTTCTTAAAAAGTCAAGGCTTTTGTACAGCGGCCTTGTGTCAAGAAGGGCAGCAAAGAAGCCCCATCATGGACAGACTGAAATTCAAAGTTCTTTTTCCAGATGAATCCTCCTTTTGACTCTTTGGACCATCCAGAGAAGGAAAAGGTGAAAGCTACCGTGAGTCCTGTGTCACTGTGCCAATATTGAAGCATCCTGAGACAATCCACATGTGTAGAGTTGCTTCTTACCCAAGGTAATGGGCCTACTCATAATTCTGCCCAAGAACACTGCCATAAATAAAAAAATGGCATCAAAATGTCCTCCGGGCGCAACTTTTCCCTACAATCCAGGCGTAATTTGGTGATGATGATCTGTGTATTTTCCAGCTTGATGGGGCGCCATGTCATAAGACAAAAGTGACATTGAAGTGGCTCGGAGATCAGAACACTGAAAGCTTGGACCTGTGGTCAGGAATCTCCCCAGATCTTAATCCCATTGAGAACCTGTGGTCAGGAAGTGGGTGGACAAGCAGAAGCCCACCACTTGTGATCAACTCCAAGCGCTAAAAAGGCAGGAATGGATCAGCATCAGTCAGGATTTGGTCCAAAAGCCGATATCCAGCATGGCAGAGCAAAGTGTAGAAGTTATGAAGAAGAAGGGCCAATACTGTCATATTGACTCTTTACATAAATTCAATATATTTGCCAATAAAAGCCTTTGAAATGTATGAATTTTTTTATAATTGTTCTTCAGTACACTATAGTAACATGTAAAAAATAATCTGAAAATGCTGAAGCAGCAAAATTTGAAAAACACATTTGTGTCACTGCCCAAACTTTTGGCCACTACAGTATATAGGCAACCATAATTATTTTAAGACTATGGTAACCAAGAGATGAGAGACTGAAATCATAGGTAGGAATGTGCGTTGATCAAAACCAGAAAAGTCGAAAATGGAACAAGAGCAAACTTGAGAGACAGGAATCAAAGCCAGGATCCAAACCAATGAAGGACCCTCATGTTTGGCCTGTTTGAATTTAAAGCAAACCACCACCAGGAAAGAATGCTGCAAAGTATCTTCACTGAGGAATACCAAACCTGCTGCATGTTGGCGTATTTATAGTAGAAGCGTTGGTAATGTCACTCAGTGTCAATTTCGTGGCAACACAAATGGGAACAGGACGATGGCCAATGTGGTCTCAAGTAAATACACAAATACGAAGATGAATAAAAAGAAAACAAAACTAAAAAAATTCAAGAATGCTCTCCCCTCGACTTTCTCGTATACTCAGATATGGGGATGGATATTTGAGGAGGAAACTGCAAGACAATGATTATATTTTTAAATTATGTGCATTAAAGAACCATCAACAACAAATCAAGTCAAATTAATAATATATGGAACAATTATTATAAAAGTAAAGTTGAATAAATCAGACTCTGCAGCTGCATGAATAGAAAAGTACCACTTCTGGTTAACGGAAATAGCCCAAAAGTTGATAGAAATCTACGTTTTGTACCTCATACTTGTATGCAAAATTTGGTTGACCGAAGTGAATGCGTACTCAAGTTATCGTGTTTACACACACACACACACACACACACACATATATAATTCCAAAAATAGTATTTTCGGACTCAGGGAGGTCTAAAACGTTAAAATTCATCAAAATCTTGACATGGAATTTTTGGACAATTACAATACTTTATGTATAATTTATATATTAAATCCTTATATATGAAAAGCCCCAAATAAGACAAAAAATATGCATATAAAAGTGGTTTAATACCACAGCTTGATCCTTTTCTTTATTTAATGTCTAAACGCTGCCACTGGGATACTGGGTTTACCGACATGACCTAACATTCTATGGTGATGTGCAGTTCTATGTGAAAAAGCACACCTGGCTGTGTGTTAAATTGGGACAAAATCAATACCTGCCTCTTGGCTTCATGAATGTCTGCTAGCGTGTTACAGCTAAACTGTGTTCAATAAAAGCCCAAAGCCCAAAAGCTGTGTTTTTGTAATCGTGTTGGGGTTTGGGCAGGCTGATGCCCGGGTGCCCATCACACTGTATAAAAACACAGCACTTCCTAGACTGTAAAGAATATTTTATTTGAAAATGAGGCATTAGATATAACTTTTTTTAATAGAAATACAGGTATGAACACAGAATGAAAACGAAATATTAGATGAAGATAAAGGCGCCATTCCCGAATGCTTTCGCCACATCATTTTTCTTCAATCCGGAATCAACGTTTTCCAGGACTGTTCATTTTTCTTTCAGTATAAACGGATGCCATTTCTCACTTTTTTTGTTCATCTCAAACAAAACTTTGAAAAGCGTTATGAAACTCAAACAGTACAGTATCCACACATGACACAACTACCCATGCGGATGCTCGGTGGAGCGCTGACTCAAACTTCGGCTATATCTGTATGAGGTCTCACCTACATTCGCCCCAAGCCTCGATCAGACCGCCTGAGACCGGAAATTTCACAAGAGACTGTCTTTCTTTGAGACGGCCTGCTGCAGGGTTCCTGAGACTCTGCATAGAAAGTGTAGGCAGGGCATTAAGTATTTTTTCATAATATTATTATCTTTGGTGGTCATTTTTAAATGTTTGTTATACTGAACTTTGCACTTTGTTAAGACAAAACTTGTTTAGCATGATGTTGTATAAACGTTTGTCCAGACCCACAAAAAGTATCTGTTATTCTTAAAATTTCATGACTTCGGTATTTGCTATTAACGGTATTTGACCCTCTATTTGTAGTTGGAGGTGTACAGAGTGAAAAGAAATGGTCTAGTGCTGCTCACGAAGTCTTTGAGTCTTACAAACTGAGGTCTGCCTGACAGATAGTCCATCATCAAGACACCACAGGCTCATCCACCTGCTTATCCGTGTTTACCCCTTAACAGGGATGACTGGATGGTACTAAAGCCACTGGAGAAATCAAATGGTCTCAAACCACCATCTGCACTCCAACCAATCTTCTGTTTAGTTGTTATTGAGGCCTGTTAGTTAAGTCTCTGGCTTCTTAGTCTTCTCGTTCTGCTACACCAGTCACTTGTAAAACTGAGTGTCTTTTTGTAGAAATCACCATTCAAATGTTCTGTTGGTCACAGCATATCAATATTTCTCAGACCTTCACTTTTTTCTTTTCAGGTATTTCATTGAGACATATTGTATAAAAGAAGTACAGCAGTAAATAGGATATACCATCTGCACTTCAGAAACGGTCATCCACCTGAGGCTAAGCATGTTCAGGACCAATCAAGCTCAATCCTGTAGGGTACAGCGGCCACTGCCCTACCTGGATGGTTCCAGAGCCATGGACTGCAGCACTTATGCCTCACCAGGAAGAGCTGCTGGAACAGGAACCAGGTACACCTGGAGTGCTTCTTGGTGCCCATGCTGGAACAGGCCAGGAAGTGCTGCAGGAAGGCCATCAGGGAGCACCTGGAGCACATCCGAGTGCAGTATAAAAGGAGCCGGAGTCGGGAGGTGGTGGACAGAGCTTGTGTGTGGAGGAGTGAAGGCGGCAGAAGAATAAGAAGAGTTGAGGAGAAAGAAAGACGGGACTGAACCTAATTGGGGGTGATTTGTCACTGTGCTGTGCGTAGGAGAAAAGAAAACTAAAGAGTGTGTGTTCTGGACATTGTGGGTCTGTGTCTCTGTGTGTAGCTGGGCTGATCTTTCCACACCCAATAGGAATACTAGCTTTATTAACTCAATTATTGTAAATAATATAATAAATACCGTATATACTTGTGTATAAGTTGGGTCTTGCAACCCGAAAAATCAATCATAAAATCAGACCCTGACTTATACGCCTGCTCAAAAATATGATACTTACATTTTTTTTTTTCCATCTTCTTGCCTCCTCCAATCAGTTTCTCAGACGCATTGAATTTTGTTGCAGCAGCGCAGTTACCAATTTGTTTTGCTACTTCAAAGATGTTTAATTTAAAACCAGCTTCATATTTTCTTCTGATCGAACGCTCCATCGTAGATAAGGGATGCTCTTACGATAAAGGAGTATGAGGGTGTGAGAAAACACAAACACTGCTGCCCTTTCCCCGTAGGTCCATGCGAGAACCTCAGAGATGTTAATACCAAGAAATTTAAAATAAAGTACCCTTAATATTTAATCCAGTCGCAAAGTACTTGAGATGCATGCTTTTTTAAAGATGGAAGTGTATCGTTGTAGATTTTATAGAGCAAAGTTTCCTTTCATTGACCCTGTTGGCTCAGTGTGTGGCCCTCCGCAAATCTCTGAACCTATGTGTCAAACTGGGGGTCACGATTGCAGCCCTTGCGAGGTTACCCCTTTTTAATAAGATTTCCAATTGACTCACTTAGTCTTTAAAAGAGATATACCGTATATACTCACGTATAAGTCGGGTCTTGAAACCTAAAAAATCAACCATAAAATCAGATCCCGACTTATACACCTGTTCAAATACGCAACACTTCATTTTTTTTTGACATCTTCTTGCCTCCTCCAATCTCAGTTTCTCAGACGCATCGAATTTTGTTGTAGCAGCGCAGTTACCAATTTCTTTCTCCACTTCAAAGACTTAATTTAAAACAGCTTCATATTTCCTTCTGATCGAACGCTCCATCGTAGATAAGGGATGCTATTACGATAAAGGTGTATGCGGGTGTGAGATACAAAAATACAGAAATCAGTGCAAACGTCGCTTCAGAATAGTTTGGGTATTACCGTGTGGTCACGTAGGCACAATACATAGAAGAAAAAGGCTGTGTGCTCCGTGGTTATTCTCTCAGTGGGCATTAGCATATCATAATCTCTTGGACCAATAGCGTGAGTTTTCCGCATTGGACTTATACGACCGACATTATAAAACACGGGAAATTATATGATAAAATCAAGTCTCGACTTATCTGCGGGAGAACTTAAACGCAACTATATACGGTACATACATACATACAAGAATAAACTGTGTTTTGTATACTCACAACTGTAAAGCTACTTTTGCCCACCCCTGTGTATGGTTGACACGGCAACAAAAGGCCTTGACTTGACCCTGGCCTTGCTGACATCCCAAGAACCCTGATATTCATGTCTTGTGGATTATCCATTAACTTTAGTGGCGCCCATTCTGCGGAACTCACTTTCCATCCATCTACAGTATGTGTGAAAATGGTTAAGCTGGACACAGTGGAATGGCTGGAGAAGAGTGTCAGGAGTGATTTGTGACAGACGGGTATCAGCAAGAGTGAAAGGGAAGGTCTACAGGATGGTAGTGAGACCAGCTATGTTATATGGGCTGGAGACGGTGGCACAGGAGACAAAGCTGGAGGTGGCAGAGTTAAAGATGCTAAGATTTCCATTGGGTGTGATGAGGATGACCAGGAGTAGAAATGAGGACATTAGAGGGTCAGCTCAGGTGGGGCGGTTGGGAGATAAAGTCAGAGAGGTGAGATTGTGTTGGACATGGTTTGGACATGTGTAGAGGAGAGATGCTGGGAATATTGGGAGAAGGGTGTTAAGGATAGAGCTGCCAGGGAAGAGGAGAAGAGGAAGGCCTAAGAGAAGGTTTATGGATGTGGTGAGAGAGGACATGCAAGTGATGGGTGTGATAGAACAAGATGACGAGGACAGAATGATTTGGAAGAAGATGATCCGCTGTGGCGACCCCTAACAGGAGCAGCCAAAAGAAGAAGAAGAATAAAAAAATGACAGCCTGCACTTTTTAATAATCTTCAAACCATTTTCTGCAAGTAATCCTTACTACCCAATGCATATTCCATCCATCCATTATCCAACCCGCTATATCCTAACTATAGGGTCACGGGAGTCTGCTGGTGCCAATCACAGCCAAGGCAGGGCGCCAGCCCACCGCAGCCAATGCATATTTGTTTTGGTTATTTGCCCGTTTATGTGATTGATGAATTTATTTTATAACACTGTTTAAGGGCAAGAACCTTACAAGCTGCTACTCGGGGTCCTTGCACCTTGCGTCCTGTTGCTCTCCGTGAAATGTTACAGACACTGCCTCATTGACACGTGGTGGTAACTTTGAATGATTTGTACACTACAGTTTTATACAGGCTTTGTTATTTTACAGGTATAGCAAGCAAGCAGTAGTTGGGTCAAAAGAAGTTAGTTATTCTATATAAGGAGGTAAAGTAGTAAAAACCACAGATCATGGCAGCGCAGTGTGGCGACGTGTTGTGTGGTCATCAGCATATGCAAATTAAGAATTTCATTGTACTCTGCATATGGGAAAATATCCGATTCCATGACCTTCTCTCTCTCCCCCTGGGTCTATCTATAAGACTCCATGAAGTTCTGTCCCCTTTCTATCCCACTCTCCAGGTCCGCTGTGCCCCCATTTCATTCTTTTACAGCCGACTCTTCTGCGCCTACTGTACTAATGCGGACTCTGCTGTGCTCTCCATCAATTCTTACTGCCAGTCAACGCCCACGTATGTTCAGCGCATTATGTTTCTTTCTGATTTCATGTCAGAACATCAGCAGGCTGCACTCCTTATATATGAAATTACTGATGTGGGTTGAATACTTTTTCATGATGTCAGCTTTCTGATGTTCTGAAAGCTCTTGCTATGCAAGTCTCGGCAAATGAATATTCCCCCTGATGGCGAAGTCACCCCAAGTCTGTCTATGAACCCCACACACGTCCCTCTTTTGCATTTTTGGCATCTTATTCCATAATAAAAACGTAATTTCAAACCTGTCTTAAACTTGTAACGGGGGACACAAGGCTGGAAAAATTGTGGGACCGAGTGCCAGTCTAATTGGTGATGGCTTATTCCTACCTTTAATTCTGCCTGTACAATCTCAGCGTCGACGGGCAGCTCTGGCCATTCAGTCCTTTGTTTTATAATCTGCACTGACATCACATTTGCAGGCACCATCTTGTGTCTCTATATTACCCTCTCATACAAGTTATATTTTATCGTACTCCATAGCTTCATAAATTCATGTGGTGAGAGTTCAGTGAAATTCTTACTTGCAAGTGCTGATCAACTTGTAACACGTCGCCACTGCCCGCTGCCAAAATCGCCGAGTATGCCAACCTTACCTTGAAACTTCTGTCATTCTTACTGTAAGACTTTGGTCTTCCTAACCTCAAATACTTTAAAATGTTATTCCTGTTTGCTTTATATAACCCCTTGGCACCATGCTGTGATGAAATGCAGTCAATCTCACACCCACCTAATCCAATTCCTACCTCGTCACTACTAAGAGCAAGGCAGAATGCAATCCAGGAAAGAGCGCCATTTCACTGTAAGGCCCACCTATGGACACGTTCACTTTCACACACACACACACACACACACATAAAGGACAGGACAGGGCAACATGCAAACTCCACACAGATAACAGCTGGGTGTTGGACTCAGACACTAACTGCTATGCCACCATCTCACTCTGGTTGTGAAAGGCATTAAATACATATACAATGAAGACTGACTGAGGAAGGAAGATTCTTACAGTGTCGTCACCTTAGATGTGGCACTCTTGTTTGTTACACATATGGTCCTCCAATTTGGCCATCTGACACGTCTTCTCTCCTTTCTTCCTCTTAAGAAAAAAGTTCAGCCCTTGGCCTGATTTATATAAGTAACTGGCAGAATCAGATGACATCATCTTCTAACCCACTTAGAGTTATGTCCATAAATATTTGGATAGAGACAACTTTTTTCTCATTTTGGTTCTGTACATTACCACAATGAATTTTAAATGAAGCAACTCAGATGCAGTTGAAGTGCAGACTTTCAGCTTTAATTCAGTGAGTTGAACAAAACGATTGCATAAAAATGTGAGGCAACTAAAGCATTTTTTGAACACAATCCCTTCATTTCAGGGGCTCAAATGTAATTGGACAAATTCAATAACTGGAAACAAAATATTCATTTCTAATACTTGGTTGAAAACCCTTTGCTGGCAATGCCAGCCTGAAGTCTTGAACTCATGGACATCACCAGATGCTGGGTTTCCTCCTTTTTAATGCTCTGTCAGGCCTTTACTTTCAGTTGTTGTTTGTTTGTGGGCCTTTCTGTCTGAAGTTTAGTCTTCAACAAGTGAAATGCCTGCTCAGTGGGGTTAAGATCAGGTGACTGACTTGGCCATTCGAGAATTTTCCACTTCTTTGCTTTAATAAACTCCTGGGTTGCTTTGGCTGTATGTTTTGGGTCATTGTCCATCTGTATCATGAAACGCCCACCGCCCAATCAATTTGACTGCATTTAGCTGGATTTGAGCAGACAGTATGTCTCTGAACACCTCAGAATTCATTCGGCTGCTTCTGTCCTGTGTCATATCATCAATAAACACTAGTGTCCCAGTGCCACTGGCAGCCATCACACTGCCTGACTCCACCATGTTTACAGATGATGTGCTATGCTTTGGATGATGAGCTGTTCCACGCCTTCTCCATACTTTTTTCTTGCCGTCATTCTGGTAGAGGTTGATCTTGGTTTCATCTGTCCAAAGAATGTTTTTCCAGAACTGTGCTGGCTTTTTTAGCTTTTCTTCAGCAAAGTCCAATCTAGCCTTTCTATTCTTGAGGCTTATGAGTGGCTTGCACCTTGCAGTGCACCCTCTGTATTTACTTTCATGCACTCTTCTCTTTATGATAGACTTGGATATCGATACGCTGACCCCCTGGAGAGTGTTGTTCACTTGGTTGGCTGTCGTGAAGGGGTTTCTCTTCATCATGGAAATGATTCTGTGATAATCCACCACTGTTGTCTTTCCCGTGGACGTCAAGGTCTTTTTGCGTTGCGGAGTTCACCAGTGCTTGCTTTTGTTAATTTTACTGGATACTAACCAGCTTCACACGTAGACCTGATCCGGAACAATAAACCATTTCTGAGGTACAATCATGTAGCACATTGGTGCAGTTTATAAGACTGCTGGTTCACAAATCCAGGCTCCTGGGGGACAAATCCTGCACCAGGCAGTTGTCCATGTGTAGTCTGCACATTCTCTTTGGTGTTCCTTCCACATCCACAAAGATAAGTCCTGGTTAAGTTAGGACCCAGTGTGACACGTGTGCGAGTGGGCCCTGCACTGGACTGATGTTCTGTCCAGGGACGTTTCCAGCCTTATACCCAGTGCTACCAGGGGTAGGTCCACGTGACCCCTAAATACATTAAATGGGTTCATGACTGGGGATCACATGCCGGGTTCTCTCTGCATGAAGTTTGCATGTTGTCTCTGTGTCTGTGTGGGTCTCCTTCCACAGCCAAAAGCATGTAGACTAGGTGAATTAGCAATGCTAAACTGGTGTGTGTGTTCAACCTGTGATGGACTGCTGGCCAGTCATAGTTTGTCCTGCCTTGTGGCCTATGATTGCTGGGATACACTCCAGCTGCTCTGTAGTTCTGTCCTGGATGAGTGGGTTAGGAAAATGGACGTCTGTTCTAGATTTGAAATTATTTTTTACTTATATGTCACCTGCTCTGCATGCCATATTCGTTGTAATTGGACTAGTAGACGTACACTTAATAAAGGAAATGCACATCAAACACCAACATGATTGCTGGCACCAGATAGGCTGGTTTGAGTATTTCTATAACTGCTAATCTCCTGGAATTTGCACACACAACAGTCTTTAGAGTTTACTCAGAAGGGTGCGAAAAACTAAAAACACTACGTGAGAGGCAAGTTGTGTGGATGGAAACCCCTTGATGATGAGAGAGGTCAGGCAAGGATGGCCAGGGTGGTTGAAGCTGACACAAAGGCCACGGTAACTCAGATAAACACTCTGTACCACTGTGGTGAGCAGAAAAGCATCTCACAATGCACAGCATGTGGGGACTTAAGGTGTTAAGGGTTACAACAGCACAGGGTTACAACATGTCTGGGTCCACTCCTGTCTGCGAAAAACAGAAAGATGAGGGTGAGGTGGGCACAGGCTTACCAACACTGGACAGTTGATGACTAGCAAAAATGTAGTCTGGTCTGAAGTATCTCGATTTCTGCTGAGGTACACAGGTGGTGGGGTCTGAATTTGGCCCCAACAGCATGAACCTTTGCATCCAACCTGCCTTGTGTCAACAGTCCCAGGATGGTGGTGGTGGAGGTGATGGTGTGGGGAATGTGTTTTTGGCATACTTCGGGCCTGTTAATACCAATCAACCATGCAATAGCCTATTTGAGTATTGTTGCTGACCAAGCGCAGCCCTTCATGGCCACAATTGACCTATCTTCTAATGGCTACTTCCAGCATGACAATACACCATGTCACGAAGCAGACTGGCTTCACGAACATGACAATGAGCTCAGGATTCCTGCGCGGCCATCCCAGTCACCGGATCTCGATCCAAAAGAATACCTTTGGGATGTGGTAGAAGAGGAGATGCACAGCATGAACGTGCAGATGACAAAATCTCACGCACAATCCTGTCAATGTGGACCAGAACGTCAAAAGAATATCTAGCGGAACCCACATCAGCTAGAAGAGAGGCCATTTTGAGAGCAAAATGAGGCCCTACCCAGTATAAGTAAAGTGTTTGCACAGTGTGTGTATACATTTAATATATATACATTCACCTTACCAGCCATTTAATTTTATAAATCTGTCATCCAGATCAGGGTCACGGACAATCAGTACTCATCCAAGTTGGAATTTGCCCAGGATAGGACGGCACCTGGCATGGAGCACGCACACCCATAAACCTAAACTCAGCCACACTAAAGCCAGTTTGTAGTCGCCATTATTTGCCAAACATTGCCTGCAATAAGAACGGGATAATATTACACAGACAGTGTCCAGTCTGGGATTCAATCCCAGCACCCAAGATAAAATACATACTTAACAAATAATCCTAAAAGGAATATATATATATTCCTATATATATATAGGTTTCATAATCCATTATAATGATAATAATAAAAACATGAAATACCCGTGCGCAGGTCTGCCTTCTTTTCTCTTTAAAATATCCGCAAAGTTTAAGGTCAGCGCGAAGGTGGGCAATGCCAATAAATTCTTGGAACCCTGGCGGTTATTGGTTGTTGCCATAACGACTGGGTTACGCCCCCTCTCGTCGCAAACGCCCATTTCTGTTTATGTCAGCTTGTTGGGGAATATAAAAAAAAAAAGTCTGTTGACAGGTTCTGGAGAAAACGTCAAACAATAATTAAGCGCGATGATTTGTTTTACTTCTGGAGCGTAAAACTTCTGCATGGAGAAAGCTTAATTCGTATAACCTACGCGATTGTAATTCTTAAAAGGTGAAAACACAAATGCTCATTTCCATGTGACAGTTCGTTTTTTCAGAAATGAAAAAAGGAAAGGGTTTACGTCAACGCTGATTATGAAATAATCTGAGGTAAAACTAGTTCTAATGCTAACACAATTGAAACGACAGCGCTCCTTTCCATTTTTTAGCCTGGGAATTTTCTTATTTTGCTTTTTGCAGGTGCTAAATAAATAAAACGCTTTGTATGTTAAATGAACCAGTTAACGATTTTTACCAAGAAGTCGCATCATCAACAAACACGAGCACCACTTTGAACCCTTGAACGCCAAATCCAATACGAGCAGTACAACTCAACTTGAAGTGAAATGTGTAGTTTTAGAGAATACAGGAAGAAATCAATCCACCCCTTATAGTCTGTAGCCAATAGAAATTATAGCGTTGCTAATAGACAAGTACCGACACCCAATGAAATATCAGAATGTTGTTACGTCCCAGAAGTCGGCTGTACACTTACCCAAGATGTCAGAAAGCGAAGACTGCACTGCAGAGGCCGGTCCAGAGGCAGCGCCAGCAGCTACAGAGGACTTGGCCGTTGCTGAAGAGAAGAAGAAAAGTAAGCCGCCTTGATTGTCTCCCAGAATGCGTATCCTCGGAAAACTTTCCAGTAAAATAAACAGAAGTGGGTTCATCAGAATGCCGCCATAGCTGATAATAGTCAGCATGTAATGAGTGACAGTGAAGTTGTCCAATGGGTGAGAGGCGCGTTGGGAACTAGCCAATTGAATTTATCTTATGGTGTAAGGGCGTGTAAAAATTCCGGAAGTGGGTTTTTCAGATTTTTTTTTCCCCGAAGACAAAAATATTTTGTGTTTCTTTCTGCTGTAGTTCGTTAAAAGATAAAGCATAAAGTAATTTCTGAATGTGTCAAGGCAGATCATGCTGTTTTATATTTATTAAACTTCTTGTTCTTTCTCTTCCCTCCATGTGCTGTTCTGGCGCATCCTAGTTGATATCCTCCTCAAGGCTGTAGGAGACACACCGATTATGAAAACTAAAAAATGGTCCGTGGAGCGCAGCCGGACTATCCAGGCTCTTGTGCAGTTTATCAAGAAGTTCCTTAAACTTGATGCAACAGATCAGTTGGTTAGTTTCTTTATCTGAAATGTATCGGTTTTATTTAGTGATCGTCTTCAGTGTTTTATAGCACAGTACAGTACAGTATGAAAATAAAGGTAGGAGCTGAACAAGATTAAACCATGTGTAATTTTCCCAGGAGATCAAAAATGTATGTTTACTATCACTTTGAAAGTAATTTTAACAAACACTAAGGGGTCTGATGTCAAGACGAGTGAAATAATATTATAATGAAAGGGACCCGCAAACAGACTTAAGGAGAGAGGACCGGTAAAGAAACTGTGTACAAGTCTATGTAATGAGGTATTGGCAGGGCAAGAAAAGAGATACTGGAAGATCTTAGTGTTCCCAGGGGTTTATCATGGGTTTGCAGTGTAGACGATAATTAAGGGAATCCGCGGTGACAACTTACTAAGGTTATAGCAGAGCTTTATTGAGGAGTGAGTGTGTGTGACCCAGCTGATTTGATTTCTGTCACTGGTCTGAGTCAGGACTCTAATAGAGGCATTTTGAACTTCTAGGCAGCTGAAGGCTATGTGATATTCGATGACCTTGCCTGAGATTTTCAGTCCTAAGCTTTGTTCACATAATCTTATCGCATTGGAGGCAATCGGTGGCATGCTGCTCTGCATCTCAGTCGCATAATGTGACACACCCAGAAATCTCACTCACAAGAATTTTCTGACTCACTCCAAATAAATCAAACGGGTTAGATTTTGTATTTAATCATAGAGCCGAGCTCTGTGTGCGTGAGAGCTGACAACCATTGAATGCTCAGCCTGCAGTACAATGCGTAGAATGTGGTGAAGAGGCATAAGGGTCGCAGGTGTTTTAAACTTCACAGACAGAATAGATGTCTCGCATTTTATGTATCGTGACAGAATGGAAAAAAGAAACCTCTGGCCTAAGTGTCGGCTGAACTCGCCGTTATCTGTCAACCGTTTGTACAGCGCCGGCTCTGTCAGGCAGCATGTGCTATTGGCTGTCTCAGCAGTGCTGGAAATCCATCATGCAGTTGCTAAATGTGACGTTGTCAGTGATTTTTTCCGTTGTTTTAAATTGACATGGTCCAGCAACAAGATCAGGAACTGCAGTTGGCAAGTCTGACATCAGCTTAAGACTTTTATAATGCAAGTCATCTGAAGAAAGAATTTCTGGATTGCAAACAACAGGGGCCTCATGTATAACGCCGTGCGTAGAACTCGCACTATAACGTGGCGTATGCACAAAAGCCGAAATGTGCTTACGCACAGAAAAATCCAGATGCAGGAATCTGTGCGTACTCCAACTTCCACGTTCTTCCGCTACATAAATCCCTGTCAGCATGAAAAGTAACGCTCGTGCACGCACTTTATGTAACGCCACAAATCCTCCCAGAATTACGCCTCTTTGAATATGCAAATGAATATAAATCGCCCTTGAGCTCAGCCTTCTGTGAAAAGACAATGGGAAAAGCACGGGGGAAAATATAAGAATTTCAGCGAATACCAAGTGGAGGCAAAGGAAAAACATACTATTTGTTTAATTAAAACGTGGGATAGTCAAAAAAAGGAAGTTGATCGAGTGACATAGCGTGTTGGAGAAACTTGAAAGCTCACGTTCACAAAGTCGCACAGTGCCGGAAATAAAAAAAAGTCACATATCAAAGTCGCCATGAAAAGAAGAGTTGTAAGCCCACTGTCTGAGTGTCATATGAAAGTTTATTAGGGTACAGAGAAAAAAGGCACACGGTGGGGAAAAAGCAGGAAATGTCAACTTCAATCTCGACGTTTCCACTTTAATCACGTAGTTTATTTTGTCATTAAAGTAGAACATCATAAACGTCATCTTAAAATCGCTTAATTAACCAGTTTCTCAAATCCCATCGTAATTAAAGTAGCACATTAAATGCTTTGTTTTGTATTTGATCTTCTATGTGTGTGAATCACTACTCCAACTGGACACAGAATCCATTACATTCGTGATATTACAGCTCTCTGAATAACTAAAATACTGAGATGTATACGTGATGTCATTTTCATGATGATAGGAGTTAAAGCACGTTATGAAACATGAGTTTCACGGTGCAGTGATTGTGTGCGACCTTCGATGAAATAATTTATTGCAGCAGTACTCGGGGGTGGCTCTAGGCTTGTGGTGGCACTGGGCAGAGGAAGAATCGGTGGCTCCTTCCCGCCCGTCAGTAAGGTAGCTTATGCACAGTGGATGGCTTCGTCCGTTGCAGACACTGAATAGCCGCCTCGTGCTCATGACACAAGCATTTAACTTTTGCCGAAATTTGTCGCTGTGTTGTTATTTTCTCTTTCTGTTTTATATTCAGTATATATTGGCGTAGCCGTCACTGCAGTCAGTGCTGTTCTTTCTTCAAGTAACCGATCGCCACACAATCAGCTCTGTAATAGACGTTAATGTAAGCTTAGCACCAATTCTTCAAAACGTTTAAGGAACATTGAAATATCTTCGTAGTACATGTTTAATTATTCTATCCTTCACGACACTCCCAGTGAAAAATATAGATTATTTAAATGAAGTTAAAGTTTTATCTGTATAATATAATAAACATATTTTGCTGCATTTCACCTTAAAAATGATATCGTCATCATATGTAAATACGCGCTTTATAAAGTGGCTCAGGTTGTGCGATATTATAACTGTAGTGCAAGTTTACAGTGAGGCGATTGTA
Organism: Polypterus senegalus; assembly: GCF_016835505.1. NCBI lineage: Eukaryota > Metazoa > Chordata > Cladistia > Polypteriformes > Polypteridae > Polypterus > Polypterus senegalus. The sequence goes on from NC_053171.1 coordinate 12,848,041, forward strand.
CTTATAAGTCCAAACAGTTCTACAAGGAGCAATGATTGAGTGCGTTTAGAGTTCTTGGGATGAAACTGTTTCTGAACCGCGAGGTCCGTACAGGAAAGGCTTTGAAACGTTTTGCCGTGGCTGAGGTAGCGTGGGCTTGATGCTGTATACCGATAATTCTCTTTCCAATCAGCTGCTGCTGTGATTCACACTCAGATACAGTGATATAAATACTCCGAGTGGTGCAGTGAGAGTAATATGGAAAAAGATGATCCGCTGTGGCAACTCCTAACGGGAGGAGCTGAAAGAAGAAGAAGAAGAAGAAGGAGAAGTGAGAGTAACAACGCTAAAGCAGTTATGGTATTTGGAATACTATGGCTATTCCCCACGCCATTATATTGTTACAAGTTAATTACATTCAGATTCATTACACTAATAAACAATATGTGGTTAGTTTCTGTGTATTTATAAAGCTGCGTCAGGAAAATAAGGAGTATCCACACAGGAACAGTAGCACTGCTTTGACGCTGGGTGCCGCCAGTCTGCAAACCCGAGCAGAGAATTAGAATTAGAATTAGAACAATCTAGACGAGAACAGGCCATTCAGCCCAACAAAGCTCGCCAGTCCTATCCACTTGCTTCCTCCAAGAAAACATCAAGTCGAGTTTTGAAAGTCCCTAACGTCTTACTGTCTACCACACTACTTGGTAGCTTATTCCAAGTGTCTATCGTTCTTTGTGTAAAGAAAAACTTCCTAATGTTTGTGCGAAATTTACCCTTAACAAGTTTCCAACTGTGTCCCCGTGTTCTTGATGAGCTCATTTTAAAATACAAGTCTCGATCCACTGTACTAATTCCCTTCATAATTTTAAACACTTCAATCATGTCACCTCTTAATCTTCTTTTGCTTAAACTGTAAAGGCTCAGCTCTTTTAATCTTTCCTCATAATTCAACCCCTGTAGACCTGGAATCAGCCTAGTCGCTCTTCTCTGGACCTTTTCTAGTGCTGCTATGTCCTTTTTGTAGCCTGGAGACCAAAACTGCACACAGTACTCAAGATGAGGCCTCACCAGTGCATTATAAAGGTTGAGCATAACCTCCTTGGACTTGTACTCCACAGATCGTGCTATATAACCTAACATTCTGTTAGCCTTCTTAATGGCTTCTGAACACTGTTTGGAAGTTGATAGCTTGGAGTCCACTATGACTCCTAAATCCTTCTCATAAGGTGTACTCTCGATTTTCGACCGCCCATTGTGTATTCAAACCTAATATTTTTACTTCCTATGTGTAATACTTTACATTTACTGACATTAAATTTCATCTGCCACAAATCTGCCCAAGCCTGTATGCTATCCAAGTCCTTCTGTAATGATATAACGGATTCCAAATTATCTGCTAATCCACCTATCTTGGTATCATCTGCAAACTTAACCAGCTTGTTACTTATATTCCTATCTAAATCATTTATATATATTAAAAATAGCAGCGCCCTAGCACTGACCCCTGTGGAACACCACTCTTAACATCGCCAGTTCTGATGAGGTTCCTCGCACCATCACCCTCTGCTTCCTGTGTCTGAGCCAATTCTGCACCCATCTAAAAACATCACCCTGAACTCCCACTTCTTTTAACTTGATGCCCAACCTCTCATGTGGCACCTTATCAAATGCTTTCTGAAAGTCCAGATAAATAATATCATAAGCTCCACTTTGATCGTATCCTTTTGTTGCCTCCTCATAGAATTCCAACATGTTAGTAAAACACGACCTCCCCCTTCTGAACCCATGCTGACTGTTCAGAATAACTCCTGTCCTTGTCATGTGTTGCTCAATCTTATCCTTAATAATTCCTTCCATTAATTTTCCTGTGATGCTTGTTAAGCTTACTGGCCTATAGTTGCTTGGATCTGCCCTGTCACCCTTTTTATATAATGGGATGATATTTGCCATTTTCCAGTCCTTTGGAATCTCTCCAGTGCACAGTGACTTCCTAAAAATATGTGTCAAGGGTTTATATATGTACTCACTAGCCTCCTTAAGAACACGAGGATAAATATTATCTGGGCCTGGTGATTTGTTTGATTTCATCTTATTTAATCTGAGCAGCACTTCTCCCTCTACAATTTCCAAATCCCTCAGTACCTCCTTAGTAGTTGCGTTTACCTCTGGCAGGTTATCCACTTGCTCACTTGTAAACACCTCAGAAAAATGTAAGTTTAGGGCATCTGCTATTTCATTGTCTGTATCTTTTAATTCCCTTTACTATTCCTGATGAACTTGACCTCCTCCTTAACTGTTCTTTTACTACTAAAATACTGAAAGAATCTCTTGGGGTCTTCTTTCGCCTTATCTGCTATATTCCTCTCCAACTGTCTTTTAGCCTCTCTGATATCCTTCTTAATGGTTGCCCTCATTTTCTCATACGCTACGGTTCTCTTTGCAGTCATTAGTCTTATATGCCTTATACAGCAGTTTTTTCCTTTGCAACTTCTTTTTTAATTCTTTATTAATCCATCGTGGAGTTTTTTAGTTTCCTATTACTTCCAAATTTAGGTATGTATCTGTCCTGCATTACATGTAAAACATTTTAAACCTGTTCCACTGCTCCTCGACTGTCTCCACATTTAAAAGCTTATCCCAGTCTATCCTACTTAGACTTTGTCGCATCTGCTCAAAATTAGCCCTACTAAAGTTCAACTTAACAATTTTAGTCTTTGCATCTGTACTCTTACAAAATACTGAGAATTGTATTACATTATGGTCACTTGACCCTAGTGGTTCAATCACCTCTACACCCTCAATTCTATCCTGATTATTACAGAATACTAAATCCAGACAGGCTTCACCCCTTGTTGGTGCTTTAACATGCTGTGTTAAAAAACAGTCGCTGATTACTTCTAAAAACTCCTGCTCTTGTGCTCCTCCATCTGTAAGGTTATCCCAGTTAATATTTGGATAATTAAAGTCCCCCATGACTATAATATCCCCCTGTAAACTTGCCTTTTTGAACTTGCATACGACAAGGTATGAGGTACTGTGGAAAAGCGCGTGGCTTATACGCCAAGTGTAGGTTTTATACATCGCGATTTGAACGTGGAAAAGTTCTTACGCAACATTTCTGTGCGTACGCACCGCTTATACATGAGGCCCTAGGTGATGTGGCCAAGTATTGGACATGAAGATGTAGGGATGGTCTGTGGCTACTGTGAGGAGTTGCCAGCCAGGGAAGAGAAGTCTGATGCTAGAGGCGGCTTTTAAGCTTGATGTATAACTCAAAAGACAACAAAAACCGTTCCGCTAATAGCAGGAAACGTCTGGAAAATAGAAAAATAGGGCATGGACAGCGCCTGAACCTGCTGTAAATGGCAAATGCTAGTGTAAAAGACTAGTTCTCTTTTGGGGTGGCAAACCTAACATACATTCTGCGTGCCCAGGTGAAGCTTTAGGAAGTGCGGTGGTAGAATAGAGCAAGAGGTGTACCCTGGGTAGAAGCATGTAATGCACTTCCACAAACTCTAGAACACAATTGACCCAGTGCTGGCATGGATGCCATACCCGATTCTGAAGAAAGTGCGGCTAAAGGGGGAATTTCCAGAGGTAGCAGCACCTCTAAGCCCTTTAAAATCCAATCAGTAGTTCAGAATCACAAAAGGTTCCTGATGCAAATGTAGCGCTGCCAGGGACCCCAGAATGAGTTTTTAGAGCCTTCACTCTGCAAGATGTTTGTAACGTGTAGAGCTGGGAAAGTGAGGTGCAAACGCTTTATTTCTTTGTTCCTAACAGCAGAGTAGTCAGTCATGCCATATTTTTAATATCCGTGTCCCAGTGAGTAATACGGAGTTTTTATGAAGGAGATGGTCTCATTCTTGAATTACGAGGATCACCACTTTGAGCAAATGGTCATGAACTGCTTTGTAATTGAGTAGCTGATTATTGGTTCCATTTGACAATCGTAACACAGTCCATTCTTTATGGTCAATCAGTTCAGTGGTGAACCTGTTGACTAAAGACGTTTACAAGTCTCCTATCTTGTCTTGCATGTTGTTATTAATTAAATATACTGAATTGTGCACAAATAATTGGGTGACTCTTTCTTTTTTTTTTTTCCAGTTTATTTATGTAAACCAGTCCTTTGCGCCCTCACCCGACCAGGAAGTTGGAACCTTATTTGAGGTGAGCTGCAGTTCAGACTGATTTTTCTGTAATGTTATTTATTATTGGACTTCGGTCGTATGCGCTGTTGGCACTTCAGTTGTAAAGAGACACAGTTTAAGTAAGTTGATTCGTCTGTAGGGTGACACTGCCTCGCAAATTCAGTAAACAGGAATATTTTCATAAAAACACAAATGATACCTCGACATGTGGACTATGCAGCAGGAGTAAAGTGAGATTTGTTTCATAGACGCACTACTTACTGTTGTCCGGCGTTGGTCACCATAGACACTGATTTTTATCAGAAACCCTTTCTCTCCATTCTGTATGATAACATGAGATTAAATATTTTTCTCCACCATCACTACAAACAATATGGGGTAAAGTAACAAATAAAAAAATAAAATAATTTTGGGTGCAGTTTTCCTTTAACATTCTTAAATCCTGCTTAATTCAATTCAAGTTTATGGGGTGAGCAGCCGATCTCTGCAGCACTGGGAACAAGGCCGGAACCAAGTTGTGACGCAGTGCCAGTCTGTCATGTGGGAGGACATGAGGAGAACTCCATACAGACTGTGATGGGCCCCGAGATTTGAACCCAGGATGTTGGGCTTGGGGTGAAGCACTTACACTCTTTGTATTATTTTTATAACAATGAAGTAGGATGGCCACACAGACAAGGTCCAAGCCAGAAGTGGCTCTTAGAGCAGTGAGACAAAGTCACAAATAACTGCACCTCAGTGCTGTCTAGTCAGTGTTAACAATGATACCAAAGGCCTGTGCCCACATCTTAACTATGGAGGAATATTTCGGACAAAATTAAATAAATGCGTAAATAAATAAAAGTACTGTAAAATGAGAGCCTAAATAAATAAATGTTTCACGAAATATGTTTTTCGTTGCTTATTTATTTATTTCATTTTGTCCGTAACATTCCTGCAAACCGTCATGACATACGACTTGAAATGGAACTGTCACTTTCACTCGTCAAAGTTGAGAGGGTGGGCTCTAACACGCCCTCTAGTTACTGATTGGTGAATCGATAGCACAAGAATTAATTAGAAAAATGCTTACTACTGCCGATGAAATAGATTCTGCGAAGATATTACATTATTTCAGAGAGAATTAAGGATTTATCGGAAGAAATTACAATGTTGGCGGCCCTTTTAGATTCCGATATAGATGAAACTATTTTTGAAATTATCGAAGAACAGGTGGAACGGACTCGACTGCACTGCAGTTCAGGTGACACAGTTCCCTGCTCTGGACGTCCATCCTTTGACATTCCAGCTGAGTCAATAGAACACCTTCTGTTATGCGGTTTAAAAGTACGACAGATTGCAGATCTATATGGTGTATCGGAGAAGACGATCACAAAGCGAATGAGCCAGTTTGATATCTGATGCTGCAACGGCTGTATTAGTTTAGGTACTTTGACATGGAATGCCCAAAGCAGCTCCAACTAATATTTTGAACTGAGTATTTGACCCTTGTTTTACGAGTATAAAGTCGGGTGTATATTCGCAACTACTTTTTCAAACAACTGTACAGCTCTGATCAGTGGTAAAGTTGTTCATTTCAAAATATTAGTTGGAGCTGCTTTGGGCATTCCATGTCAAAGTACCTAAACTAATACAGCCGTTGCAGCTTACCGTGATATCAAACTGGCTCATTCGCCTTGTGATCGTCTTCTCCGATACACCATATAGATCTGCAATCTGTCGTACTTTAAAACCGCATTACAGAAGGTGTTCTATTGACTCAGCTGGAATGTCAAAGGATGGACGTCCAGAGCAGGGAACTGCATCACCTGAACTGGAGTGTAGTCGAGTTCGTTCCACCTGTTCTTCGACAATTTCAAAAATAGTTTCATCTATATCGGAATCTAAAAGGGCCGCCAACATTGTAATTTCTTCCGATAAATCTTCAGTTCTCTCTCTGAAATACCTAATATCTTTGGCAGAATCCATTTCATTGGCAGTAGTAAGCATTTTTCTAATTAATTCTTGTGCTATCGATTCACCAATCAGTAACTAGAGGGCGTGTTAGAGCCCACCCTCTCAACTTTGACGAGTGAAAGTGACAGTTTTATTTCAAGTCGTATGTCATGACGGTTTGCAGGAATGTTACGGACAAAATGAAATAAATAAATAAGCAACAAAAAACATTTCGTGACACTTTTTTATTTATTTATGCTCTCATTTCATGATGCATGTATTTATTAAGGCTTCATTTCATGATACGTTTATTTATTTATGCTCACATTTCACAATACTTTTATTTATTTACGCATTTATTTATTTATTAAATTTTTTCCGAAATATTCCTCCATACTTAACTGCCAGCAATAGTGTAGCTAAGAAATATTTGCCAAGCTTTTTAACCCTACGTGTGATGGGCATTCATGTTGGGCACTGCCAGGTCTAATGGCTTTCATAGGTGTCGATTAACACGGTGACTTCCATTTAAACTGCTTGTCGTAAATAACTTCATTCAAGACAGACAATTATTTTAATGTTATGTTGTCCTCCTCTCCCCCACCACCTCCCTATTGTTCCCATTTCTCCTAGTGTTTTGGCAGCGACGGAAAGCTGGTCCTTCACTACTGCAAATCACAAGCTTGGGGCTGATGTGAGGTGAAGAGATTCGTTTCCTGCTAATCACCACCCTTAAAGCTTCCTGCCTGCATCAAGGAGGGAATTTGTTTATTTTTTTTTTTGTTCATGCCATCCATGGAGGAGATGGATTTTTCTTGTGTCACCGACATCTGGTGCCATTTGCTTCCCACCTTTTGCGTGGGGCCTGTCCGTTCTGTTCATCTCTATTTGTGCACATATCTTTCATTTAGATTTTCTTATCTTTGAATGTATTTTTTTTTTTTTTTACTATTATGGGAATTAATGTGGCAGTAGCTGCTGGTGCCATACATTCTCCTGGACCTGTGGAATAAATGCAATCCAAAGCAGCTAGACTGTACTGTACTGTGCTGCAGGCTGCAGCAGAGGGTGCTCTTGCGCTCCTAGAAAATGCGCTCTGTGACACTTAGATTCGTGGACTGCAATGCCAGCAAACTCGAGTTAAAAGTGTTTAAAGTTTTAAATTTCACATCTTTCTTTCTAATTACCAGCTGTGTTTTAATTTCATTTAGTGTATGTTGGGACATGCTGTCATAATGTGCGATTGTGTGTGGTCTAACAATGCAAATATACACTTCAATGACTAAAAATGGAATTTAATCCTATAAATAATATAATTTTTTATATTTATAATAGAGATATATATAATAGAGAGAAAAGCCTAGCAAAATGACACACACATATATATATATATATATATATATATACATACAGTCAAAGTATAAAGTATGTGAACCCCTAGGACTGATCTCTATTTATGTCTAATTCCCATATAAAACCTGGTCGTATCTTCATGTCAGTCACACTAACAAACAAACACAGTCTCCTAGAAGTAAAGATACAAAGATTTTCAGAGAATATTTGACCATATTGAATAAATTATTCAAACTGGGAAACTGAAGGTTGGTAAAAGTAAGTGAACTCTAAGCTAATGACTTTTTAAAAAGCTCATTGCAGTCTGAATTTAGCACACGT